>NW_024356504.1:11698184-12014975 GCF_014805655.1 Passer montanus | reverse complement strand
TCCCGCAGCGCCCGGGGAGCGCCCCGGCCCGCGGGCGGCGGGGAGGGGGCGTCGCCGCAGCCCCGCCGCCGCCGCATGGAGACTCAGGACCAAGGGGCGCAGATGGAGCCGCTGCTGCCCACGGTACGGCTGCCGCAGCGCGGCCCCGGCCGGGGGGTTGCGACGCGCCCCGCGGGGAGGCGGCCGGGGAGGGGGCGCGGGGGCCGCCTTCCCTCCCGCCCGCCCGCCCGCGCTGGGCACCGCAGCCGATTTCTCGGTGCGTGGGGAAACAGGTTGGCTCGCTCCGGTGCCGGGCGATGCCGCGGCGGCGGGAGTGTCTCGGCGCCGGGACGCCCGGGGATGGAGCGGTGTGGGTTTGTGCGTGTGTGTACGTGTGTCCCTCCGGGGCAAGCACCCTGCCCTCCGGGCCCCCGCCTCATGCATCCCCTTCCTCTCGGTACCGCCTCTCTTCGTGTCCCCCTGCCTCCGACATCTCCTTTCTCAGCGCTCTTGCCCCCCTGCTCCCCGGCGGTGGGGCAGCGCAGGGGAGCGAGCACCTGAGGCAGCCCCGCGGGCATCCCGCTCCCGCTGGGGCAGGATCCGGGGGTCCCTGGCCCTCCTCGCTTGCAGACCGCAGAGGAATCTGCTGAGGGCCGGCACTGACACGGCAGGGTCTGCCTCCCGCCGGATGGATCCCGGGCTGTGCTTCGTGCTGCCGTGTCGCAGTCTCTTGTGCTCAGCCGTGGAGCTGGTGATGCGGGGTTATTGTTGTCTGAGGGGGACGCGGTGCACCCTGTCCTTCCTCGGAGCACTGGCACAGCTACGGCTGGGCAGCCTTTTCCATGCAAGCGGGAGAGGGATCAGTTGATGGGGGGCTTTCAACACCGTTAGATCCATAGGGACCCTTTTTCCTGCCAGGCCTCCCCCAAACACAGGGTTGCAGACACAGAAGGTTTAACTGTGGGTGTCGATCTCGATCTGATACTGAGATTCTGTTTGTGAATGGTGGTTCCTGCCTTGCACAGGAAATCTGTCTGGGGCAAGGAAAAGTCTCTCATGTACATACACAAGTGTCTGCCTGTGCGTACACATCCCTGTCAACACACTGCATAGGTCTGTAGAGGCTTTGCTGCTCCTGAAATGGCTGTGTGTTAGCACGGCGAGCTGCACAACATTGACAAAGCCTGAGAGAGACAAGTCTCAGCTGCTGCAGGTTGATGAGATGCGCTCGTGGCAAGCCCGTTTTTCATAGGGTCTGTTCCCATCATCTGTTGACGTGGTCCATTTTGCAATCAGGTGGCAGGTTGCTACACAGTGTGAGGTTATCTCTGGCATCTTCTTTTTCCTTGTGGCAGGGACAGTTTTTCCCCATTGCTTTCTGGATCCCTTTTTTGAATCCTCCTTCTATTACTGGCTGCTCTCTCAGTTTCTGACAGTGGAGTAGAAGGTCCTGTTGCTTTCCCTGACAGACTGGCTGCCGAGCTCCTTTCTGTAGAGAGACACAATTAAGTGTAAACCAAGTTTCCATCTGTAGTTTGTGACAGTGATTCCATGGAAGGCTTAGTCCTTAGTGTTTCACACTAATGCAGCAGTCAGTAGCAGTTTTGCTCTTGCTCATACCTTGCTGGCCTGTGTGCTAGTCTCACTTTGTCACCGTGTGTCATCTCTGTGCAATGGCCACTGCACAGGGAGCCAGAGGAGTCATCTTTCAGAAGGCACAACTGCAGGATTGCCTTGGGCTGTCTGGCTTTAAATTTTGTTTCTCCAGGGCTGTGCCCAGAAAAAAAAAAAGGCTGTTGCTGTGGTTGAGAGCACCAAAGAAGATAATATTTCTTGTGTGCTGATGAGGGGACAATTGTCCCTTGTTCCCGCAGGGGCCTTGCCCTGGTGCAGTACCTCTCTGCAGAGCTGCAGGTCAGTACCTTGTGTCCTCATTCCCACCTCCATTTACTACAGCTAATTAATTCAATTGTATTTGCCTCAAGTGGGCACGGGAGACTTCTCCGTGTAATAAATATATGTGGCATGTATCCTCTCTCACTCTTGTGGTGTCTGAGAGGACCTGTGCAGCTCAAAACACAGCATTGATTTCCTGCCACAATGATGGCAAAAGGCACAGTTTCTTCAAGATTTCTGGTTCTGGTGATGTTTTCTGTGTGTGTCAGGCAGTAAAGTGTGTGTTTGTGCTGTGGCAGTCTCAGCCTGGCTGCTGTCTAGGGCCCTGTAAGGCAGAAATTCCTTTTGCATGCTGGGAGTCTTGTACCTGGAGTCATGGCAGAGTTTGGGGAACAGGAATAGGTGAGAGCTGATCGGTGCTAAGGTCTGTTAGGCTGGGAGGTAATGTTGTGACACAGAAGCCTTTAGAGGACTTCTGTTCTGGGTATCTATCCTCATCTTGACTGGAGACAAACAGAACAGGAATGCAAGCTGTAGGGTTGATACAGGTCTGTTCCCAAGTGTTGTCCCAGGTCAGTGGGCTCTGAGTATGAAGAAAAAGGCTTCTAGCAGAGTTTTTTTCCCTCCAGGGGTTAGTCTGGGGGCTTTGCTATGTGCAACAGAGTTAATTTTTTTTTCTTTTTTATGAAACTGTAACACACTATATATTTTAATTGTTATTTCTAGTAAGATTGAGAAGGTAGTCCTTTATTAATTTTATCTACTAATGGTGCTCAGAGATAGCGAGGCCTCAATAAAATTTCCCACCAAAATCCCACAGTCTGTACAACATGGAATCTACTTTTATTCTGGTGTTAGTCATGTGTTCTTGATTTGTTATGCAAGCTTTTAATTGAAAACCCCAATTCCTAGCAATTTGACAACTAATAAAGTACATTGTTGCCTGTGGTTCTCAGGAACTAAATAATTTCCTTGGTAGTTTCCTGTCACTTTTTTTGAAAACAGGTCTTATACAGAGACAATAACCTTGTTAGCAGTTGTGCTAATGTTTGGGTTTTTTTTCAGCGTGGACAGGTTTTGGTGAAAATTACTGGAAATCTTTTGCTAATTTACCATAAGTGCAATATTGTATAAATAAATTAAAAAGGAAATTGTTCACCTGGAAATAAATTGTTGAAGCTGCTCTTGAAAATGCAAATATAGTCTTAATTTGTATTGTTCAGTATATATACTAATATGGTAACAAAAAGTATTTGTGTGCTTTCAGAATCATCTAGTGATTTATTTATCAGTCATCAAGTATGTTTTTTTTGAGTCATTATTCAGAATGCTTTAAATAGTTGTGAGTAATTGAAAGATTTCTGAGGAGTCATCATTTGTTTACAGAACAGGGGAAACAATCTGCAGACCTCCACAAAGATCTTCTGTTGATTTCCTAACAACTAAATATTGTGAGTTTGTTGTGTACATGTATACCTGATTGCATGGAAATTATTTTGAAAATTGTTGCTTTATTGTGACTTTATTGGCAATTTTTTGTAGCACAAGTTGTTAATGTTTGTTCCTGTAGATTCTGGATCTCTCATATGCAAATCAAAATTGGTTTTTAAAATAGGATTGTTATTTGATAGAGGCTTGATATTTTGGATATAAGGAAGATGTATAGACAAAATGCAGATATTTTTGCAAACTATTTTTATCTTAGGCATGTTATTTTCCTATGTTTTCTGAAGGTAGCAGTAAAACCCATGTATGGAAAGTGAAATTGACTTTTTCCTAAGTTCATGTTCTCTCGCCCTCCTTATTCAGTCTTAAAATTAAAGAGCTATTTTGTTGTATTTATTTGCTTTTTTATTTTTAAATTTCTTGCTCCAGTCTGGTGGATACAAGGCCTTAAAGCACGATGTTGCTGAGCTATATGTGGATGCTGCATATGCATGCGCTACAGCGTGCGATGTGTATGCTCTAGGTAAGACAGTGTTTGTATCAAGAGCACTCTTGTGCTGCTGCAAATGGCACGCAGTTATTGCTGCTTAGGACTCTGTATGTGGGAGAATGGTATAGCAAGATCTTGGGAAGTAACTATTTTTAATGTAGCAGGTGAGTGTGGGAAGCTGCTCACACTAACAGGCCAAATTCTTTTGCTTTTGTTGATGCTGAGTGGGACCTTGGATGAGACTTGCAGATGAAATGTATTGCTCATTGTGAGAAGGGGTGTCAGAGCCTGACCCCTGGTTTGTATAACAGTACTCATCCCCAGTTCACTTCTCCAGAGTACAGCATTATAGCAACACTTAAGGCAAGTTTACAGGCTGCGGGGATGCTGTGATTCTTTTGGAAAAATACAGAGGCAGTAATACATTTTCAAGACAAGAGTGCTGAGATAATGGCAACATTGAAAATAAAACCCTAAAACTTAATTGTAAGTATAAATTTAGGACTGAATTTCTGCTCTTGGTATTTTCTTTATTACTGCCTGATTCCAAGTCTAAATGAAAAGAAAAAAGAAAACTTTGCCCAGAAAATGCTAGAAAGAAATGAAATAACAATCACAATCAACGGTTTATTTGAGCCCCCCCAAATTCTCCCTTATATTTGCCAGTGTCATGGTTAAAAAAAATACATCTGGATCATATGGTGTTCTCTGGCATTTCTGTTTAAGAATAAATGTCAGCCTGAGATATATTTACACCAAAAAAAAAACAAACAAAAAAACAAACCAAAAAACAAACCCCCAAAAAAAGAATACTGTGTGGAAAGCATCCCACCTTAATGCATCTATAACTTGTTTGATTTCTTCCCACAAATTCCACTCGTTAAATATATGCTTTCAGTTTCCTCTGTTGATAATTGTATCTTCTCTCTACTTTGTCCTTTGGAAAAAATATAGAATGAATTCCAAAACAAAATACTTCCACTGACATCTAATAATGCTTCTTAAATAAGTAATGTTTACAGTTTCAATGGCTGAGAGGATTTAAGTAGGTGAGGGAATACTTAATCCACTGTCAAGTGTCTTAGACAATTAGTTGTGTGTCTGATATGGGAAGAGAAAGCCATAGGCATTGCATGTTCCTTTCATAGGTTCAGGTCTGCCTTGTAAAAGGCCCAATATTGAAGAATTGCATGTATCTGACTCCTTTTGCAATAATAATGCCATTTTGATGTCATACAAATTGATGTAGCACTGCATGTGTTCATACAATTTTCAATGTTGTTGCAGTTTAAAAGTTCTTTTCATGAAATGAAAAAAAGCGTAGCATATTTAAAGATAATTAAAATCCACCCTTGTTCTACAAGGTTGTTTATTAGGATAGGCAAGGTGAAAGCTGGAATAGATAATAAAGGCTATTGCTAAAAATAGAAGAAATATCTCGGGGAAAAAGAAGTTGCAGGGTGAAATGAGGGTAAATGAGGTGTGGAGTTTTGTGCAAACTTGGAGAATCAAGGGCATTATGGCTGGCTGGTATGAAAGGCAAAAGGGAACTGACTAAATTCCATGGGCAAGGAAATGTAAGGACAGAAACATGAAAGCCAGGGTTTTTGCCTCCTTGTACAGCAGGCACAAAATAGTATCTTGAATCTTGAGTCTTCTCTGTCTTTGCTGATTTCCCTGTTTTCCTACTTAGAGCCTTTCCACTTTGTTTAATTAGGTATTTATGAGACATCACAAAGTTTATAAATAAATACATATTGAAATTTATTGGAGATGTGAGAGATAAGGTCAAGATTTGTAAGATCTCAGTTTTAATCAAATAGACTAGGAATTTGCTGCAAGAAAACTGGTGCAGTAACATATTTAAGAGAAATGAAGTCTGCAAGTTACATGAGCTAATGTTTGGCCTTTGTAAGGCATTAGTTGATTAGTGCAGTAGTATATGTGTGTTTTGAGAAAATTGTAGAAAAAGCCAAGAACAATAAAAATGAGCATGGGCCTAAAAATATGAAAGAGCATTTGAAGAAACTGGGGTTCCTTAGCCTGGAGACACGTTTGGTATGTAATACTGATGCAAAAATGATCAACCAAGGGAAGGGATCCCTAACCAAGAAAAAGGTTATGGGACAATCTTAAAAGCAAGTTAAGAAAAGCTGTCTAATGCTACGAGTGATGTAGTAATGGGACAAGTTGGCTGGTATGATTGTGGAGCCTATTACCCATCTGTAGGAATAGGTAAGACAGTTACTGCTGCTTTAGAGCTCAGTAATGGACTAGAAGACCTCACGAGATCTCTTCCAGTCCTATCATTCTGTGAAAAGAGCTCACTTTTGTCTTTTTGGCACAAGTATGTTATAGATGGATGATAGGTTAAGTGCAAACTAAGGAGAAAGAAGTAGTTTATCTGGATTATAAGTGTTGATACCCTCAGTTAAGTTCACCTAAATAATGAATTTATTATAAACATATACATTTACTGTAAACATATTCAAAGATTATCTTGCTGTGATAAATGCTCACTGTTGATCCATTTTGTTTCAAGCAGGTTTTAAAACCATAAAATGCAACATTATTTATTAATTTGTATCTGCAAAATGCCAATCTGAAGTGTAGATTTTTAAACCTTTGTGGAATCCTCTTGACTTTTTAAAGAGTGTAGTACTCTGTCTGCATTAGTGGGCCTGCAAGAAGTTCCAGGACAAATTTCCCTGGCAGCAATTACTGTCACAGGAATTAGATATGATACTCAAAAATGACAGAAAATAATGCATGTTTGTGAAGTTTTTGGAGAGAGATTAAAAAAATTTTGCACCATTTCCTGGAAACTTTTATTAATAGTGGTTAAAATGCTATAAATTCAAAATACCCTTGATCTGAAACCACTGTTTTGAAGAATAGTTCCAGAGACCAGTTACTAGCAGTTGTGCTAGATTATCTCTGGAGCCATTCATAGTCACTGAAACTATGTAAGGATGGGAAAGAGACTCAACCCTGCTATTAGATCCTGGCAAGAATGAAAAATAGGTACTTCAACTGTAATTAGTCTGGCAAACAATGCCATTAAAGTTGAGAGCAAAATGCCATGTCTTTTCTGGAGAGGAGATGGTAGGTATGTGTAAACTTCCCTATCAACACATGAATGTGCACAGGGGTTTTACTTTAGTGGTAAGCATGCAATAGCAAGAGTGTGATTTCATGTCAAATCTGAAAAATTTTGAATTCTGAATACCATTGAAAACTTTGTGGTGGTCGTGTGGTATCAAGGATGTTCATAGTGTTGTAAATATGATAATATTACACAATGCACAATAAGGGAGACTGTGTAGATTTTAAGTGCTTTAGATTTTTTTTTTTTGTACTGACTAGTTGTCTTGATATTTTTTCTTTATAAAGTCGAAGAATAGCATATACGGGAATAAAATTATTCTCCTGCTATACTCTATAGTATGAAGAATGTAACACAAAATAGAATTTCCTGTTGGCTGTGGAATAGTGGTCGTTCGTCTATCTTTGAATTCATGAAAATGTGATAACCTGTATCCATTTTCCTAAAAATGCATTAAGCATTTCTTTTAATCATTTTTGTGACCTATTTAAGTAGCTACCAAAATAGAACCGGAGTGTCCCAGAACAGCACATTATCGTGTCAGCAGAAGGGATATTATATGTATTGGTATTTTAAAAGAATTTATAGAATAAAATTAGTTCCCTTCTGCCCCCTCATCCCCAAGTCTGTGCAGCAGTTGCTGCCAGCCCTCAATGCTGTTCCTCAGAAACAACTTAGTTTCCAGTTCTTTGAGACTATTGCTACTTCATTTGAGGCTCGTATGTTTCCAAGGTACCATCACCACGGCAAATCTTCATGCAGTATCTGCAAGTCTGCTCTGGGCTGAGATTTTAGCATACTTTTATTTTTTTTGCAGTAAATTTCATAACTTGGATTGTAACCCATATTTTCCATCTCCTTCAACTGGTGTTATCCTTTCCCTTTATTTGAAGAGAAGATAGAAATGCTCAAACATAAGACTTGATTGACTGTATAATTGTCTTTTAGAAAGCTTCCACTTTATTATGTTTTTCCTCTTTATGACTGTGCTGTAGTGAAATACTTAACTATGTCCACTTGTTTTTATTGCAATCTTATAATAGCTTTTGAAATTAAATGTAGCAATAAGCTGTAAAAGCACTTATAAAGCTGTGTTTCATACTCATCTGAGAATCTTCTCATGAAAATTCTAATAATAAGTGAATTCCTTATTTTGGGAGAAGCAGCTGAATGATTCAAGATTAGGTGAATATGCTCTCAAAAATAGCATTGAGCAGTGCAGAAGCCTTCATGCTTATCCTCACCAATTTCAGAAAAAGGAGTTTTTTTCTGTGGTGATCTGTCTGGATTTCCCCATCAACATCAAATGTGCCTCTTGCTTTTGGAATAACCCCTCACCCTCAGTCCTCATCTTGTAGGGGAATGGATTGAGAAAAACCCTGCTGTGGAGTATACACTGAAAACTCATGTAACTCAAGTGATTTTGCCTAAAACAGCATAGGCAGAAAAAGACTTTAAAAGGATCTTTTAAAGAAAAAGCCACATTCAGCTTTAGAGAGGATGAAATGCTTTTTAGTGGTCTCTAGTTTGTGTCATTTGATTGTGTTAATTTCAGTTTGTCTTACCTAAAAGTTCAGGGCTTTGTGTCTGCTGTATCTGAATTGATTTACTTTGGCCAGCAAATATGTGAACATTTTTTTCTATTTGCCCAGCCCCAGGTAGATGAGAGGTTTCTAAATGTTAGCCAGTATTGCCCAGAGCAACACAACTGCAGTTGCCTCTGGAGTGAAGACCAATTGAAATGAAACTAGTAACTCTCCAGTGAATAATTGTGAATTATGATTCCCCCCCCCACCAGTTCTCTGTCCAGTGCTGGCCAAATCTGGGCAAAAATAACAGAGGCAGCAAAGCCCTTTTTGCCTTGAAAAATATCAAGCTGGTGAAGAATGTGCGTGCTTTAGCAAGGAGTTCTGCTGACAAGCCAGCTTGTAGAGGACAAGAGATGTTTTTGAGAAATGTACCCATGATGAGGGATTTGCCTTGGAATAATTTCTGCTACAGGAACTGTGTTCCCATTAGCAGATATTGTGGGACTGTACATGGTAAAAGGATTAGAGCTTGCAAACCCCATTACGTTATAGCCAAAAAATACCAAATCCCAAAGCTGTCTTACCCTGCCTCCCTCCCCCAAATTTCTCTATAAATGTGAAACTTGTTAATATA
Organism: Passer montanus; assembly: GCF_014805655.1. NCBI lineage: Eukaryota > Metazoa > Chordata > Aves > Passeriformes > Passeridae > Passer > Passer montanus. Next base: position 12,005,895 of record NW_024356504.1, on the reverse strand, counting down.
TGTATGTCTATGAAAAATGTTAAGCTAGAGAGTGCAAATTGAACTATGTGAAATAATCTTTTGAAGAAAAATATGGAAATATTTAAGATATCTAATGAAAGTTATTATCAAAACATGTGAACGTGGAGATATGTAAAACCTGACGAAATTGTTTTGTTTATTCTTCTGTGAGTGATTCAGACTTATACAATCCAGTCCGTTACACATTCATATGACTAATATGTCTCGGGTAGCTCAACAAAGGATGTAGGTTTTGATGATGCATCCAATGCAGGATCTGAGAAGCTCTGCTGGGAAAGTAGCATTCTTGCTCTGAAATAATTGTTTTTAAATCTAAAACTGTAGAAATTATGATTCCAAAAGTGGTCTGGTATTAAGATCAGCTCATCATATAAAAATTCTGAGTAATGTTTCAGTGGCAATATTAGAAACAGGTGTCTCTGCAAAACCAATTCTTGGTGACTCTTAGACTACTAAAATTGCTAACTATGATACTCATCAAAAGTTATTAACTATTTAAGATTTATTTGCTTGTGTCTGTCTTTTCTCTCTTGGATTGCATATAAAGGATAGCTGTACAGAAAAACTGCTGCAAGGTAGACGGAATCAAAGCTTCTCTTCAAGTCCCTTAGTTGTGTGCGCTGACCTTGCATAAATGCCATGTAGGTTTACCCTTGAGAAAATTGGGCTAATCTGCTTTGTGCTTGGCATCCCATAGGAATAAACATGGTAAGAAGAAAGAATATTAAAGCATGGATAAGATGCTGTATAAACTTTAGTGGTTATATTGTATGTTTATTTGTTTAGGAAAAAAATGGTGTGAACTTTTTGGGATGAAGACTGTGGTTTCCTTCTGAGTGGGTGCAGGTCTGTCACTCCCTGGTCCTGGTCTGTGACTGGCCTGGTCAGGGGCCAGGAGAGGACACATGAACAACAAGCGTGCTTAGTAGCATGATTGCAAACAAATACATCTCTGGCAATACAAAAATCTACTAATTTTCTCTAAGTTTGTTACTCTCCAGACTGCTCATGGAAATTACTGAGGTACTGAAGCATAATCATTATGACTGTAATCACATAAAGTGCTTGCTCTAAGAGTTCAAATAATAATAGTTATAAATTGTGAATGGACAGAGTTAAAAATACCTCTCAGTTTGTATTTTTCTTTTTTTTCAGAATAAGAAAGCTTCCAATTTTCATCCACAACAAATATAAAATTTTATGGAATAGGGCAAATGCTTTTTTATGGACATGAAATGAAAAAATTTCTAGAGCATTATGATTTGTCTTGTACAAATACTGTAATTTTTATTCTATTATCTGCTATACTTTCATCTTTGAGTTTTTAATTTTTCATTTCACAGTGATTGCAGAAATAACTGTTTATATAGTGCTTCCATTATGCATATTTATTAAAAAGTAATAAAAAGCATTAAAATAAGTCTGACAAAATTGACTTGAGCAAAAAAAAAGTATTGATAGATGGTGTGTGCAACCTGTAATACATTTTTAATGCTTCACAGTTGTAGTACAGTTTTTAATAACTCATTTCTAGACCTAGGTCTAGTTCTGCTACTCATATATTTTATATGGGAAAATAATATCAATTTGTAGTTGTTATGACTTATTTTTTTAATTTGTCTTTGTTTTTTACAGTTCATTATGAACTGATTATTTCCCTGCTAACATTTAATATTTCTTCCACAGGCTTTCCTTGTATATTTAGAAAGGATGTGTTTTCCGTGTCTGTATATGCAAATATGAAAATACATTTAATTTTAATGGGAATCCTTTTTAAAATTTCTACCTGGTATATGCAATTTGATTGAATGGTTTCAGCTTTCAAGAAATACACAGCTAAGTGAATTTTCCTTTGAGTTTGTTACTAATACTGTGGTTTAGTACTTGTTCTACTCCATTTCATAGAACCATAGAGTGGTTTGGGCTTGAAGGAACCTTACAAATCATCTCATTCCAGCCCCCTTTGTGCCATGGGCAGGGGCACCTTCCACTAGAGCAGGTTGCTGAAAGCCTCATCCAGCCTGGCCTTGAGCACTGCCATGAATGGAGGCATCCACAGCTGCTCTGGGCAGCCTGCTCCAGTACCGCACAGAATCTTGGAATTATCCAGACCCAGGCTTGGTTCTGAGTTGGCAAGTGCTCAACATTTCCTATTGACCAAACTTCTTCAAGGCACTGAAATCACATTGAGATTTATTGCAATATTTTAAGTCTCAAAGCAGCTTCCAACAAATATCAGAAATGGTTTTAAAATTAAAAAAAAAGAAGGAAAAGAAAAAATAAGTATTTTTCCCTTTTTCCTTTACTTACTGGAATTGGAAAATGTCTCAATCCATAGTCAGCAGCATGATTAATTTACAAAATCTCAATTTTCAAGTGTCTCATATTTTCATTTTAGATAACTTTATTGGTGAGGATAGGGATATGGTGATAAGGAAGTTTCTAGTATTTGGCAATGTTAAATTACTGATGTGCCATAAGTGGTCCAAGTGTGAATATAATGCTTAGAGCAAGAAATTATGAAAAACAAAGAAAATTTAGTATCAAAAAATTATTAATCATTATTCTTTCTGCTATAATCTTGCAATCTTATAACTTTGACACCAAGAAAACACCAATATTATAGTTATTTATTTGAAAGTTAAAAAAAAATAGGCAAGATTTTGGCTCTCATGGTAGAGATTGAAAATGTGAAAGCATCAGTCTTCATAATCCAGAAGGCAAAAATTGTCCTATGTGTGCTTATTTCTGTATCTCATTTTTTGAGGCAGTATCTTGATTTTTAGGTGCTACTGCTGGCTGTCAGTATCCTTTGTCTGGAACAAACTTACTTTTCCCCTGGAGTGGTTTTCTCTCTTCTGTCCAGCATGCCCATTGTCCAGGATATGCCTCTTTCCAGTGCTGTGCTCTGCTCAGGCATTTCTTCCTGCTCTTCTGTTTCTTTTGCTGCACACAAGTGTGTGTCTGAGAGTTAAGTGGCTGCTGATGGGGACTCAATATAAAAAGATGTTTCAGAGAGCTTTCTGCACATTATTTTTTAATTTCTTCAAGGGAAAAAAAAAGAAGGAGAATACTAGATGTTGTCTGACCTGTCTGCAGCTTTCGTGGGACAGTGACAGTGACCATCTGCCATGGTCTCAGATAATGTCATTGATGGTAGCCCTGAGGGCTGAGTTTTCAGGACTGTAAAGTCTGGATCATGTTTTGGTGTTACATGAATCAGGATTTCTTGGCTAGTGGGGAAATAAATTCTGTTCAAATTGAAGCTCTTTAGATGAGGAGCCTCCTGAAATGAGGCAATTCAGGAGACAGAGGATGTGATACTGTGAAAAATAAAGAATTAAAAGTGAATCGAGAATAAATCCAAATGATTTAATTAAAGCAGAAACAGTAAATTTCTTTAACATTTATCAATTACTAAGTTAAAAATGAGAGAAACACTTTTGAGAAAGTATAGAGTTCAAGTGCAGAAATTAGAGTGATGAAGGGTATTGTGGAGGCTATGCATGTAAATAGGTTAAAAAGGAATTAGGTAATTGAGTACAATGATCCTAATTCAACAGATGCAATCACCAGCTTAGGAAAACTTTAAACTGCTGATCACCAGAATGAGGGACTGAATACCAGAGGAAAGACCATTTACTAGTTCCTTTTTTTTTCTCTGTGCAATAAGAACCAAATAGTGGGGTAACCTGAGGCAAGGTACTGGATTTCAAAGATTTCTGTGGTTCTGCTTTTGCTTTTCTTACTGGGGTCCAAGAAATAGGGTTTGTCTTTGTTAGCTTTGCAGGGTGGGTTATCTCTCAGATGGTTTTGTGTAAAAGGAAATAATTCTCTTTGGTCTTACCAATGACCCATTCACCTGCAGATGAGATAATTTAAAAATAGCAAGTTATCCAAAATGAGCCTTTCTTGCGCCAAAGAGTTAATTTTCTTTCTGATCAGTTACATTTTTTTTTTTGGACTGGATATTTTTGGAGAAAGTTCCTGGTTGAGAGGTCCCAAACATAGGAAAATGCAGAACCTGTAGGACCTCAAATGTTTTAGTAATGAGCAGCAGTGACCTGGGAGAGGCCAGTCAGACTGTGCTCTTGCTCCGTTCAGTAGCAAAGGGAGGAGAACACCGGTCTGCTCTACTTGTGCATTCTCATTTTCACACAAGCAAAGGAGACATCTATATGGGGATGTCTTCCTAGGCTTGTGAACTGTTGTCCTTCCCCAAAGCACCTCCCTTTGATAGATTTTGGGGGTTTTGTTAAAGCCATAGCTCTGGTTGTTACCACAGATCTGCTTTTTGAAAAATCCACGTTTCTTGCAAGAAGGTTCTATGATCATTGAGAATATGCTGCCCAGCAATTTATAGGCTTCAGATGTGACAAGACTTGCTTTGTATAATAAATAAAATACTTGCATATTCAGTTATGAGCCTCAGAGGAGGGCACCAGGCTGCCACTGAGCCAGGAAGTGCCATTGAAGGAGCTGATGATGGATGCCAAGAGCTTTCACTGTAATTGTATTAATGTCAGGCTCTGGCCCTGGATGTTGCTGGCACCAGCTGTGTGTAATTCAGCTGCTGGGCCCTAGATGGTGTCAGGCTTGGCTCTGCTGCTCTGTGCTCTCCCCTGGTGTCTTCATTGCGAGCTTTGCTTGGCGATTGAGGAGAGGAGAGGAGAGTGCATTGCATGTGTGGTGACAGCACATGGCTCTTGTGGTGTGAAACCAATGTTGAAGAGTTTCCAAGAGTTAGCAAATCTGTTAGTTTCAAAGATCCCCACTAATTTTGGTGCTTCAGTATTTGGATACTGAAACAGCTAAGTTTTAGGTCTCCTGTTATTCTGTAGTTTCACATGAAAGCATCCTGGTCTGTAATATCAAGCAATATAGTCAGGCATGCTCTTAGAAAGATCTGTTTTTCAGATGCATAAACACTTAATGTATTGGAAAATCAGCAATTGTTTTTATGTATTATTTTGACAGTAACACACCATGCAAAAATCCTGTACCTTCACATGGATCAGAATAGACACAAAACCAGCTTTTTAATTTACACCATGGCAGAAAAAAAAATAAAATTAAAAAGTATTTCAATTATTTAAAACAGCGCTCAGAGATGCTAGAATAAAAATGTAATGCTCACATCTGTGGTAAAGTGATGTTCATGAAATGCTTTTCTTGCAGGACAGGGTAAAACTAGATGCTGTGTTGAAACATTCATGAGGAAATCTAATAGAATACTTTCTGTGTCACAATTAAGCAATTATGTTTTCAGTTTTGGATTTTATTTTTGCTGAGAAATAAAATTGAATTCTATTTTAAAGATTAATTTTCATGTTTGGAAGTTTGGAAGGGCTTAAAAAACACTCAAATATTTTATCAATATTTTGGTCTCAGTCTCTAGGTTTGGATCTGACCTATAGTAAAGTGATGACCAGATATGGAAGGTTTTCTGTACATATTTTTTGTTTAACGAGACTGTAAGACTTGACAGATTTTATTTAGGAAGGTGTAATACATTGTAACTAGATTGAAACCAATGAAGTTGCCCAAGATTAATATTAGAAGCCAAAAATAGGATTTCTCTTTCTCAAGTATTTCTGTAGTACTCTTACAGTCTACACAAACATACTTTAGCATCTTGTTTTCATATATTCATATATTTCAAATATATTCATCCTTTTCCTATTGTTTTCTTTTTTCCCCCTCATTTCTTTGGTTCTCTCTTTATCCACCATCAGGAGCAGAATACAGCTTCGTGTGATTGTGTATATGGTTTTGTACAAAACTGGTTTTTGAATCCTGTCAGCTAAGATCTTCAGTGGCAGCAATCTGAAATTAACTTAGAGACTCAGGATCCTAATCACTGGGTTTTGTGCTGTTTCAGCTGTCTGCATTTTCAGGCAGCTAAACCAAGTCTGTGTTACTTGCAGATGTGTGATAGAGCAGATGGGTGGGTCAACTCAGGCTTCATTCAAAGTTAAGAACCCAGCTGGGAGTAGAAAATGCAAGGAGCCTTTCTTCCACATAGTACATGGATATACTAGAGAAGACGGGTTCTAACTTTTGAAATTTAAAGGATATATACACAAAATGTCAAAGAAATTCAAACATCAAAAATCCTACTGGGATTTCAAAAAAAGATGTGTAACTAGGTTTGGTGTAGTATTTTCAATGAATTAGACTCTTGGGAGACTTATCTGATTAAAAGCCCCACAGAAACAAAACATACAAACAAACAGAAACCAAACTATCCTTTAAATCCTTTAATTTTCTGACAAAATAATGCAAAATTGACACTGATCAATATGTTAATGCACATACAGCCACCAGATCTAATACTTCTTGTTTTCCTCTTCAGTATACCTGCATTGTTAAACTAACAATTGAGAATAGATTTTTTTTTTTTTTGGAAAATGTCTAAAAATCTAGCTGTAAAGTAAGATTCAAAATAGACTATATAACTAAAATGACCTAAAAGCTAATTTAAATAATGTTTGTATGAATTTTGTTTTAAATTGATCTGCTTTTCTTAGGGCATGGTACAAAGGGGCAGAACCTGGAGACCGAGAGAGCTAGGCAGGCGAGATGCCAGTGGCAAAGTCTGCTGTACATTTGCTTAGTCAAATGCTTAAAGTTGTTTATTTCTCTAGGTGCCTTTTAGCTTTCATCCCCTTCAGCAATGTTGAATCTGTTCTCAAACTGTATTTCCTTTGTGATCCCTCTAATGGGATACTTTCTGCTACTGGTTTTCTTTTGGGGGAGACAAAAAACCCCCAACCCTGTTCTCTCATTTACTACTTTCTGTTACAGATGAGCATAGACTAAAATAGGAGTGCACTCTCAGCAGTCCATTTATGGCTTGAGAGAACATCTTCTGGATCGCTATAGCATGAATAGACTAATATGATATACTTAAGGTTCGAGATAATTAGTACCTGTATTTCATAATTCAGATTCTTTACAGAGTGTAGGGAGTTTTCAGGTCATATTGCTGAATTGTAATATCTGAATTGCTGCTATGATTTGTACTGGCTTCCAAAATCTTCTTGTTTTCTAAAACAAGCAGGAAAAAAAGTAGAGGGACATTTTTTACCTCTCAGTATTCCCACAGAGCATTGGTGATGTAGCTGCAGTTTCTCTCCAGCACCTGTGAGAACACTTGATCCCAATTCTGGGCTGAATGACTGATCTACCCCAGTGAATTGCAGCTGGACCGCTTAGTGGACCTTTGATAGGATCGTGCCATTTTTTAACTGATTTTTTTTCCCTGTTCATAATTTGACACCAGTTTATTGGCTGTTGTTTCAAAATAGGAATTAAATGTTGGTTTGCTTATTATTTACATAGGGAAAATGTGGTCATTTTGGTGGTAGAAATACCAAGGCTTTAAAGGCAAAAAGTCTTTGCATACTGAAGGAGTTTGTTCACTTAAGGAGACAGAATTTTCTCCAGCTAGTTATGATCAGAAAATTGATTCAATAGTCTTTTTCTCCCTCTGAAAGAGATTTTTTAAGTTCAGTGATGATAGGAATTAAATGTTGGTTTGCTTATTATTTACATAGGGAAAATGTGGTCATTTTGGTGGCAGAAATACCAAGACTTTAAAGGCAAAAAATCTTTGCATACTGAAGGAGTTTGTTCACTTAAGGAGACAGAATTTTCTCCAGCTAGTTGTGATCAGAAAATTGATTCAATAGTCTTTTTCTCCCTCTGGAAGAGATTTTTTAAGGTTGAATGATATAAAGTTTCTGAAAATAGGGCAACTGTTATTAGAATAAATGACAAAAAATGTAGTGAAAGATATTTATCATCTGAATAATGTATTTTTGCTTGGAGGCTTACTTATATTTAGTCTGTGTTATAAATATCACAGTTGTAATTTTTTTTTTTTTTTGGTAGAAGAATCATAGCAGTAAAACTTCTGATATACTTGTAACAGAGCTTTGGGTATATTTCCCACCAATTCATTATGAAATTTAGACTACTAAATGTAAAGATGGACATTTTTGTGGTGTTGCTGATGTAATTTTGCTGCTCACTGAGTTTTATTGACATCTGATAATCATCTGAATATGTATCTTTATCCCCTTGTTTTTAAATGTTATGTCCACTCAAAAATACTTCCAAATTTAATTTTGTTGTGAAGTTGTAAAGCCTCATATAAATCCCTGCAGCAGTGTTTTATGATTTTCATTTTCTTGTCTTACTGACAAGATAAGTTTGTTTTTCTAAGTCACATCACCTATCAGGAAGATTTTTCTCTCCTCATGTCCTTGTCTCTTGCTGCTAAGGAATGAACAAAGAATTTGGTTATTATTTGATTAGGTCTCTATACCTGATTCCTTTAGGCCAGAAATGTTCTTACCGTTTATAGTTAAAAGCTAATTTGTCTGTGAGCCATTATCTGGGAAATGGCTAAGATCAGCAAGGGTATTTACCTCCTGACAATGCAAATAATTTCATTATTGTTTCTAGCAATTGTACTAAGAAAAAGCCTGTTATGTTGTGGTTTTTCAGTCTAGCACTTCTGAGTGTCTGGAAAGTAGGGTATTTAATTTGATTCCATTTTTTGAGTTCTAAGGGCTTTAATAATCCCGTTTTTAAAGGATCTTCGAGTTTAACTTGAATTTTACAGCGGAAAACTTAACACCTGTTCATTTGAATTATGCCTTCCTAAACGATCCTTAATAATTCACCTCATGGTCAGTTTAAGTGAGCATTGTTATCATATCTTCTTAAACCATTTAAGCTTTATGTTGTTAATCTCTTTTTTCTAAGTGAACAAATTTGTTGACAACTTTATTATTTGGATTTCATGAAGCTTTTGAGAAATACACCTCTGTCTACCTGGTTAAGTTTTTTCAAGTCAAACCCAAAAGAAGAATAGAAATTAAATCCTAGTGTACAGCCTAAATGATTCAGATTTTTAAAATGCCGTTAGTACAGTTAGAAACAGTTAGCTGTCAAAGCACAGGTAGTGGTAAAATATGAGCAGAATGGGAACGATCCATCCTTTACTGGAAAGATTATTTGCCATATTTTAAAATTTTTAAGGCATATAATAATTCTTATTATCTTAGCACCTGTGTTCCTCACACCCTAAAAATGGTGGTGTTACATCATTGTCTGTCAAAAGCAGAAGCAGCATTGTTCTTTCATCTATTTAACTTCTTCCAGAAAGGATGCTATGTGATGTTGTTGAGAGACTCTTGAATTTCCTGGAGTCTTGATGTTTATGGTGATTTTGAAAATTAAAACAAAAATCTTTTGCCGTTATTTTGCACTACTGAGCAGTCAAATAGTCACTCACTGTCTTTTAGTTTATATGTACTAGAAAATGCACTGGGGAAACACATCCTGTGGAATTGGTTCAAGTTCTGCTGTTTGTGAATCTACAGGGCTTCATGAAATCAATGCTCCTGTTTAAAATAACTATATGCATAATTGGACTCATTTATAATAAATCCCTTGCAGATAACTGTGTGAAGCATGGAGTAAAATGACTGGAAAAGGTGCATGTGCCAAGGGAAATAGTCAGCAGAGACATGTGAACTCTGGTTAGAGCAGTTAATTGCAATAGATGCCATTCGTGTGTTACAGGAAATGTTGCAACATTCTCCTGACAAAAGCTCTGTGGTTCCAGTGTGTTGAGTTATTCTGGAGAACAAATCATAACAAAAACCAAACCAAAACAAGCTGTTTCTTTAGACCCCGCAGTGAATTTTTAGGATAAGAAACTTTACACAACAGTTCTGGTTCTTGTGAATTTGAGTGCTGCTTGTGTTAATATGGTCTGCCCTGCATACTTAGTGTGTTATCCTCTCTAAGTAGGTATTTGTTAGTGCTGGGCAGTGGCATGGTATGTGTTCTTGAAGGAACTTGCAACCACATTTTCTCACAGAGGTCATAACTAGGTAGAGGTGAAAAACCTTGCAACTGAGTGCTCAGAAGTTGCTGTTAATGAGCTTAGGGTTAAGCAGGGAGCATTAGGGATAATAATGTTTGTGAACCTTGTGGGCCATGGTGAGTTTGAGCCGGTTCCAGCAGTTCTCTTCAGGCCTGGCATGAAGCATGGCTGACATCTTGATGTGGAAAAACTTTGTGCAATACGGCAAAATTTGACAATCTGTTTCACGTGTTTTTGACCTTGTGTGGGAAAAATAAATCTAGAAGTGGAGGTAGTTTTGCCACAGCAGTGTGGCACTGTACCTCTGCTAGCTACATCTGTCCAGGGGAGCACCTGGTCAGCCTGACAGCACCAGGGCACACGTGTGGCTGTGCTGCTGCAGGGCTGGCAGCTGATGCACTTCTGTGCCTTTGAACCAGCTCACCTGAGATTACCCACGTGTCTGACGTTTGACAGGACTAAAGCTTTGAAGTTTCCTGGTCATTTATGAAGGTTTTAGGCTTATTTTCAGTAGAGTCTCCTGAACTTGGTGCAGCTGTTGGTGCTCCGTGTGAGGGTCTGGGTTAGGTGCCTCGATGGGGTGTTGGGTGTTGATTTGCTCCCACAGCTCTCTGACCTTCTCTGTGGGCCAGTGGTGGCTATGCTCATGGCTTTCTGCATGTCAGTGGTTCAGTGGTTCATGTAATTATGCAGGACATGAGACGTGACTTCAACTCCTTTTGCTTTTTGAGAAGGATAACCAAGTGTTTCCATTGTCCTTAGAGAACATTGCAGCTACAAAGCCGCTCTCACCTCCCTTCCCAAGTGGGCCATTTTCTAGAGGTGGGGAGAGAAGGTCCCTCAGTTCCTTCATGTAGAGATGATTACAAAGCCGCTCACCTCCCTTCCCAAGTGGGCCATTTTCTAGAGGTATGGAGAGAAGGTCCCTCAGTTCCTTCACGTAGAAGCAGACCTGTAGGGGAACAAACAAGGGTGTATGGTTTAACAGAATTTTTAGAAAACAAATCAGTGGCCATCTCTGTCTTTCTGGCATTGGGCATATTTTTTCAGAGAATGGAGAAAGGTGAGTGGACAGGTGTGAGAACAACACTGGAGCTCAGGCTCTGGCTGCTGTTAGGCTTAGGTGAGATCTCAAGTTTCTTGGCCCTGTGAAGACTGATGTGTCTCACAGCAAAGTTTTAGCTCTAAATGAAACTTTAATATTAGAAAACCAAAACAAAGTGGCCTCTAGGCCAGGTGGCTGCTGATCTTTCTGAGGATTTTTTTTCAGTTCATAAGCTGGTGTGGGTTGTGTTTTTTGTTTAAGCTTAAGATTTCCTTTGAATTTATCTAAGTTCTCTCCAGTTTCATTATGAGCTTTTTCTCAATCTGTCTTAGTCTTTTATACTAGGATTCACTTCTTAATGAGTGCCTAATGCTATCCAAAATGTATGCTGCTGAGCTTGAGAAAGAACTTAAGAAGTTTGCTTTTATCCTGAGTAGTTTGAGATCAGCAACATCTGTCCTCTTTGTTACTGTGATTATTCCAGTCATATTCTGAAGACGGTATAGGCCTCTGTTTTACTGAGAGCACTAACTGGATTTTTTTTCTTTCCAGTAACATACTTCAAGATGCTTTCTAGGTTTAATAAAGCCTTTTCAAATGAAGTGGAAAGCAGGGAAATAAGACATGAATTGAGAAAAAAGATGTTTTAACATAAGCCCAGAGTATTTTTTAATTGCATGTAGAGCATTACATGGCCTTTTTTCAGTGCCAGACATATGCATTTATATTTCCCACCAACATTTTCCTAGTATGAGTAGGAGTTTAATCAATAAATTCTTGCTTCTATTTTTTTTTCTCCTAGCTAGACCATTTGATGTGAAAGCCTTATTCTGAATTACCATAAAGCAAATGTGAATCTAAGAAGAACTGGGAAGAATGTTTACACTGTACAGGGAGAACAGAAAACTTGTGCAAATAAAATCAGATTTTTGTCTTTTTATTAACATCAGCAATTAAGTATTGCTTCCTAGAATCTGATTATGTAAAATTCCCAGTGATAGCATGTTGTTTATGAGTTTTGAAATGATACTTTCTTTGTTAGAGTGCCAATTCCTTTGGTACGTATTTCCTCTGTCACCTGAGGCTATTTTTCCAACACATAACACATGTGATATTTTTTTTTCTGCTTTCTGAATAATCAGCTTTTCCTTTTGCTCATTAAGCATAAAATTACAGCCAAGGTATTAATGCTGTACAATACACACTGTATTAAAAGTGACCAGTTTCTACCACATACTAAGTTCTTTTTGTCTATTACCTAATTAACATTAATTAGTTCACTACATTTAATGAATGCTATGTAAAACTCAACAATTTTTACCTTTAGGATAACTGTGACATTCAATCTATTGTGTCAGACTGGTCTGTATGAATAATTAATGCACTCTATATTTAATATTTTAGTGTACGGACTACCTTGACAGACTGGGAACAGTCACAGTGCTGGATGTGGGGCCCTGCTGGGAAAGGAGCAGCAGGAGCCCCCTAGGAGAGCTCTGCTGAGAAAAGAAAGGATGAACCTGAACAGATATCAGAACCTTGCTCATGCCAGGTATCCCTGAGCCTGGGTTCCCAGCTGGAACAAAGAAAAAGAGATCCTTGGCTCTGACTTCTGCTTTTTGCACCTTTCACCTCCTTTCACTGTTTTGCCAATAGCCCTGGTTCAAATAAAGTATTCCTGATAATACCTCTTTCACCTCCTTTCACTGTTTTGCCAATAGCCCTGGTTCAAATCAAAAGTGCCAAGTACTAGTATTCCTGCTAAGGTTGATGATGATAATTAGTATAAAATAAAATAGATGTATTCCTTAAGAAAAACCTTGCATTTGGGATATTAAAATCAGGAAGATAATGGTTGAATTCTAATTTCTTAAGCTGCTTGAAAAATCGATTTTACCAAAAATCTGCTGTTCTAATACTTGTGATAGCTGCCCTAACTTCATTATGTCTTGGGTTAAGAGAAATGCAATTACATATAAGAAAAATTATGGAACTTCAAAAGAGGTCAATTTGAGTGGAGATCAGCCTTTCTCTTGCAATCAAGTGTTTTCTGTGACAGGCATGGCCTGTTGTGCTCTGATAGCATATGAGAATTTATGGCTTCCTGAATATGGGAGAGGCTGGTGGTCAGCCTTTGGCGCTGCCTTGTGCACCATCTGGGTGGGGTGCCCAGTGCTCCAAACCTTCCTTCGTAATTGACACACATGAAGATGTTCTTACAAAGATTGAAATTGTCAAAAGCTTCTTTTTAGAAGACCCAAAGTCTTTGCTTACCTCACCAGTACAAAAATAATAGACAGTATAAGTTTCCATGTGGGCATTTTGCCATCTAGCTATAAATCCCACTGGCTGCAAGGCTTTACGCAAGGTCATACTGATGACCTGGAAAATAGGCTTAGATGTAGGAATGTCAGCTTAGTAGAGTGACTTGAGAGTATGAGTGAGGGAAAGCAAAATGCATTTTTCTTGGAATGGATTATGAAGGTGCTGGGAATTAGAGATTCAGACTTTTACTTACAGTGTGGTTTTAGTCATTGTATTCTTGGGAGAGGTAATAAAATGAGTATATGGAGCATGTGTTTGAGTAGAGAGCTCATTTATTCTAGTAAGACTCAATCTGTTTTTCCTGATAGTGGAAGACATGTTTTGGTTTTCAAGGTGAGAAAGAGGCAACAGGCCCAGATACAATACTACCTTAAATTCAAGCTCTGATCTGTTTTCCCTTGCTTTCCTAGTTTTCTTTTCCTTGGCAAGTGATTGAGTAGTTTCTGAAGTTAGAGTAGGCTATAAGATAAGCCTATGGTCTATCAACTGCTGGAGGCTAAGTGAGGTAAGAAAGTAATTTAAAAAAATGAAACATTTATGAGAATTTTCTTTTTATGACATGGTCTGAACTGCTTTTCTTGGCTTATAATGCTCCGCACTGTCTTTTAAATTAGTATGAATTATTTCTATTGCATTTATTTTAAATACTTCTGGTATTGAGTGAATTTTTAAAACTTTTGTTGCTAATTAATTTCTTGGATGAGTATTTATAGTAATTCACATTACAGTTGTAATATTTAAAGTGATTTATGGTAAACTTGGTTTTTGTATGAGTTGTATGACTAAGAACTTTAGCGATGGGAAGAATTTATGAAATAGATAGAAGTTTCTGTTCACCTTGCTAGTAAGTGGGTGCTGACTGCCACATGTTTGTTTTCAAAGTAAGTTTGATTTCTTTGTAGGATAAGAAGAAGGCTGCATTTAAAATTTACATTGTCTCTGAGCAGCAATTTCAAAACACTCTAGATAGTTGAGATATTCAAAACTTTTACTAGTCCTGTGTGTCAGGTGCCACATTTGAATTATTTTTTTCATGGTTCTCCTTTTGCATACTATTTTCCTTGAAGCACACAACACATTAAACTGTAGAATTCATCATTGAAGACAAAAATTGGGTTGGTGACTTGAAGTGAATCATTATGTATAATGATAGGACTATAAAAAGTAAGTACGATATAAGAATTTGAGAATAGCCAGACTATTGAAATAACAGATGTTCTTGGATTATATTTGAGGTAGATTTTTTGATGCAATATATCAAAAAGTAGTCAAGAACTAACTGAAAAATAGGTTTTGGGGAACTAACAAAAATATTATTCCTTACATGAGGAAGTCAGAATTCCAGTTATTTAAAACTAACCGAAATCTTAATGTATTTTTAAAAAATGTCTTCTGCCTCACTTCAGAAAATCCTAACTTTTAGTAATTTTTCTGAAAATTCTTCAAGTTAATGAATATGTTCTGTAACATTTCATTACTTTTTGTTTTTACATAATAAAAGTAGAAGGGAATCCAGGAGTTGGAGATCATCCATTAGAATGTAAACTGAAATCAAGCTTGACAATTGCAGTTCCAGTGCTACTGCAAATGATGTCTCCGTGGTGTTACCTCATTACAAAATCACAAGCAGCTGGCAGTTAAAACTTGCATCAGTTTCCTACAAGTTTTTTCCTAGTAAACTACATTTATTCTTTTTACCTAAAAGACTCTTCATCTTAAGCCAACCCATGGACCAAAATAACTTAGAGAGTTGTCTGGGTTGGTGTTGTTAACAGTGATCACAGAATATGCTGATTTGCAAGGATGTAGTCTCATATTCATATGAGGTATTTAAGTTATCTGATATTTGTGACTTCGGTGTATGGCGTGGTACAGCTAAACAAGCCATGAAGTGTGACACTAAGTAGAATTTTTTAGTGCATTGATAACAGAAAGTGAATCTGTGTAGGAGATTTAGCGTATTTTATCCAGCTGAGTTTTGAAAGCAGCGTAGCAAAGGTAGCACTGTTTCCTGTGTAAGACCGTTCTACAGTCATATTTCAAAGTCAGTTTTTAACCATATCCTATAATGAATTTCATGGTATTAAATGTCAGATTTCTTCTATGAGGAGGAAGCATTTTTGTATCAAATTTGGAAACATTTTTTCTGAATAATTTTATCAATACTTCAGTGTTTCTCCAGGCCTTCATTTTGTTCCTGAGTCTGGACTGAGAACTCAGTGGTCAGGTTTTAGTTCAAGAACATATGTGATGTCTTTCAGGACACTGGAGACAGCACAGGCTGAAGCCATGTGGCTTCTGAGGAGGAGACTGGACAGCTATTTTGTGAGGACAATGCCCTTGCTTTATAATTACCCTTTTCTCTGAAATTTCTGTGGAAATGGCTCACAGTTGTAATTTAAGAATCTTAAGGGCTGTTGAGTAGGAGAGATTTTCTTTCTCACCTAGCCTTGTATTTGCTTCCAGACTCATCTGACCCTTTTTCTTATCAACTTTCAAAACGGTAAGACTTTAGGAGAGCAGAAAGGTCTGAAATAGGGCTGTGCTGGTGGTGGATGTGTGGTGGTTCCGCTGATGTTCATGGGGTGCAAGCGAGAGAGGAAAGAATTGTCTAAGTTGGGAATCTTGTGTCTGCCATCCTCACCCTCTGGGGAGCTGGTCCCAGCACTGTTTTTCTTCCTTGAAGGAGGGAGAGGAAAAAGAAAAGGTGAAATTGCCTGCTGCTGGTTTTCTCTTTCAGGACAGATGGGGAGGTTTATTACCTTGGGTATATTTTGTCATGATAGATCTGATCATTTAGGTTTTGGACTCTCAAACAGTAGCTCTATTTTTGTGTATAATGCACAAAAAATCTTTTGTGCTGTCCAGGTTCATGTGATAATTTAGGATGACAAGTGATATGCTTTCCTCATGTCTCTATGTATGGTATATATATATATACACACTGAAAGGCAAATGGCTGCTGTTCACGGGACTGGAACTTTTAGCTTTAACTGTTGCTTATCATCATAAGACAAGCAGCTATGAAAGCACCAACTCCACCAGGAAGGTCTCCATGCTGGGAATGTATCTAAGTTTTACATATTCTTCATTTAATATTCTTTTATCTTTCATTGTCCTCTACACCTTTACACTTTCACAAGTGTCTTCTACCTAAGTAGGTAGCTGAAAGGCAGTTTAAATAGAAAAGCAGGCAATGTCTGACTTTTTAAGCTCCTCTGGGAGACCTTGTACGTTCCAATGACCATTTTGTCCCAGTTTTCTATCTTTGAAGCAATCGTTTTTGGTTTTTTTTTTCCTTGAGGTCTTAACATTTTTATCTCTGTCCTTGCATTATTGAGAATAAATTTGATTTTAAGTATTAAAAAGAACCCCATTTGGGCAATTTAAAACATTTTGAATTGTCCCCAGAAATTATACCTTTTCTCCTATTTTTATCCAAAAATATATATGAATTTGTCTTGTTTGGATAGTTTGTGTCTCTGATTTCATAATTTATTCTAGAATATCCCAACATTAGCTTTATGGCCTGCTTCTAGCTTTGGGGTGCTATTCTTTTTTCTCTCCTTTCTTTATTCTTACATTAGCCAGAGGAGGGCTGCCCCCAGCTCAGTGCCTGTTTAGGCTGTGGTGCCTCACCTTGCACCGTCATAAATAAGAAGTTTAGCTGTTAGTGAAGTGTGTGCTGCTTGAACAGCTTTTCTGTGTTCCCTCGCAGAGAAAAGATGGCAAAATAGATGCAGGTGCAGTTAATCTTAGCTTGTTTAGTCTCCGTGTGAAATCCTTTGTTAACTTTGTAAGAAAGCAAATGTTTGTTTCAGAGATCACATTTTGAAATTGATTTTGGAATAAACTACTTGTTAATATTTTTTTGGTAGCTGTAAGCGTGATGAAATTAGGTACCAATCTTTGTGATAAACTATATATTTATGTGATAAATTGCATTCATAAAACATTTTTTGCAGTCTTGCATTTTCCTGTTGTATGGCTTTTTGTCAAGACTAACTAATCCTAAATTATACTCTAGTAGTAGCTCCTTTCTCCCATTGCCTTCTTTCAAAGCAGTGACCTTGCCTCCCAGTCCTTGCAATTCTCATCCCACATTAGTCTTTTAAGATCCCAAAGGGTATTTTACATAGGGACAATATTAGATTTGTGCTCCAATATTTAAACATACAAACCCAGTCATTTCACATGGTTGAAATAAAAAGTTAAAACAGCCTAGAAATTTTGGGACTAACTGATATATCCAGCAATTTTCTTTTTGGATGAGCTTTGACTGAGGAATATTGTCTAAAATCAATCTTTATTTATTGTCAGTCTCTTTAGAATCAGTACACTTTACAGCAATAAGAAAATTTGAAATCTGTGCATTGATAGATGAATTTTTCAAATACCTGTATTTGTATCTATATTTTATTGATAAAAGTAGAACTTCCAAAGTTTGCAAAAAATGTTGCAAATAATCTGGTATCTGGGGTTTGGCAGAGATATTCAGACATTTTGATTGCCTAGAAGTATAGATGAACTAATAAATAGTGCAAAGCTGAGTTTGTATTCAAATTATGCCAATATTTTTTAAAACAGTGAGGAAACTAGAGTGAACCTTCTGTGACTTTTCCCCCCTTGTTTGAACTGAAGCAGAGTTTTTTTCTGCTTTAGAACTAGCTCTGAATATGTTGTGTTGGACATAACCTTTTTAGAGCTCTTCCTTTAAAAGTCTGGGTTGTCTGCTTGCAATGGATGTACTGCTGCCACAGCTCAGCAATGTGTCTGTCAGGGTAATTCTCTCAAGCTCTACACAGATCAAAAAGATTATTGAAGAATGCACAGGCACTTTTCTTTTTGCTAAGTCTGAAATAGAAGGGGCTAAATCCCCAGGGGATAGAAGTTATATAATTTGGTGATGCTATGCTGATTTATGCCTCTTGAGAGTTTGCCTGCAGCAGAAGCTGGAGGTGATGAGAAGAGATTGGATGAGAGAAAGACCATCCAGGAAAAATTCATCAAATTTGTCATTCTTGAAAGGACCATCATAACATATGGTAAGGCATATCATTTACCTCAGGCTCAGAGGAAAATGATTTCTTCTAGGAGAATATTAATTTTATTTCTTAGAGGATCAGCTGACAGGGTAGGCTTTCTCCTGGCTGGTCTTCCCCTTCTGTTTTCTCTGAAGGGAAGGATGGAAGCTTGGAAATGTCTTATCTGTAGCAGACAAGCAAGTTGGCATTTTGCCATCATTTTCTGCTAGCAGAGAGGATAATGGTAATTATATGTCAAAATTTAACATTTCTCTTCTTTGAAAGAGAACTTTTTAATGCAAAATATTTAGAAAAGTCAGATCTATTCTGAGGCAGATAAGGAGCTAGGATTAGTGAGCTGACAAATTTTTCTTAGGCAAAAGGAGTTTTTCTTCCTCTTCAGGCACAAAGGAGATATGAAAAAAGATCAAAAGAAACAAACATATGAGGTGTGTAATGTAACTAGGCTGCAACTTCAGTATTGTGTAATATTTGGGAAACACCCAGAGCAACATCGCCTCTCCTGCTGCTCCTTCTGTGGGAAGGCTGTTAGAACTTGCTTTGCTAATGAGTTCCAGCCCTTTTAATTAAATTGGTGTTTCTTTGTTATCAGGAAAGTGAATTTCTCTTGTGCTATACAGCATTGAGTCCACATTCCATCCTTATCTTTTTGAGAAAGGGAGAGTGTTTTTCTATAATCAATTCTAGCATCCCCAGTTGTTGCAAGTTAAACCCTTGGTCAGTTCATAAAAGTAGAAATGTTTTCCCAGGCTAGGGCATAAGTTACCATACTGGTGAGACGCTTAAAAACATGGAAAGCTTTGCTTTCTTTTTAATCAGAAAAGGAAGGCATGGCTATTTTAGATAGAACCTATTCACTTTCTAGTCACACATTAAAATTTGCCATTTCAGTCTGATTTTACAGGTAATTTTCTAGAATACATGATTTATATAAATATAATTTTGCTTAGAAAATAAATGTATGATTGCAAGCTTTGAGATTTGTATTCTTTATTTTCTGTATTTTTCCAAGAGCAAGTGTAAGCAACCATCTGTTATATACATTATAAGATTGCTCCTCAGCAGCCTGAGAGAAAGGAGATATCAGCCTTCTCCTACATTATCTTCTGGGAAATGTGATGCCAAACATTTTAAAATAGTTTTTGAAGGTAAAATGTTGGAAAGAAATCTTGGTTTGATGCTGGTTTTTTATAAATTTGTTATATTTTGTCAATAATATGTAATGTAGTGATCTGGATCATCAGGGACTGGCCAGAGGTACAGGCTTGGGTTTTAAATTTAGGATTCAGCCACACTATCAGTGGGATATTTGGGAAGGCAGGTTTTAATACAGCTGCATTATCTGCTGGGCAGATTTGGAACCAGGCAGTTATTTTGCAAACTTTGACTATGTATCCATGGTTCAGGTCTGCCTCTACTTGTTTCTTATTTTGTTTTATAAATGTTTTGAGTTTGCTTTAACTACAGTCATGGTTGTCCACAGAGGAGCTGATTAGACTTACATAATGCCTGCTGACATAATCCCAGGAGAGTCTTTGGACAGCATCTCATTTGAGATGTCCATAAAATATAACAAGTTTAAACTGAGATAATAAAAATAAACTTCAATTTCCTAATGATCTTCCTTTTTCCCTAAAGAAGGATATTAATTCTTTATCCAAACCCCAGTAATAAAATGGGAGAATTGAATAAGAGATACATATGTAGACTAAAGAAAGGCAATAGAAATAGTCCTCTCATCAGGATTAAAGGAGAATGGCTATCATTAATTACTTTTCAGCTTACTCCACTCAACTACAAAGACAAAATTTTAACCTGATCTGAGCAATCAGCTAAAACTTGGAATTTTTAATTTATTTTGGTTAAGAGAAATTGCTGAGCTTTTAATATTGTTAATACCATTCTATGTATTGAGATGAAGGTTTGGTATCTTTAGTACATGGGAAACCAACTGTTATCATGTCTTTTTTTTTTTTTATTTATTTTTAATTCAGGTTTCCAAACCAATTTCCAATCAGTGTTGAACCTCATTGCAATCTATGGATTTTCCTTTGGGTGCTGTCCTTGATACCAATTCTGCTGCAACTTACATTTCTGCATTTTCTTCCTTTGTCAGTGTTTTCATATCTTTTAGAAATAGAGGTGTGCAAGGTGCACTTTTGTGTGTTTTCTAATTTTGGTTTCGTCCACTTTCAGGCTTCCAGCCTCTGATAGTAAAAACTCCTCAAATTATTGATGACATAGTATTGATTTGTGCTTGTTACAAATTTGTACTTGAGTTTCTTTTTCCTTGGCACTTCATCCTTGACACACCCATGCAGATCTCTCTTTTAGTCTTTTGTTTGTTAAGCTAAACAAAGCAAATGTTTTCAGTTTCTTCTCAAATTTTCCCTGGCCATTGTGGAAATCTTTCTCTTCCAGACAATAGATGATCAATTTCATCCACTGTAATTTTCAGCTTCTGAGGTCTAAGTTTTCAGCAGAAACATAATAATTGTCAAGTTCACATATTTTCATTTTGCACTGTTAAATGTTACCTCAGTTTTATTCTTGTGGTCCTAGAGGTAAGCCATGTCTTCCTTCCTGGTAGTGTTCCAGTCTTATATATATTAGCAGTGCTTTCCCATATCAGAAATTACTATACTGTGATTTTTTGGCTGTAATTCATCCTATGCTCTGGTAATTTATAAAAATATGTAGTAAAACTGATCCCTCAAGTTACTGCTGAGAAATATGCATTTGTATTGTTCTTCCAGCTCTTTTGGTGCAGTTCTACATAATTTCACCTTTCACAGTCTCCAATATCTTGCACTAATTTCAAATGTTCTTTATCAGGATCATTAGTACTAGCAAACACAGCTTACACATAATTTAAAAAGCTGAGTGACAGAACTTCTCTTGCTTGCTCCCTTCTCTTGCTTAGGTCTGCTCTATTTGATATGAAACTGTTTTGTGGTGGATTCAAAGTGACCATTATTTTACCTTGCATAATTCACAAGAAATTAATTTTCTTTCTTTTGGTCCTGTGAAGAATAATTAAATAAAAGCAAACTATATTTGTGAGTAATTTTTTGTATGACATAAAGTGGTACTTGTTGATATTCTAAAGGGGATGGATTACAAGACTTTTGCTTTAACATCTCAGAATAAATATCTATATTTTAAAAAATGTTACTGTATTTCTACCCTCTGCTTTAACATTGTTAATGAAATGTTAAAATTTTCACTTTATCAAAAAAGTAATTGTATTGGCATGAGGAAAAGCATGGAATAAGTTCAATAAAAGTATTCCATTAGCTGGGATAATGTGCACAAAGTAATAATATTATATTTCTGAGTGCATTTATATTTTGTACTGAGATCTTAACCAAGTTCAGGAGGATAGTCTTCTACGTTTTGCTAGTTCTTGAATTCTTCAAGTGTCCAGCTGGAGGAGAGACCATGTACTCTTTGTGAGCAGAAACTCTGAAGTGACGTCTTTGACAGCTGTGGGGAGAGCCCCTAGCTGCGTGTTTTTCACTCTGTGAGTGGAGATCATCGTGCAGTACAAGACTTGCACAGGGAGAGCCTACATAATATTTATGAAAGGTTGCTTGGCAACCTACATTTTTATATCACTTCTTACCATCTTACTGGCCTTTGTATCTTAGCAAGCAGCTTTTGGGGACTTGGAAGCAGCAATTTAGAGATGTGGGGTTGTACTCCTTACATGGTTGTGAGTAGACACTGGATAGAGTGAATTCAGACAGAACTCAGGGTCTGTACAGGAGAAAGTAACTTAATATTTAGTGCTGATGTAGTATTCTTTTTGTAAATTACCTTTGGAAACAAAAATATTACTTTTGGAGATATTCCTATTCCATACTGATGCACTGAAAACTGTTTTCTCCTTTCATTGCTAAAATACTCTTGTTTGTTTTTTGAGGGGCCTTTTGTCTCCTTGTTCATATGCATTTATTTTTGTGTGTGTAGATTTAGTAATATTTTCTGGTTTGAAAGTGAATTAATGAGTTAATCTGGAGCAAGTTGAAAAGTGGTAGCTTTTGAGAACATTTCCAATGTTCAAGAAGTGCTCCCTGACGGCCACTGCCAGAGGCAGTAAAAAGACAGGTCAGGTTGTTGGACATCAGGATTAACTCTCAGAGAACATAAAAAGCAGCATCAAGTTGGGCCTTATCTGGTTCTCTGCTGCACTTCAAAGCTTCACTGACTGGCTCTGCCAGGCTGCTGGACACTTCACTGGAGACCCTGTACCAGCGTGTGGCTGGCTGTTCCATTTCCCTGCAGATGTAGCATCCTTGTGTTGAGGAGTTGCACACTGCATAAAGTGAACTTAGTTAAAACTGATAGCAGGTAGCTTCTTCCTCTAAAGGGAAATATGTGGTATTCATGGATGAGACCATTTTGCTTTTATCAGTGCCATAATGTGAATGACTGTAAGGTAAATTTGATTAACTCTTCAGTTACACAAAGGAGTGATTACTACAACTGTATAATAATAATAATGTTAAACTAACAGGATAGGATCTGGGTGAATTAATTTAGAACTATTTGCTTCTACTTTCAGCTTCTGCTTATATTTTGAAGTCAAGAAGGACATCCAAATTAATTTGAATAACACTTGAAGCAAACTGAAGTTAAATTAGGGTAGCGTTTTTTCTTCCAAGTTTTTTTAGTCAGTAAAATTCAATTGGTAGCAAAGTGTTTCAATATGTCTTGAGAGAAAATTCCTGTGTGTTTAAGCAAATGAACTGGATGCCTCAGAATTAGTATTTCACCAAGTGAACACAAATAATTGTTCTCTGGGTCTGAAATTCAGAGAAATTGCAAAATGATACTTTTACCAGTTTGGTGGCACTGTTTCATCTTAGGTCTGTAAAGTGTTTTTTTTTGTTTGGTTTTTTTTTGTTTGCGTGTTTGCTGCCATAATACTAGCAACAGTAAATAAAAATAATGGTTTATAATAATAAAATCCATTAGGAAATTTTACTTTGTGTAAAACATATGTTTTAATAAAAAATCCAGTTATTAATTTTTAGTCTTAATAATTTTAAAATTATTAAGGAGGTTACTGTACATTATTTGCTTGAAAGGTCTCTCTTATCAGAAAAAATTCATACATGATTGTTTTGTTTGATATCAAACCACATTTTTGCTGTCATAACACTGGCACATTTTCAAGTCATGCTGTTTTCTGGCTGCTAGCAGGGAGTAATGGAAACAATGCAGTGATCATGCAATTTATTAAAAATAGACACCAAAATACTAGGCAAGCAATATTTTTATTTTAATAGGGACTAGGATTAATAAGGGTTCATAAAAATAGCTGTTTCAGTATCACAGAGGAATTAAGATACCTTTCTGCCTGTGAGTTGTTTATAATTTATTTCTGGTGATTTTCCTTTAGATCAGATTGTCATGTTTCTTGTGAATGGTGACTGTGCTTGCTGAGGAGTGGTCATGCAAGCAAAATCTGATAACCTCGATATGTCACTTCATCTGCCGTTTTTCTTTCGTTAATGCAAAGCTGGTTACATAATATCTAGTTTCTCCTTTAGCTGACCAGAGATGAAAACAAAATCTATAATGGCAGTGCTAGGTTTTATAAAAAACGCGAGTGAGGAGTTGAAGGATGTGGCTTGTTCTGTTTGGACGATGCAGGATTGCTTTAAGCAGTAAGCTTACTGTTTTCAGATGGCATTAGCAGCATCAGTGATATAGCTGTGTCAGCCTCCTCGACTGCTGGATGTCTGTAATCGCACCGAGGAAACTATATTTAAGATCTGATATCTCGAGGGTAATGACTCCAGCACTTACTGATGGACAGAATGGCTATTAATGCTTTCTTCACTAGCCCAGAAGACTTTGAAAGACAGATAGGTCTGTGATGTACTTTGCTAAGACAGGAAATGCAGTTTTTGGGGGTCTCTGGAAATAGAAAGGTCATGCAGCTTGGAACCGGTGAGACATTACAGTCCCTAAGTCATCAGGTATGACCTCATGATTTATACAAATATTTCTAACACAGGGTTTGTTTTACAATTTTAGGTCATTTGCAATCTCTTTGTCTGTGTAATTGCTTCATGTTGGATTTGCTACAGGATTTATAGGGTAGACTGTTTACATAAGCAGAGAAACGTATATCTTGGAATTCTAATGTGCTCATTTTTATTTGAAAAATGTAAGGTTATTCTCCATATATTTTCAACCTGTTTTATTGTGAATATGTTTTCTTTTACCTAATTAATGGTGAAAGGTTATCCCTTTGCTGTAAAGTAAAATGACAAGATTGTACTGCATTTTTATTTTGCTTTATCTTTACACGACACACAAAAGCTATTGTGATTGTGTTTGTTTGTCATATGAAATGCAGTATAAGGCAACTGTTTACCTACAGTGCCAGGTTATTTAAAACAACGTATCACATTGTGTAACAGGACAGGGCTATTCTGCAGGCACAGATCTTGCTTCATTTTGCAGGAGTAGATTCTTTTTCTTTTTTCTTCATTTCAAATCAGTTTTAAAAATAGCTCATGGAACATAGCAGTGAAAGTTTGGCAAGATAACTCTCCTCTTTTAATTATTACACTCAGTGACGCATGTAGAAGAGAAGATTAATATCTTAAAAATTTAGAATGTTATTAAAAACCAGATTAATTTTATTGAAGCATCTCTTTTTTTGTTGTTGTTTTTTCTGGTAACTGCTGTCAACTTTATTGCAAGACTAATGCTTGTGGATCTGCTAATGTGTTGTGTGCTGTGATGATGTACAGGAAAGTCAGAGTACATAAAAGAAAGCAGGTATATGGGTATTTTACATAGGAAGACAGTGGCCTCATTTCATATATGGAACACAAAATAGATTTGGGGATACTGTTAGTACTTTAGGTGTTATAAATGTTAAATAATGGCTGATGTATTCCCTTGAATACATCATAGAGCAATTATATTTAAAATTGTACGAGAAATTTGTTTTAAAAAGGGATACTCGACTCCATCTTAAGAAATTCTACATATATTTGCAGAACATTTCCATGGCAACGTGTTTGACCATGTGTTTTAAAAGCTCAGCTGAAGCCTGAAAGTAGTGGCAATTTTTCCGTCTCTTGCTTTACCCTTATGGAACAGCAATTTTCACATATAACTGGACAGCAGATTGGCAGGGGTGAGCAGTATTTTCTGACCACAAAGCACAGGATTAAGTGATCAAGATTTAAAAATATTTTCATGTGTCCATGTAGAAATGTAAGCATGCAAGTAATGGATTTGATTTTGCATTTGGAACTATATTCTGGTTTCATCCCATTTAATAACATTTTGCTGAAGTCGTATGTATGTGGGAGACAGCAGACGATCAGACTTAAGTTTGTGCAGCAATGGTAAAAATGTCTGTCTTTTGATTTTTAATTAAAAACGTAATAGTAGAAATATTGTATTACTTGTACTGACCATAAATTCCAGTTTCACAGTCTACTTTATCCATCTTACATTCTTATTAATAATGGGCAAAGACTGCCCTGCTCTTAAGCTTGATTAAGTTTGGCATGATTTAACTATCCCTTTCTTTTGCTACAAGATCCTTTTAATCTGTTAGAATTTATTTTCAGTATTTTGATGTATTAGTCACAATGAGTACATTCTGTTACTTGGCATTGGAATGAAATTCCTTAAAGTATTGGTTTCATGGTATTTTGGTGCTTTGCAGAGTATTTATAGACCTTTCAATAGGACCAACCTTCCCCAGCTTCTTTGTTTTCCTTATTCAATTTACAATCTTGACTTAGTTTCATTTTGAAGTTGTTCCTTCTTTGCTCATTTGAAACAATTAGATCTCCATGGAATTTTGCATCTGGAAGCTACAGCAGTAGGTTGTGCTTGTCCTGAACTCTAATCATTTGCACTAATTCTGCAAGCTGCATTCTGTGGATGGCTTTGGAATGTATCATTAGTATAATCTCCAGTACTGCAGTAGACATCCATTGCAGCCTGTTGACAATGGAAACTATATATAGAGAAAAATGAATTGGTGAAAAATGCTTGCTTGAGGAAGTTTGTGTTTGGGTCATTCTGTTTTGAAACAACACTATTACTGACTATTGCAAGTTTTTTCACTCAAAGGACATAGTCCCATTAGGAAATAAGTCCTTGTTGTTTTGGAGGGGCTAGAGAGTAACACCCCAGAAGAATGTATTAAGAAAGTAAAGTTCTTTTATAAGAGAAGAAATTGCAGCAAGATAGACACATGAAAGCAGGGAATGGGATTGAAGTGATCTGAAAACTTAAAACTACAAAGTATTTTACTTCTTTTACTTGTTTAAGTCACACATCCAGTGCCCTTAAAAGAAAAATTTGAAAGATTGCTGATATTTGATATTTACTCTTGCTGCACAAGAGCAGAGTCATTGAATCCAGGGCACTGTGTTAGTAGCCACTTAACAGGAAGACATTTTTGTGTCTTCTTTAAAACATCTCTCTTCAAGATCATTGGTACTGTCTGTATTTAAAGAATGCTGTGTAAGGAAGGATCTCTCTAAATACAGAATTCTTTTCCCTTGACTGAGCATAACGAATATGCATCCATGAGTATGCGTTTCCTTATCTTTAAAACATTGCAATTTACAGGACTCTCTGATAAAAATCTTGTAGCAAAACAGTGTTTTAAGAACAGTTGGGCAAAACCCAAATATTTGTGTAATTTACCGGTTTTAAACAAGAATGCTTTTACTCATGCACATACACAGTTGTGATGCTTTTACTTGTTACTGGTTGCTGTCCTGATTCCACAGTACTGACTTTTTTTGTAGGTTGTAGTGCCAGTTTTTAAGGAAATGAGAACACTGGGACAAATGGGAGATTGTGACCAAACATTTGCAAAACACTAGAAGCAAAACGTAGTTTCAGAGTTCGCTGAAAGAATTCAAGTGTTTTTGGTGTACATAAGTCTCCTTCCTAAGACATGACCCTCTTCTCTGGTCAAATTCTTCTCAGTAAGTATTTTAATTTGTGTATCAAGTCATTGGGCATAATGACCAGAATTAGGGAAAGCTTACTAAAAGCATATCAGAAAAGTTTAAAACATGAAGTAACATAAGAGTTTTGCTAAGGTGCAGTTTGAGAATGTGAATAATAATAATACCATGGTAATCTATTATAAAAAATTAGTCATATTTAGACCCCAAAAACTCCAATAGAGGTGAAACCACCTAAGATGAAGTAGTAGGGCAGCTGAGTATATTAATGCAGTAAAAGAGAATGTGCATTACTTAAGGTAGCATTTTTGAGAGAAGAAACTATCTCAGTTCATTCTCTCTCTCTTTCTCCACCGTGTGCCTATCTTTTCACCTTCCCATCCATAATGAGCCTCCTAAAGAATATGACTTATTAATTTTATTTCTTTGTTCTTTGCAGGACCATATTTATTTTGCTTTACTTAAATTTTCAATAAATATTATTAATGAAAGAACCCTATTAACATGAGTGCTGTCACACTACTGCAATCAATCGCTTTGCTGTCAGTATAATTTCTTTTAAGTACAAGTTGATCCATAATTCTGGTAGATTGCTTCATTAATAAACTCAATATTAACTACAGATCACACAGAGTGAACTCCACACTGCTCTCAGTGTGACCCTAAATCGCTTTCCTGGATCATTTAAACAATGTACATACCAATGAGGAGACCACAAGATGTGACTGATGATAAGGTGGCAAAATGCTGCTAGTCTCTTATTTTTAAGGGCACCAAGTTTTTTCTTATGTTGAAGCGATACTTCTAATATTTCATTTGTATCCATTTGCTCTTACCCTGTCACTGGGCAGCCTCAAGAGTCAGGCCAGGCCTTCTCTACATTGCCACCAGTGAGGGAGGTGCATGTCCTGATAAGACACCTCTGAGCCTTCTCTTTTCAGGCTGAAACAGTCCCAGCACTCTCAGCCTCTCCGTTGGTGGCATTTGTGCTCCTTTACTGGGCTTATTTCATTATGTCCATTTCACTCATGTGAGAAGGGAATCCAGACCTGCTCAGAGCTCTGCAGTTGTGTCTCAACAGGGCTGAGTGGAGGGGCAGAATTGCATTATCTGGTAAGGAAACTTGAATTGTCTGTTAACTAGTCAATTAAATACGGAAAACTTTGCTCAGAAATCCTTGAAATGTGAGGACTGAATGCACAGAAAATTATAATTGGTAATCTTGTGGAGAAGGAAAGCTTTAAAAATAGCTTTGCTTCATTCGTAGCAGTCATTTTAGTGATGAAACCTCCTGTTGTTTTCAAATGTCTTAACATGGAATCTACACCCCCCCAATACTAATTGACATAAGCAGAGAATAAATCCTGAAGGGAAAGGCTAGACTAATCAAACTTCAAAGTAAACAAATAACTATATTTTCTAGAATGATATGACTAATCAAAAAACCCCAAAAAGGTAAACTAAATTAAACATGACCTAGAGGGATTCAGTAGTTGTGGTTTTAGTCATCTTGACAAAAATAATTTGTTAATTTCTAGTTTTGCTTGAAATTCAGAGTGAACTCAGAGTTCTCAAATATTCTCAAACAACCATTAACTGATAAAAAATATTCAGCTTGGTATATTGAATGATGTAAAAAAAAAGGAATTAAGGGACATGAGGGAGTGTTGAGGTATAGAAAATTTTTCTCATTTTTATAATAGCTTCCCTCTGTTCCCCCAAGCTGCTTAAATGAAACAAAAATTTATATAGGAGCCTTCAATGATTTAAGAGCCATCCGTTTCTCTCCTGCCAGCATAATGAGTTCACTTGTTTAAATTTTCTTTATTAAAGATTTTATGCAGGCACGCAGAGTCATTAAAATACATGCAAGGAATCATACCCATATGGTTTGTATCCACATTTAACGCAATTAAAAGTATTCTAGCCAAAGCAGTATCAGTTTTATGTCCCAGTCCTGTGATTAGAGCTTTCTGGGAAAGGCGGTGTCATGTTTATGTCTGAATCCTGCAAGTGGAAAAGGAGAGAAATATCTTATCCTTTTATTGATTAGGGGAGCTCCAGTTGTGCAAGACCATTCAGGTGTATAGTTCTGTTTTGGAGACAGGAATTAGTGTGGTGGAGACCTGACAGCAAATTTATGATATGAGCGGATGAACTGTGCTTTAGGTGAGTTTCTGTCTGAGAGGTAAGCATGCAGGTCAGTTATACCAGCTGATTTCACATTTTAGTTCATTTTAAAAGGATATTTAAGTGTTTATGTTCTTTTTTCCTGCTAAGGTTATCTGAAATACTTTAAACTTGAAAAATAGCAATCCTTCTCTTTCCTTTTTTTCCTCCCCATTGTTTTCTAACTTTTCTAGTCCATTTTGGTGAATAAAGAATTTTAGACTCCATACAAGTAAGTATGTGTGTCTTAAGCAGTGGTTGTGCACATCAGAACTTGTAATTTAAGATCAAACAACTTTTAGTATATAAGAAAGTTGAGATTGGTTGGTGTTACCTTAGTGTTGTCTGCCAGGTAACATTTGTAATGGAGTTCACTGATCTAATACATATGAAAACCACATGATAATTTCATAGCAGTGATAGTAATACAGTGATTTTTTTTAATTGTGTTTTATGTGCTGCTGAAGATTATTGGTGGGTGCTTAGATTCCACACGACAAGTGTAGACCTAGCTCTGTGAGGACTACTAAGGATGAAGCTCAGTGTCTGATAACTGTGGCTTGATCTTATCTTTAGACTATCAGTTAAGGTGGTTGTATATGTCAAAAATATGACATCTTAGATTGCCTGGGCAGAGGATTTAATGGCAGTGGCTGGACACTGCCAGTGAAGTTTACCTGACATATGAAATGTGAAACATATGGAAATGAAAAGCTGTGTTGGCATTCCTGTCTTCCAGAAGGAGCTGAAGACCTCTTTCTCTGGGAACTTGGTTGCTTTGTTGCCTTCGGCAGACTGGATCCTCTGCTGGATCTCAGTGTTCTGTCACCAGTCCTTCTGCACGTAGTCATGAGTGAATTTCTCATTGCTGCTCAGTGAATGTCTCACAGTGACTCACTGGGTTTTGTTATTGCCCAGTCTGCCTTCTGCTCCCCTCCTCCTCTTTCCTGAGTGATTTTCTAGTTTCTAGGGTGCAGATGTGCTGAAATTTCTCAGCCATTTAACTTCTAATGCAAACATGCATATTTGCCATGGATGTCAGTAAAAGATGTAATTTGTGCTGTCAAAAGTAGTTACTAGCACTGCCTTGTGTCCTGAACATCTACAGCAACAGAAACCTCAGCACAGAAGTGAGACATCTCTGAGTTCTTTTCTTGCCTCCAGCAGATAAGAACTGTTGTTTCCTTTTTAGTATCATTTGCAATTGCAGAGACAAGAATTAAATATATGTTTTAAATAATGTCTGTATCATCAGCTATAAACAAATTTTCCTGGTAATTGCTTAGACTTTATTTCCCTCATGGGCCCCCTTTCATGTTCATAGAAGGGTCATTATCAATTTTTACTTTAATTTCCATTTAATTTTCCTGTCTTTGCTTGGCTACACTGTACACACCTGTAGTTCTCTGATTTAATGTAGGAATGTAAAGAATGGCACCTTTCTCTTCCAGGAAAACTGAAGAATCTCTTATTCTGTTTGTTCAACTCACAGCAAACAAGATTTAGGCTCTTTTGCTTTGGACACTTTTTGCAGCTTCTTCCATACAGAGCTGGGCAGCAGGGATCCTGTAATGTAAATTGGTTAAGCCTTGGAGCCGATGCTGTTCCCATAATGGATGTTCCTGCCTTCCCAGCACGTTCATCAGCAAATGTCTTCCTCTCTTGGTTTGCAGTCTGCCATTTGGGCAGGCACATACACTGATCTAGCAGAGCACAGAGGGACAGCACCACACTTGTCAGAGAACAGCAGGTTTCCAGTTCAAAGGTCTGAAGGGAGATTTCAAATAAGGATGGTGTGTTTCACCTGTAGAATTTGGTATTATAAGCAGCCTTTTTTTGACTAAAATATATTCTGTTGGAAGGATATGCAAGTTTGATAGTGCCTCTAGGCTGGCTAGAAATATAAACCAGCATAAGAGTAAGAAGAAAACTGAGCAAGTAGGAGCATTCAGGAAGTGTTTGAAACTAGACACTTCAAATACAAGGCAATATTATTACATAGAATTTCAGTTTTTGTCATTGATGGATTAAAACCACCATCACATCTTTGCTAATATTTTGCCATGATTTTGCCATAAGCATTATTTAGTGATTCAGGATGATAGAAAATGAACAAGAATGAGAATAATAATGAATAAAATTTTCAAGAAAATCATAGCAGTATCTGTTAATAGAACTATGCATAAGATTTATTGACTTGATCCTTTGCTGTTGAAAAGGAGAATTTCTCATCTATTACTTAGTAATTAATTAGTAGTCTCTTGCTACTCCCCTCTTCTCCCCCCCAATACTCTTTTTAGCAGATAAATAGTAAATGGGCACAGATAGAGTGATAGTTAAGCTAAATTTGCTGTTTCAATGCTTGTGAGGTTGGATGATCATGCTTCCAGAGTGCCCTGTGCACGTCAAATCCACTGCTAAAGGGGGAAGTGGGGACATTTGCTTTTTTTGGTTATCTTCTTTTATTCCTCTACAAAAAAATCCTTCAGTTTAAATGTAGAATGTACATGGAGAAGCCATTTCAGTCTTTAGTGGTCTTACAAAAGCTTTGGGCCTTCTTTGTTTGAAGGGTAATCAAAGATTCAAGGGAGATACCAGTTCTGTTCTTCTGAGTTCCTGTTGTTGCTTCTCCTCTCTCACAGAATTTTTCTCTGCACTGTGCCCGTTTAAAATACGCTCATTCTAAGAAGAGGAAAGGTCTTGTTATATTTAAAGTGTGCTCTTGCAGTCCATGGCAATGTATTTAAAGATAATTTTTATCTGGAATTTCATCTAGCTCCCATTGACTACGTAGAGTTGTGCAAGGATTTCATACACCTTTTGAAGAGTAACGCCTTTGAGTGTTATGTTTCCATCTACTGAGACTTCTGCCACTTGTAAATGGATTTGTATTCTCATGGGATACAATCCTACTTCCTAGAGTTTTGTATTCTGCCATATTTATATCGGCAGATGAAATTATCCTAGAACATTAATGTTTCAAAGAAAATACAATGATCCCGTATTTCTGTTTTTAAATGTGGGTGCCTCTTTGTTTTTCAAGTGTACATACTTGTGACTATAATAGCATATCAGAGTCACAGCAAAGGAGTGATTTTAAATTAACTTTTTTTTCCTTTTTTTTTTCTCTTTAGATGAATCAACTCTTATTTAATGTGTTAGTTGAAATCTGTGTTTCCTGTATAGCAGATCTGATTACAGATTTGGGGACCAAAAGCCCTGTGCAGCTTTCTGGGATATGTCTGGTTTAAAATACATTAGCTGGCCTTATTCTGTTTAGTCATTTGCCTTCAGAAGTCTACTTGAACATGATCATTGTTAAAGTTATGTATCACATATACAAGCTGTGATGTTCAGCTGGAAAAGAATAAATAAGCTTAAAATAACAAAACAGAAAACCTTAAGAATACCTTTAACATTCCTCTGCAAGAACCCCAGCATCTGTATGTCCAAGGATGCATAAGAACCAGTGATGTTATTTACTCCCTTATGTACTATATCTGGAGAAGAGTTAAGCAATCACTATACAATTCTGGCAAATGTTCCATAAATGTGATTAAAATTCCTGTGAGAATAGGACTCAGATTAGTCCAGTTCCACATTACAAAAGATTTATTAGTGTACATTGGCATGAACTTTTAGTGTTGTTACAGAGCATACAAGTATAAAATGCTTTGACCAGTACCGCTTATATGGACTTAGCATGCAGTATAAGCTTCAGGGGATTAAATCTTTCTTAGTGTAACTATGTCACAGCAAATCATCCTTATCAACTAGCATTTGAAATCACCATGTTGTTTCTTAAAACAAGTAATGTATGTCAGAGAGTGTGTGTGTAACAGCTTCAGATAACAGAAGTTTCAGGATATATGAAAAAGCAACAATTAGTATGGTGCTGTTTCCTTTCTCTTGAGATTTTTGATTACTTTGTTGGTGCCAGTTTATCTCTGTGTTTTCAGATGCTTTTCATGCTCTTATACTAACCTATGTCTGGATTACACTTTGGTGTAATGTCCTTCCCTTCTTCCGTTAAATTCCATCTGCAGCTTGTTCAGCTTGCGAAATTCCTGTAACTCCCTTGTTTCTTTGAGTGCAAAACTCTTTATCTTCTCTATTATTTGGTATTGTTTTAATTTTCTTGACATTTCTAGAACGTTACTGATCTCAAAGAATCTAGATGTTTTCTTTCTACATCCTGCCATTCGCTCCAGCCCACAGAGATTTTTTCCCTTGTTTATTAACACTGCCTCATCTGTGGTCCTTTCTGTGGAGATTGTTACCTAAAACATTATCTGCTCTGAATTTGGGTCAAAGAATTAGGTACTTCTGTGCTGTTCTGAGTTCTTCCTGCTCCTATTTATTATTTATTTATTTAGCAATAGAATTTCCTTCTGCCTGTCTTTCCAATATTTTTATGGTGTACATGCATACAACTATACCTCTTCCCATCTCTGTCTGACTTTGACTTCCAACTTTCTTCCATTCATAATTTTGCACCTTTCAGTCTCTATGTGGATAACCATCCAACTCTGTAGCTGCCCTGGTACTGTTTCTCATTTGAACTATATACCATGTGCCAAATCAGCTACACGCTTGAGTTGGTCTTCTCCCTGCACTGTGTTATCCAAGTGCCTTTTCTGTGGTAACTGCTGGAACTTTAAAAAGATTTTTGTCCTCTCTCTCTTGGAATGAGACTTTGTAAAACTTCTGTTTCGTTGATGTTGATTATTTTGGTTTCCTTTATTCCTCTTTACTTTCTTCTATCAGCTTATCCGTTCCCTTTAGGCACTATTTTTTGTTCTTCTCATACAGTTCCAAACCCTTCTGACATTCATGGTCCTGGCGGACTCCCAGTATCCATTTTCTCAGTTCCTAATGCCATCTGCAACGCCTCAGAGATACTGCTGACTATCTCTGGTGAAAATCTTCTGATTCTGCTGACTTTCCGTATTTCTTAATCTCTGGGATTTCTGTCATCTGTTATGAATATTTTTGCTTGCAGTTTTGCCTGTTCTGTATTTTCTATTAGTCATACAGCCCTCCATTTAATTAATCTCTTACCCCATCTCTCCATGTGAATTTCTTAAAACTAACAAAGGTTAAAATTCAAGCTTCCTTTTTGTTTACTGAAACAGAATTTTTTGTTTGTAGTCTTTGAACCTGTTCCAATTAACTTTTCCCTGTTCCTATCCATATTCTGACTTTTAAAAAAAAATTTTGCTTCTCTCCTTGAGTTCCTTCCCTTACACAAGAAGTATGTCTGAGTCTCTTCATATTAAAAAAAAGAACTCAGCACAAGCCAACACTCTACTTCAGAAGTTTCTATTCACTAGATTAATGTCCTAACCTTTGACCTTCTTCATCTTCTCCCACTCCCCACTCTCCCCATTCATATGCTTTGTACACTTGTCTTAACTTCTTGACTTCTAATGCCTTTCTAGAACTGCTTACTTCTGGTTTCTGTCTTTTACACTGAAATTTATGTCACTAATGTTCCACTTGACTTCTTCCTGGAGGAATTCCAGTCTAATCCTTTATTCTCCTCCACTCCATCTGTCATCTCTCTGTGATGCTATGTTATAGTCTTCACTAAATTTTGTTGTTCTTAGACATTTGTCATTTTGTCCTTGTTGATTGTTTCACTTTACAGACTCAGTTTTTTATTGGGTGGGTCTTCCACTCCCCCTTCTCTTTCTGTATGTAGGTGTATGTTTTGATCTCTCAGGAATCCATCCTCAGCTTTGCATCCTCCTCCACACCTTACTTCAGATAATTTAGCCATGAGCATAACCTTTATGAAGGCACCACTGCTTTTTTTTTAAATTATTTTTCCCCAGTCCAATTAAACCCTGCTTAGCTCAGAAAATTTGCTTGGTCTTCAGTGATCAGCTGAATGTAATCATGTCAGAAATAATCTTGAATTTTCTTTCCTTTTCTTTCCTGATGTGCACTTTTTGCTCTGTGTGGCTCTGAAAGCTGACAGTTCCTCTTTGGTCATGTAGCCATAAATCATTGAGGTCTGGCTCACCTCAGCACTGTGACTGTTATGATCTCATCTGTCTGGCTGACGTTAATACTTACAGCTTTCCTTCACTTGATTACTGGTGTTAATATCATCTTTGCTTATCTTCTTCTGCCTACATCACTTGCTATTTAAGGTCTATTTGCTCATCTTCTCAAATACAAATACGATACATCTTCTTGTCTTTCTTTTAACAGCTTTTCAACTTGCCTTGTCCTTTCCCTTCCAAGAGTGAGATTTTACCACAAGGTTGAATCTTGTGTTAGCTCTACTTGCAGTATAGTATCAATTTTGATTTCCCAATTGCTATTCATGTTATAGTCATTAGTGAACTTTCTTTTATGGCATCCAGTCTTTGAAGATCCTCATCAAAACTCTTTCTGTAGTCTATAAAGTGAATTATAACCTGTTAATAACTTGGCAGATGTGCTAGTTGTGTTCATCTTATTACACTTATGTTGCTAAGTACCCTTAACTCATGGCTATTTATTGTTTGTATTCCCGGAAGCGATTATACCTCCTTTAAGTGATGTGATCATTGATTTATAAATTAAGTAATTTTTTGACAAGCACATCATGCAGGTATTTGCAGCATGTATATCAATGGAGCCTATAGACATTGTTTTTATTTCTCCACATATGCATACACATACTTATTTAATAACAATGCTAGTCAAAGCAAAAGTAGGCAGAACTTGCAGATCTGAGGAAGAATCCTTGTATAAGTGCAGATCCACAGGTTATTATTACTTTTTAATACCTACATTAAGATTGGGCTTGGAGAGGAAGCACCTGTTCCACTAAGTCTGAAAGAGTGTTTAATACTGAAACAGATTCCTCAGGGAAGTAATGGAGTTACTGTTCTTGGAAGTGTTCTAAAAATGAGTGAGTGTTCAAAAGCTTTGTGTATGGGTAAGTGGGTATGGTGGTATTAGGCCAAAGTTGGACTTGATGATCTTGGAGGTCTTTTGCAACCTTAATGATTATTTGATAAGCCTGGTACAACTTGTAGTAAATCAAAGATTGATCCAAATAGCTTGTGGCATGTTTAAATTAGAAGAATTTTCCTTTTGTGTTCACCACAAAAGAATCCATTCTTTAATAATAGGAGATGGTGTTATCTTGACAAGGAAGGGTATGAAGGGTATGTGTTGGATATTATTTTTTGTCCTCATGCTTGTAACCATTTTCACTTTAGAGCAGTACAGTGAGATAGAAGTAATGATATGTAACTAAAAAATTTCATTACCTGTGATATGCCAGTAAAACTTGATATCTAGTAATTTCTGCTGTTTTCCTAAAGTACTGACCACTGGGGTCATTTAGATAAATACCCTTCAAAGCTCTGTCCGATGGACACCGTTGTGTCCTTCCTTGCCATTCTCTGTATTTGCATATGGGTCTGTCAATTAAGTGACATTATGAGAAAATTTAAAATAATAGTATTTTCTAAAAATAAAACATTTTCATGTAGAAGCACTGACGAAAGATGTACTGCCCATGTTCATACCTATTTTCTACTCCATAGTAATACTTGTCCCTTTTTTTTCCCAAGAGTTGCATTCTGTAATTTCAATATGAACCACACTATTAAAGTTATATAACTTGTTTTTAACTTTTAGCTTGTTTTTATTTTCAAGTGTCTTGACTAGTCTAGGACAACAAGATGTTGTTGTCCATCTCATGGAATTGATGACTTTAAAGCTTACACATTGGTGGGCAATGTGTACAAGTTTAATTCTTACATCTGAGAGGTAGGAAGACCAGTTCAACTGCTACTTAATTAATATTTTTCTTTGGCAGCACATTTCAGATTCCTGACTGTTTATGTTGTGCTGTCTAAAGTTGTAAGCTATACAAATCCCTCCTTATCTAATCCACTGTCATGATCATTTTCCCAATATATTTTGAATGACTCTTCAATATGAAAATTTTCTTTGCAGTGCAGTGTTTCATTGCCAGGACAAAAAGGATGCACAAGTGACTTGACATTTGAAATCTGTTAATTTGTCCTGTTATTTCTGAGAATACATTATCAATTTCATTATCTCACTTATTTCTTTTCTGCCTTTCCCTTCCCTGTCCTCACTGCTTCTGTACTGTTTCCTGCTTTTCTGAATGCCTGTGTGAATTAACTAGACCACCTGAGATTTCAGATAGCTGATAGTGTTGTAAATGGCTTGGAGGATTTAATTATTTTTTTAAATCTTCTTGTGAACAAGGGGCTCCTAACTCTTTTCTCTAGGATTGCCCTTCCTGGTCACCATGGCTTACTGATGATCTGCAATAGAATAAGAGGGAAAGCAAACATAATCAAAATATCATTGTTTAACTGTGAGATGAAGAGTTTCTCCTTATGCTCTGACTCTATTGACAGTGCAAAAGGTCTCCTCATTTCCATGGTGGTAGCTTTTCATTTGCATGTAGGAGAATATTTCTCAGTGATACAGATTTGTGTTTTTCAGTCACATCAATTACAGTTGCCTTGATAAAAAAATCACTCATGACAACAAATTCACACAGATCAACCTAAATCTTTGGAGAGCAGAAATGCTGGGTCATCAGATCTAGATTTTCTGCTGAAGTTAGTCCCTGAAAATATAGATTACCTGGGGACTCTTTAGACTAAACCCTACAGTTGAATTTGATCAGGAATATATGTTAGTTTTATTCAAGGAAACTATTTACTAATTTCAGCGTAAAAAAAAGCCAAACAAACCAAACACAATCTTCTTTTCTCTTCTGGATCACAGTAGGTCATATAGAAGTCAGCTCTGAAGGATCACAAGGAATCTGATTTGATCTTCAGGCTTGTAACAGGAAATTTTATAGTAATGGATGTTTTTTTCCTGAAAATGAATTAACAAAATGGCCATACAATTTTTTAACACTTCAGATGGATTTGGTCCAGCCAGGCTACCTCCACTGCTAGAAGGGAAACGGTATCACTAGTGTTGGCATAATTCTGTAGAAGGTCAGCATGAGAAACCTTCCTGCTGCCTTCACTAATCCTTGTATTGTGTTTGAAGAAAGTGTTTGTCAAATAGAATTGAAAGTGGTTTGAGAAGCAGAAGAATTGCTGAACATTATATTGGTGTTTCAGAGAGAGCGATTTAGTTTATTATTGATCTTGCTGGCTTATAATATCAAGAAAGGTGGTTTTGAAATGTGGTTGGCATCTATTTGCATCTAAAAGATGCAGTTGCCAAACAATTTTTGTGGCTGGCTGTAAAGGAAGACAAAAACTCCTCTCTCCTATGTTGTAGTTGTCAAAATAGGTTCTTAAAAGTTGGTCATGACCCTTTTTCTTCTTTGACTTGCTATTTCTATGTGAGTAGCTGCTTCAAGAAGACTCTCTTCTATGATTCCTCTCCCTGACCCCATTTTGAGGTAAAGAAATCTGAAAACATGTCATAATTTCTGAGTCTGAAAGGAGACCCCTTAAGATGGGAAGTGTATCCAAGTTAAAACTTACTGCTGATTAAGAAACTAGCAATTACATACTTTTCCCCGCTTTGCTGCCCAGCAGCTAAAATTGAAATGCATAGTGGGCTAAAGTCTGCATGCTCAGCTTCTAACTACACCTAAATAGGGCTGTTATGCTGGGTCTGTCCTCACCTGGCACTGGGACAAGAGAGAGGCCAGACAAGCTAAAATTAAATCTCATTTGGGCTTTGGATAAAGTCTTCACATCCATCTTCTTGCTGTTAGACTTCTCTGTAGCTGACATAGCTGACATTGCCATTGCTATGAAGTGAGAAAAGAGGATTTCAGCTAATGGCACTGCATTAGAATGACATAAGACATTGAAATAATGACCACAGAGGAGAAAATAACTTCTTCTCTCTAAAACTTCTAAGTATTTTAGAGGGTAGTAAAAAATATGAAGTAAAAAGAATAAAGTCTCAGTCATAAAGATGTTACCCTACTTCTGCATTTACATAGCAGCAAGTAGTTCTGTCTTTTATTTATTCAGACATCTGGCTCAAACTAGCAATTGAATAAAGATTAGTTTGCAAATCTGGCAGAAGTGATAGAATAGAAGGAAAGGAAGAAGTTTTGAGACTCTGAACGTGACTGAAAATATTCAAGGAAACACAATAGCCTAAGTGCCTTGTTCAGATTTTGTAGGGTGTTTGCATCACTTGGGCAGTCGTGATAAATTTACTCCAAGACATACAAAACATGGTAAGCAGTTGCAATTAATTGTGCTTTAAACCAGGTACCAGAAGCCAGAAAGAATTTAGTAGTTCATTATTTGATTATTATATCCAGTGGTCTAACAAGTTTATCAAACGTTTTTAAGTGGGAAAGTTTTTTGTCCATGTTCTGTTGCAGTTGTCCCCACTCCCCCACCCTGTTAGGCTGACAAAGTGGGGCGCTTGGCCATTGCAGCAAGCTAAGTTCCTATTTTGTCTTGATTTTTTGTTTAATATTTTCAAATGGAAATGTTGTCTTCAGTTGGATAGGTGTATAGAGAATAGATAAAGAGAGTATCATGTTTGCCTTGCAAATGGAAGGAATGTATTTTTTCTGCCTAAAATGGCTTTTCTAAAAAAGAAAATTCTGTATCAAATATGAAGGAAGCATTTATGTGTTAGTTTATAGCTGCTCTATTGTGCATAACGATATATAAAATACAGGATGCTTCAGTGCAGATGAACACAGGAATTACAAGTATTACTGAGATTTAATTCTGTGTAAAACTGCTTTGGTTTATTTTCTGCTTGTGTTTTGTTTTATTTATAGCAATACTTTGTGCTTAGAGTTAATGTCTGAAATGATTCTTTATGCTTACATGTTACAGAAATTGCATTATAACATTAAATATGTGTTCAGTCCCAGGCCAGTAGCAATTCAGTTCTTTGAAGCCAGTGCTGATTAGTGCAATTTTTAGCAGCATTGCAGAACATGACATTTCATTATTGAGTCATGCTAAACATTATCTTGGCTTTTGCTATAAAAATAGAAATGAGGAAAAAAAAGAAGACAGAGAAGGATGCTTTTATGCATATGCAGCCCTGGGGAAGATGCAAATCTGGGATGAAAACTAATTGCTTCTTACTGTGTTGCGTAGCCTGAGCTATGTGGAGCAGAGCTGACCAAAAGGAAGGCTGTGCTTTATGTTAACCAGTAGTGATTATTCCAGAAAGCTGCCACAAAAGCAGTGCCATTAAAGGGACACTTAAAAAATGATCCTTCAGACCTTACAGAACAGAACTTATTGCATTATAAATGTGTTTTGATGGGTCTTCTTTGATAGGTAGATAGAGGGCAAAAAGATGATATAATGTAGCTAGTGGAATGGAAAAGCAATTATATTTCATCCGAAAGATAAAATTGACTGTACTTTCCACCTCAAAAGATTGCTAAATATGGTTATATGTAATACAAGCAGTTAAACATGATAATATTAAAAAAGGTTGTTTTTTTTTTTTTTTTTTTTTTTAAATCCTGTGTGCTTGTTCAGAAAGAGAACAGAATTATAGCCTCTAAATTGTGGGCACACACATTGTGCATTAAATCAGTTTTGTGTGAGCCTGTTTGCTCAAGGACAGTTTAAAGGACAAGACTGAACATGGCAGTCAGCAGTGATTTTCCTCCTGCAACAGGGAGGCAGGCATCTATGTGTAACAGCTTTTTAGCCGTTTAGGTTAATTGTCTTTGCAAAATATTTCCAATGTGCACTTGGTAGCTCTTGAGTTAAAGTAACTTCGTTTTCCATATCTCTAGTAATGCCATCTTTTTGAAATGTTAAGCTGATCTCAACCAAAATGACCTTTAAAATACAAATACTGTGTAATGATTCTGTAAAATGAATATAACACAAAACAGTACTGTTGGAACTGAGAAGATAATTGTGTGTGTGTGGTGTCTGCAAAAATGTTTAGTATTTCATTACAGGCCGCTGGAAAGGTAAATACACAAGTTTTTTACCACTAACTGTATGATAATAGGTATAAACTGAAAGGAACATGTTAGGGTTTCATCTTTTAAGATTGAACATCTTTTAATCATGTTTGTCATGATTTAATCCCAGCCAGCAGCCAAGCCCCACACGGCTGCTTGTTCACTCCCACACCAGTGGGATGGGGGAGAAAACCAGAAGGGTAAAAGTGAGAGAACTCATGAATTGAGATACAGTTTAATAGGGAAAGCAAAAGCCACCCACACAAGCAAAACAAAACAAGGAGTTCATTCCCCGCTTCCTGTGGGCAGGCAGGTGTTCAGCCATCTCGAGGAGAGCAGGGCCCCATCACAGGTCACGGTGACTTGGGAATACAAACACCAGCGCTCCAGATGTCCTCCCCTTTTCCTCCTTCTTTCCCCTCTGCATATGCTGACCATGATGTCATGTGGTCTGGAATGTCCCTTTGGTCAGTTGGGGTCCCCTGTCCCAGCTGTGTCTCCCAGGCACCCCCAGCCCCTCTCCAGTGTGGCCATACAAGGAGCAGAAAGGGTCCTGGATCAGTGCAAGCCCTGATCAGTAATAAAAAATATCTCTGTATTATCAACCTGTGTTCAGCACAATCCCAAAACACAGCC
The DNA here is from genome assembly GCF_014805655.1 of Passer montanus. Classification (NCBI taxonomy): domain Eukaryota; kingdom Metazoa; phylum Chordata; class Aves; order Passeriformes; family Passeridae; genus Passer; species Passer montanus. The sequence continues at coordinate 11,963,849 of NW_024356504.1, read as the reverse complement.
CCCTACCAGCTGCTGTACAGAAAGTTAACTCTACCCCAGCCAAAACCAGCACAATTACAGCTTTCTATTGTTTATGGGAAAGCAGTATTTCGTGTTTTATGCTGACAGGTGTTCCTGAGTTCCAGATGGCATTGCAGAATTATGTAGGTTGTCTAATCATCAATAAGGGGCTTATATGGAAAAGCAATTAATACCATGATTATTTTCCTTATGAGTCAGCAGGTGTGTCATATGCATAATTTCTAGTGTGTGAAAAATCAAAATGGCTTCTGCTCTGTTATATATTTTACAGAAAGAAAGATGCTGGAAAAAAGGTTCTTTATGGTTATGTTGATATGATTTATTCTGTGAGTATATTAAGAATGTAATTGAAAAGGGACAGGATTTAACTGAGAGTTTTAAAAGCTGTGAAAAAAAGGTGGAATATTAATACTCTTTGTAGCTGGTTTTTGCATTGTATTTCAAAGGGAAGCAATCATCCAGTTTATTGAAAACACTGAACAAATACTAGGACAGAAAATAAAAGTAGCCAGGTATGAAAAAAATTAGATAGAAAAGAAGGATTAAAAAAAATTTGTAGTTTTCCATGTAAAATAAGCACTTCTCTGTTATCCATTTTGACTTGTCTGCTCAAAATATATTAGGTACAGATGTCATACTAGTGGATCACTGAACCTACCAAGGGAAAGAAGTGAGACATACTCTTTGCAAGTATTTAATACTTCCTTGTTATCCTAATTTTCTGTTTCCTAATGTATATTTATTGTTATACTAATATTTCATTTGCTGTAGTGATGAACTAAAGTTCATAAACAGATGACCTTCAGTAAATGTTTGCCCAGTATCCAAGTACTTTTTATGATGTATGCAAGTGTCTTTTAAGAGAATATATTGATTTTCCTCTTGTAGTAAATGCGTATAGATATTTAATCTGTAATTAAATAGATAATACCTGTATGGATAACTTCAAAGATTATCACCTGGACTTCAGTCTACCTTGTTGTCATCCAGAAGATGTGGAATATGTCCTAATTCCATCATCTGGAAATGTACTGAAGTTCTACAAGAGTCTGTGTCTACGTTAGCACATACATATTTAAAGAGGTTTGTCACGTGCCTTTGTACTGATCCACCTTTGAAAGTAGTTGATTTCCTTTTTCTCTCCACCCAGTCATCTACAATGTGATGAAAGCACAGACAGTAACTAAAAAGACACAGATACATCTGTCATAAAATGATGCTTCTCAGCTTTTCTAAAAATGTATTTTTTCATCAGCTGAGTTGTTCTGAGGTGTGAAAGGGCAGTGCACAGTTCTGGGAGTTGGCAGGTTAAGGACCAACCTCTTTGCAACCTGTTATGAATTGTAGTTAGAGCTGTATCATAGCTAAAGAGGGTCACTTCGGGCAACTTTCCAGGAGGCCATTTTTTATTGGAATATTCTGACATTTATTGGAATATCCTGGATGCTGAGCTTTATCAATACATAGGTGGAAAGGGCACTTAAGGCATTTGGTTTTGGTTTCTAAGTCATGGGCCTTTTTATTCCTTCTAACCAATACACTTAAAATTCCTGGCAATAACTTTAGTCTCACTTTATACTCTGATAAGCAGCTTGTTTATCTAAGGGTTTCAAATCCATACTCCAGAACTCATGGTGACCTTCTTCCTTTGTGATTACTTACCAAAAAGTAATGTCTTTGAAGGTGGTTTGTTTCCTTTTATTTTGTTAAACTTCAAATACATATTTTCAGTGCAATGTGGTTGCAATGTAAAGCATGCAGAAGATGACTCTATTGTCAGCTTCTCTGTACTTGCCACTGTGTTTGAACTTCTAGTATATAGAGACAAATATAGTAGCAACTGTATTTATAAGACTTTCATTAAATAGATGTTTTCTGTGAAATATGTGCATCTGCTGCTGCTGCAGGTTGAAGGCCATTCCAGCACTCATTTGGAAAACATGAGACGTGAAAAAAATAATGGACTGAGTAGAGTTGCCAGGCCTTACTCTCTGAGAAGCTTGTGGTTTCCATGTAAAAACCTTTGGCTTTTTCTTGCTATTTTATCTCAGACATGTTATTTCTTTTACTGTGTGCTGATATTTTATTGCTGTAGGGGAATAAACTTTAGATCAACTATTGTGTGATGACTATATAAAACCATAAAATATTAACAAATATTATGAAAAAGAGAGTGAAGAAATGTTATATTGTTTATGAAAAGTTTATTACACTCTGATTATAGCTTCAGTGAACTGTAATTCCACTGACTTCTCCAGCATTGCTCTTAGGCTGGCAGAAAAAAACCTCCTAAATTTATTCTTGTGTGTTTTTATTGAAGTTGTGCAATGTAAAATTATTGCAAGGTATTAATATACATTGGTTTGATGTAAAAAAGGAGAAAGTTTATGCCTTAATGGTTTTTGTCAATTTCTTATTTCCTAGCATTATCTATTCACATGGGTAAAATTTCTTAAATTGAATGACTTGGCACTTCTTTAATGCCTTACAGCTCTGAAATGCTGTGTGAAAATTTATTTTGGCACAGAGCAGCCCAGTGAGGAAGGTAGATGAGTAAGTATTATTATCCCTATTTTACAGATGGGGAAGCTGAGGCACAGAGATTAAGTGACTTTTCCAAGGCCACACAGCGAGTCAGTGGCAGATCCAGGACTAGCGCTCGGGGACTTCCTGGATCCCTCTCCCATGCTTTAAGCAGTAGACCACAGTGTTCACTGGACTCAGCAAGCAACTCATTGCAGTAATGGACAGTTCCAAGGACTTGCACATGGTCAGTGTGTCCACACATTTGTTTGCAGACTGCTGCAGTGTATCTGTATGGTTTCACCACTCCAGCCCTTGCAGATTTGTACCCTCATCATCTTCAAATGGTGTAAAAGGAAGAAGGGGTAGAATTCTGACACAATGTGGCATGGCAATGAAGAGCGTTTAGTTTTCATGCCTTATTCTGAACCTTCTGAAACTGATGGGCCAGGCTGCAGACTGGCCCAAGATTCGTGGCTTTGAGGATGTTGGTGGAGTTTGGTTGGCATGAATTCTGTCTTCCATGACTATATTACGGTTAGTCTTGCCCAACTTTCAGTTTCAAACTCATTTATTGCAGCACTTAAAAATAATAAGTTGGTAATTTTCCTGGAATTCTAATAAAAATCAGAGCATTACTAATTGAAATTAGGTTTCCCATCTCTATTAATCCAGGGGAAAGTGGAGTGGGATCTGTTTTTATTTGTATTGCAATAGTCCTCACCGCCCAATGAGTTTAAGCACTAAACTGCAAGTGAACCTTTGTCTCACCTCTCCCCTCCTCCAAGGGGCAGTACAGGAGTCAGAAATTACTTCTAGAGTAAATGCAGTACAACTCTTGTGCTGGTAAATGTGAGGTGGCTTTTATGCTGCTCCCTGGGAAGTCAGTGTGTTCAGTGCCAGGCCTGTTTAATTGGACTTTGCTCAGAGTTTGACAAGTGAATTGCTAACAACACAGCACTCCCAATTAAGCTGTTTTTCCCTGTAATATTAATGGAATAAACCCACTTCTGAGAATGAGGCAAGGCTGAGACTTGCTGTGACATTACAGGAAGAGGAGGCAGAGAAGTAAAAGTCTGCCAGAAACTGAAAATTGAACACATGGGAAAGGAGAAGTCAAAGTGTATGAGCATATTTTGATAAATATTAATGAATTAATTTGTATTTAATTTACTTAGATTATTTGTAAAGGCTTTAAACTGCCCAGCAATTTAGTATTTTCCCCACCATAAATTCTCCTTAACATTGCTTCCTTTCTGATGTGAACGTCTTATGCTAGGATAGCATTATTTATGATATGGCTCTAATACTTGGACTTTGACATCCTGCCTAATTACTCACCCAGGGGCATGGCATTGTTATGTCTAAGTGTTTTAAAATAATGAATTCATTTTAGTAAAATGATCGAATGGTTTGTATGAAATTATACTTTCCTGGTACATCTTAATGGGTTATTAGCTGATTCTAAATTATTATAAGACAAAACAGTTTCAATAGAAGCCTATTTCTTGTTGTCATGTTTTAGTTATATACTATTATCTATGGGAAAGCTCTAATAAAGACATTTTAACACTTGGTCTTTCTTTCTTTAACAGCCCAGATGCTTGGTGCTGACACATTTGTATGATTTTTCTATGTAAGATAGCTACAGCATGACAGCTATTTTTAAAAAAGAAAGGAGCCTGAAACAAAAACTCACATCCAGAATGCACCACATCCAGCTATATAAGTAAATCTTTTTGCCTGGGGCATCTGATATTTAAGGAGAGGTGCTCAAAGACTTTCATTTCTCATTATATTCCATTGCATTCTATATATAGATGTATATTTATGATGCAACACTGGTATTTTTATCCCTTTGCTTCAGACTGGCATTAAGATACCAGTTTTATGTATTGAAATCAAGTTGTTCTAGTTCTAATATCACTTGCTAAAACCCCTCTACTAATGACAAGTAAATATATTAATTGGTACTTTTGTATAATGCATCATTTTTCATAATAATTTAATGGAAATCACTCTTTCATGTTGTGAAATATAGACTGTATTTAGTGGCTGGATTTTTTCACAAGTGATGTCAAACTCGTAGTGAATCAAATACTCACTTTAGCACAGCATCTTGTGTCTTGTTGTTGAATGCCTAGAATATTTTTCTCTTAAGGGAAATGAGTTGGGTTTTTTTTCTTCATGTCAGAAATTACAAAATCAGTAATTTCTGTACCTTACCTAGCCTGAGTACAATACTCTAATTAATCACGTACTACTTTTACAGTACAGTAGAGGGTACAGTTAAAATGCAGGTATGACTACAGGATAAAATGAAACATGAAATCTTTGTTCCTGAGGAAGAATAGCTTTGTTTTCTGCTGTTAATGTATGCTGCCTGCCTTTATACCAAATTCTGCTTGGTGTTTATAAATAAAAGCAAAGGCTTTGCAATTCACCAGTAAGTGAAGCCAGTTGTTTTCATGGTGTTAGTTTTATTTCTTACCATATTGTCACTGAGTGCTATTGTCCAGCTTTGCTGAAGTGTAAGAAATCTTAGTAGTACTAGTTAGGGAATTTTGCATGTAGCTCAAGATCCTGGTCTAAAGGCAAAAATACATGTGCAACCCCTTTCTTAAGGTGCACGAGAATAAAGCTACCTTGATCAGACATTTCTTCTCTCATCTCTTTCATTGTCCTACTGGCTCATGTTTTTCCAGATTTCCAGTAACCCATGTTTACTCATCATCTTGCAGGTTTTACCAGAAGTTTTGCATGTCAAAGTTAGCTGTAATCATACCTCAATAAAAACTGATAGAAAAGAAATAGATTCAATAAGTAAAATTAAATTCTTATACCTCTTTTTGTTCTTGAGTTTGAAAAGTTAAAATATTAAAAACATCTTTGTTTTATAGTACTGTAAATCTTGCCAATATTTTCCAAATGAAAAGTAGCTTATCTGTCTTTTTTTCTGTTTTGTAGAGAAATGATGAAGAGGCTGTTGTGGATAGAGGTGGAACTCGCTCCATTCTCAAGACACATTTTGAAAAGGAAGATCTAGAAGGTGAGGGATGATTTTTCTGTGCTTTGTGTCTTTCTTCTGAAAGTACTGAAATGTAATTCCAATGTGTAAACTTATTGATTTGAGCAGGGATGCAAAGAGACAAGAGAGCAGAATATTGTCATTTATTTTAAAAAAAGAAATACTGTTTTCTCTCACAGCAGTATCCAGAAACAGATGATGGTGGAAGGAGTTTGCTAGTTTTTGGTGATCTATGGTCAAGTCCTGTGAATATGCATGTGTGACTTTATATAAGTCTTTTAAGCTTTCAAGTGTGCAATTGCAAGCAGGACTGCTGATTTAGTACTTATAAAGGCTTCTACATTTGCATTACAATCCTCATGTAGTTGCCTAGCCACATCTTCAGCTGAACAAAAGCATTCTGACAAAAGTCAGAGATTGGATATATATTTACTGATATCCACTGCAGAAACCACCTAACTTGACCATGAAGAAGAAAGTGAGAAATTATGACAACTGTTCAACTGTTTAGATACTGGTCTAATGAGTCAGTTGCATTTCTGTTTGTTTAGTGTATCCCAAACTTTGGCTACTACTGTACTTAAACTCCTGTATTGAGTTGTGTGAGCCCCCAAGTCATAGTTATGATGAAAATGAGTTTCTGTTGCACATATGATATCCCTTTCCTGAGACTGGAAATGGCTGATTTTGTTAGCTTTTTGTATTGGGACATGGAGGTCCTGGTTTTGCCACACAGATCCACATGAACTAGCCCAAAAGATCAACATGCTACATCTGAAAAGTTCCCTGCTTCAGGTCTAAAGAGAGCTATCTCCATCTGTGCAGGGAATTGAGTTTTCTAAATGCCTACTATTGATTACTTCATAATTTTTTTCTTTTTTTTTTTCCTGTCTCTATGAACATTGTGTTCTCTGATACATGTTGGCCATATTGATGATTTCATTGAAATACCACTGAAACACAGCAACTCTGTGTTACTGCTTCCTTCAGCAGTGCCTCCCTCAAAAAGCAGATGTAGCTGCATTTGAGAAGGGCTTGGCTGTGTATGTGTGAGGTTGTCTCTCACAGAAGGATGTTGGATGTTGTGCAGTGTGGCATGTGTAAGATAGGTAGCTCTCTACTCAGCCTGGGGAAGTCTGGATGTGTGCAAGGATAGATCTCAGGCAAGAAGTTTCAGGGTGGCATTTAGAGATTTGGTGACTCCAAGGTACCAGTGGGTCAGGCTGGCAATGCCAGTTTTGGGCATAAACACAAAACCTCTTATTTTGAATCTCACATTTAATCTGTGGTCTTCAGTCTCTTGATTGTGTCCTTGATCAAAGAGAAACCACTGTATCTGGTGTCCTCAGAGAAACACCCTATTAAAAAAAAGAGTGGGAGCTCCCTGTCGCCCTTTCTCCATGGTACTGACTCACAGAGATTTTGTGGGGTGAGTCAACCCCAAAAATATCCTTTTGCTGAGTCATTTTATTGATGATAGTGAGGTGGCATTTTAAAGATGGACAGCTTTCTGCAGAATGACATCTTTAAGCTCAGTCACATAAGCTTAAGTCACATTAAAGTTGTCAGAATTACTGTGATGTTCCACATGTGACTATGTGGAACATAATTTAAGAACTTTAATTTAATTATTTTTTTTCCCCCACCATCCTATATGTATAGAGTTGCTCCTGAGAAATATCAGTGAAAATATTATTTCAAAGGTATGCTCTTAAGGATGTTATGAGTAGAAATTGGAACATGGCAGTGACACTCCCACAAACTGTCCATCAATGTGAATGAAATTTAGAATATTGAAAAATTCTGCAGTTATCAAATATATCTGCTTTTATTAAAAATAAAACCCTATTGTTTCACAGTGTTCTAAGAAAACAATTTTTCCGTGTAGAATCAATCCTTCATGATGCAGTTAGCTTTCTCAGATAATTTCATGCTCACTCTAAGTTCAGATCAGTTTGTCCTTAACTATATAATCACTACATTCAAAAATACCAAGTGATATAAGTTTTGAAGACATTGCAGATTTTAATATCCAGTTGCTGTTAATAGCATGTCCATTTGTTTTGAAGTAAATCTAGGCACTTCTCCCCCTGGAAACAGAGAATGTGACTCACAAATACCTGTCTCACTCACTGACATTGTGTTGGGTTCTGCTGAAAAATGTACCTTTTTCTTAATGACATAACAACTATGAAATATGAAATTAAATAATCAGGTGCTAATTGCATACCTTAGAAAAAGAGTATAACCAGACTATTAATACATATTACGTAATTAGCTTTTTGACAGACATTTAATTGGGTTTATGTTTTAAAATGTAAATAGCTAGTTACTGAATATTCTAGGGAAGAATAGCTTTGCCAGGGTGTAAGTTTTAATGGCACCGTGTCAGCAACATTTCAAAAATTGCAATTCATACGAAGAGCTACAGGTTTAAATCTGAAAAACAGTATTCAATTTCTTCTTATTAAATCTTATAATTATAAGTATTTTGTCTTTAAAAAAAATTAAACTATCAATATTTAAACTTCAGAAATACAGATTTAAATGTGTATTAAAATTTCCATCTGAAATTTCAAAGCCTAATAAATATTTGGACTGGCATATTTTAGGCAGTCATTGTATAAGTATATTGCAAATACATTTCTTGCTGAAAGCATGAAGATGTGGTGATTAATCCTGCCTTGAAGAATGGACACAAGAATAGATTTTTGCCTCAGTCTCTCTAGATCAGTATTTTCTTTCTCTGAGCAGTATAGTAAAACTTTGGGAACGTAAGACAGGAACTGCAATACCTATGGGAACAAAAGAGATATGGTGCTCATCTTAGTGCTGGTAATGATACTTGCACTAAGTGCTTCAAATTGTATCTTTTTACTTAAGTTTTGTAGTGTTTCAGAGGTGAATTGTCTGCAGAGCTTTGGCATTCAGATTTTCAGCCTGAATTATTTTTCCACGTAGTTAATTTTTTGTGAGTTGTAAGGTCAAGATCAGTCACTAATATTGCATAGGTCATTTGTCTGACTATTGCATTGATGGAGGGACTGAGAAAGCATTTCTAAAAGCAAAAAAAAGAGATGATATTCCCTGGTTATAATCACCTGTTTTGCATGTTATCTTTCAATAAGGAAAAGTAGGACAAAAGTAGGACAAAAATCCTACTGAAATAAATATGCTCTCATTTCTATCGGTGATGGAATTCCTAAATGAGAATTGGACACTGATTCTGGATGCTCAGGTATTTAATTGCAAAATGACAGGTTGTACATGTTTGTGTACTGAGGGCAGCTAGGCACGTTTTCCTGGACAGATGTGCACTTCAGCAGCTGCTCTCAGCTTTCTCCATGGGGCTGTGTCTGGCTGGCTGCCATTGCTTCAATGTATGTTCGGTAAGAGCAGATTCTGATCAGATGGATACACCTACTGTTTATCTCATAGGTCAAAAGTACTTAAATTGCTCTGTGCGGGAGATCTCAGATTCTCTCAGGTCACATGCTGACTTTTGGACTCTGCAGATATGCAAGGGGATTGACATTAAATACACTCTGGCCAAGGCCTTTTCCTTATGCCCACCGTGTTAGCTGAGGGGAGGAGTGACTGTGCCACGGACTCCTTGCTGGAGGTGCTCAGCTGCAGATTGAGGATTTTTGTGAGAGTATTTCAGAACTGCTGCGGGTATTACTGTGGCCTGGTTTGAGAAGCAGCTTCAACAGGGAGATGGGTGGGGATTTGATTGTTAGGTGAAGGTCCCAGCATGAATCAGGGATGAATTCTGGCTCTGTTGGAGAAAATGGCAAAATGATCGTTGATTCAGAGAAGTCAAGATTTTGCTTAAGCTTTTTATGTTTCATTCATTTAATCTGCCTAAGTGGCATGGGAAAATTTGCCTCAGGGGAAATCAAGTTTGCCATGTTTCATATCTCTGAGGACACATAAAACACTGTATCCAGTATATGCATGACTGTACATCAGAATATGCCTCCTGACACTTTTTACAAAATTCAGATTACGTGGATTGCTTACTGAAAGTCATAAAAAACCTTCAAGCTTAATTAGAATATAAATATGACTAGTGCAACACAGAATGATGCAGAAGCTGAGATTTTAAACTTAATAAACCAAAAATTAATTATAAATTTTGTAGTGATATTTTGTAATTAACAACCTGCATGAAGGATAATTTTGATAGTAGGTGCTGACCAAAAAGGGTGAAACTCCAGAGTACTTAATTATTCCCTTTTAAAAATAATGATTTTACTATTTTTTTTTTCTTTTTAGATTTGAGTTTAAGTAGCCTTTTATTCTCAGAGACTGAACCTTTTTTGTAGAAATAGCATCATAGCACACCTGTCTGCCACTCTGTCTTGGTTTGAAAATACAAGCCAGGACACACTGACATTATTTACCTGGAAATTAATAGGACCTAGCAGCTCACAGGACTGAAAGAATATAAATTTTAATAACGTGGCCTTGATTCACCTGTGCCTCACTGTAGAAACAAGTCAGACACTGGCTCTGCTTGGTCAGGCGGGAGCATCAACTGAGACTTCCCTTCCCCTTGGCTCCCAGGGTGCTGCAGCCTACTGCAAATCATTTGTTACCATGTCAGTACAGATCCCCTGCTCCGAGCTTCCTTGCCTGTGCTTCCCTGGGGTGCCTGCTCGTGCTGACGTTGGCTCTGACCTCGCTCGTGCTCCTTGCAGCGATGTTCGCCGCGCTTCGATGGGAGCAATAAAAGCTGTGGAAGCAGAGTCCAGAATGGTTTGGCTTTGTCTGCACCTGAAAGGTTGCTCTTTCATTTTGTTGCCTACCAGGTATCAAGCTTGTTCCCACTTTGTCTGCACCTGAAAGGTTGCTCTTTCATTTTGTTGCCTACCAGGTATCACATATTCAAGCTTGTTCCCTTTGTGATTCCTAAGGCACATGTTTCTGTAGTGCCTCTCATCTAGTTTTGTTTTTTTTTTCCTAAGTAATTCAATATTGCTTGAGATCTCACTTTTCTCCTTTTGTCTTGGCGGCCACCTGGTTTGATCCCTTTGCTCCCCTTGTCCCTCCTCAGCAGTTTCTATGTTAGTGAGAAGGTGTTTCGCCTTGAGGATTCATGAATAAGTCTGAAGGATGTGTTCACAGAATCTCCTGGAAATGATGAATAATGAAATAATGGACACAAACAAGTGCCACAGTGTAGGTTGAACACCACAGTCTTTAGCTGATGATAAGGTTTGGTTGTGAATTTGGTTTGAATTTGCTCTGAGCTTCACAAACATGAAACCTTTTCAGTATTTGTAGGGACTAATATATTCAAATACTTCACTTTGTGAAATCCCAGATGAAACTGACATAAACTAATTTGCCATTGTTGGTGAAAGCTGCTAAATTGCATGAGAAGATAGAAGCATTAATTTTTAACACACAGATGTACTTGTACTGAGTGTTTTTTTTTTTTTTTTGGATTTTTTTTTTTTTGGCTTGCTGCTGATTTAGAAATATAGGTCAAATTCTTCCCTCCAATGAGCTTCACTCTCCATCAGAAGAAAGAGTTGTGTATCTGAGCAGGTTCTTTTATATTCTGTGTCTGCTGGTTTTTTTTGTTCTGTCTGGCAAGGTCATGATCTGATGATGGAACCATACATACAACACTTTTGGATTCTTCTGGAGGAATCTAGGGAATTTGAAACATGAGTGCTGGTAAAAAACTACGTTTTAGCCCACCTACAATCTGGAAAAATCTTTTGCTAAAATGCAAGGTTTTTTTTGAGAGGGCAGCGAATGATTGAGGCTCTTTAAAAGGTCCTTAACTTTAATGACTTCAGTGAGATGCTCTTATCCTCCACATTCAGTGTGTCTTTAATTTTATCTTGGGTCAGGGTTGTTTTTATTTTTTCTGTATAATTTCTGTTGTAATCTACTCTAGAATATAAATTATATGTATAATCCAAAAGAAATTTTGAAGGTTTTCTTGTCAGTTCCTCCAAATTGTGGCGCAGCAAAAAGGTGAAAAATGGGTTTTGGGCAAACCATAACCACAAACAGCAATGTAAGCTGTTGATTTTGGAAGGATTGCTTTTGTCCTTTCTGCTTTTTCTCCAGCTCTGTCTCCCTGCTGCAGTACAATAACGAATCATGAGTCATGTACTTCTACTCCTACACAATTCACCATAATCACTTTCTTTCCTGTAAGGAAAAAGGCAATTTTTTTTAACCCTGCATGGACTGATGGTTTTCTGTCTCTACCCCACTATTCATTTTTGAGAGGATGAAAAATTGCATTTGGTTCAGCTCTAGCTGTCAGTGCACAGGAGACACTTCAAGGCCCTGAGTGTTTTCCAGAGGAGGGAGAAACCCCTCGGTCCTGCTGAGGTCAGCAGTCAGCTGAAACTTGGCTTGAGCTATTGGCAAAGAATTCTTTCTCAAGGCATCTTGCCTTTGCAATGTGTTTCCTCAGTAGGTCACAGAAGCCTGCATTTGCTCTTTCTGGAGGTGTTTCAAGACCCATCTGTTCCCTTATCTGCCCCTTCCCTCCATGCCTGTGAGCAGGGGTCTGAAAGCCTTGGTGTCAGCAGGTGCCTCAGGCAGATTCAGATAATCCCAGGTGGAAGGCAGCACAAGCACATGGACCCTGAGCATCTGGTGCTCATGGATGTTTGGATCCAGGACAGCCATTTTTTTACACAATTGTCACCATCTGAGCTGGCACACTAAGAAGCTCTAAAGTATCTTTGTGAGTTCCACATTCCTGGTGTAACATGAAGACCTGAAAGAATTTCCATGCTGAGAGAGGCTCTTCTCCATGCTTTATGCTGTATTTAATTTATGTTACAATTTAAAAAGTAAGAATTAGTTCAGATATCAGTGAGCCATAGGATTTACCTGATCTTTCTGAGTTTTTCTATTAACCCCACATTAGCATCAGTAGTGTTTTATCATAGAAAGGCTGTGGTTTTGTCCTTGCAAAAACACACTCTGAACTCAGATGTTGATTTATTCCAGATGTGCTGCTAGGGAAGTGAAACATGAACACATCCGTTAGTATTTTCAGTATGAGGATTTAGGAGCAAGTAATTTTTAAAAAGAGACACGCTGAGAAAATACAGTAATACACAAAGATTATTTACAATGTGAATGCTTATTAAAGAAATACAATGCACGGAATTGGTCTGCTCTACAATGACATTTATACAGTGCTACACATCCACTGGTAAATTGTAAAAATATTATTTTTAATAAAAGACTATTCTGAATCAAATTGCACATAGCTGGGGAACAAAACCCTGAATATAAAGTTAGTATATAAATGTAAAGTTAATATAAATGTATGCATTTATAGCATAAGAAGCTTGTGGTTTACCTTCAGAGCATTAAAACACTCCTTGAGTTAAAATATTTAAGGACTGAAGAAACAAGAACCTTTGTTGTAAAGTATTCTTTTTTAATTTTTATGGAATTACATTAAATCCAATCCAAATGATATTATAAAACATTTAAAAGGGGTCCTATTAATTATAATTATCTTTGAGACAGATGAAAGTGCATATAACCATGTGGAATAATCAGAATCTCCCCATAACTTTTGAAGAAAAAAATTATTCTGCTGTGTCTTCAGTTTGTGGAGGTATGAAATTGTTGCCCTAGAAAAGACAGATATGAAGCATATATTATTAATATGAATATGTCTTGCAGAGACATTTCTTAGAATGAAATCTTAAGTAGAAGTGTTATTTGGAGTTGCTGAGTTTCAAAGGAGAAATTATTCCTTACACTTATATTTATTTTAGGAACCTAATAGCAAATTAATAATCTAAAAATCTGGGCTCAGAATAGCAAGAATTTTCTGCATATCCCTTGCGAATGACCAAAGTAACATCTAGAAATGGTTTTTAGAACCTGGCATTCTGGGTTTTTAAAACCAGAAGCTTATCCTAGCTACCTATCTTATGCACTAAATAAATGGACAGAAAAAGAAATATAGTGGGATTTCTAAAGCTCTGAAAACACATAACCCATTATAATTGATGGTGCTTGATGACTTAACTTAGGTACTTCTGGAAATCCCAGTACAATTATTTGAGTGATGTGACATTTCAAGGGAAAATGGAGATGGAGAGAAAGGATTTGTAAATATTTCCCATAATTTAGTGGAATTAAGATCTTTTTAATGGAATGCTAAGAGTACAGATTTTTTTGCCCCAGTGCCTCCCATTCTTCCAAAAACAATTTTAACACAAAAACCACACCCATTTGGTAGGGAGAGCAATGTGTTATGTTCACCTCTTAAACCAGTCAGTTTTGTGTGAGAATGGCTGTTAGGTTGTACCTGATGTCAATAGTTTGCACCCTGATGTAACCTGCAGTTGTTACTATTTCCCACACTTTAGTGTCTTTGCAGCCTTGCCAAAAGAATGAGAAATTATGAACTAATTGAGCTAGGTCCTGTGAAAATGTATGGCAGAGCAGAATTATTTTACAATATTTGAGCAATATTCAGTCATTTTAACTTGGCATCCTGATGAAGTAAATAATAAAAGACACAAAAATGTTCTTAAAGATAAATGAAAGAAAAGCCCATATATGATCAGTTATTATCTATAAAGATATCCTGCATGGGGGATATCCTGGTGGATCCTGAGTTCACTCAGCTGTAGATGCCCTTTCTTGTTAGAAATTTTAGTCAGGTTTTCCTGAGATCTGCCCTGCTCTGTCCATGTTTGACCTTCTAGTCTTGGCAAATTTAGAGAGCTCTCTGCAAACTCTTGTTTAATAATGCCTTGGACAATTTGTACAGAAAAGCGTACATTACATTCTAGCTCATAATACCTACCATGAAAAGGTTACTTGAAGTAAGGTAATACAGTAATTTGATTTCTTTTGTATTTCCTCTTTCTTTTTTTGCTGCTTCTATCATTCATTGTCATTTTGTCAGCAATTCAGAATTCATTACTCTTTTGTTCCCAGATGGTCTCTTTTTGCTCCACAGTTGTGATCTTTTAATAAACCACTACTTAACTCAGATTTTTTGCTTTTTGCTCTATGATTTTCTGTAGAGAACTATTGCTTTTCCCCTGTCACTTTCTTTTCCTCTTATTTGTCTGAACCTTGTTACAAGCACCTACCTTTCTCCATGTGTTTATTGAAATTATTCCTAGGTAGCACTCTGCTGGTCTCAGTAGGTTCACACAGAAAGAGTACAATCCACTTCGCTTTTTCCTGATGTCTATTTCAGTTTCCAGGTTCCTGGTGGTTTTTTTCAGTGTGAACTGATTGTGTCTCTATAAGGAAAATTGCTGGGGCATTCAGACACACACACGAACATTCTGGCACTGTATCCCAGTGTACTGAATAAAGAACAGTCTGGACTCAAGTACTGCTTTCAGCCCTGGAAATTAATTGAAATGTGAGTCTCAATCAGCATTTCCTGATGCAGGTACAATCTGATCATTGACGTGGGAGAAAACTAGGATAAGCATGCCCACTTCTATCACAAAGCAGCAGGAATGTACTTAGCTACTAAATTAAAAAAGCAATCTATTTGCACCTCTGGAAACTACTAAAGTCTTAGGAGCAGTAAACCTTCCTTTCAAAATGTTGTTTTGCTTTTTCTTCTATCCAAGGAGGGGGATAAGGAAATGTAAAGTACTACATTACTCATGTCCTTCAGTATATTTTTAATGAATTTTTGCATTTGTCATGCACTACTGACTGCAATGCATTTGAAATACACAAAAGGCAGCAGTTCTCTTTAAACCATTTCTTGGGTTAAATGTGATAAGAAGAAAGAAAGAGGTATTTAATAAATAAATAAATATTTTTTCAACTAGTGGGCATTGTTTTAGGAAGATCTCCTGACTCTACAAGAATAGTCTGTCAAAAATTGATGTCTCTGCTTTCTAGCCTCCTCTACATGGATCAAAGTTAGGGAAGTAACTAGTGTGGTGTCCAGAGTCTTTTCTTCAGCTTTTTTAGCTCTGCCTCTGCAAAGAATTTCTGTCAGTATTGAATTTGTTTGATGTTTTGTGACACTTGCTGCCTTGCTGTGTTTTCTGCCTCGTCTGGAGTCTCTATGGGATTAGGGATCATGTGCTACCTTAGCTTAGTGTTCTTGACCTTTTTTAGGTGATTGACACTGCTGAATGATTACAGCAAAGCAGCAAATATCCATGCACTGTGTTATGTTCATTTCAAGGAGAAAATAATGTTATTTGAGATGAGTAATCTGGGCTCTGTCTTTCTGCTGAGTAAATGTAGAAGACCTGCCTGTAGTGAGTCATGATTCCTTTCCCATTTGTTCTGGTTAGTGCACATTTCTGCTGTGCTCTCCCCCTTCTAAATGCTTTACTGTGCTTTGATCCTGTTAGCCCACATAGCTAAGAGACCTAAATATTTTGGGCTTGATCAGCAACATAAAATTCATCAGGCTTGAAGGCAGCAGGCATGCAATATGTACCTTCTTATGTATTTAAAAAAATAACACAGAAGAAATGAAAGCAACCTAAGATACCAGCAATACATTTATGATGTGAGCATGTAAAATGGTATAGGGATTTTGTGCTCTAGCTTACATAGTATTTTATTGTTTTTTCAATTTTTTTCTTCATTTTTTATTCATTGAATTTCCCACAAGAATTCTGTTAAGGTTTTGCTCATAAATAGGAATGAGTTTGGTAAAGTTCTTGTACACACAAAGCAAACAGCAACTTTACCAAATGTTCAATCCAAAGAGATCCATGTGTCTCTTTATGTTACTGTTTTGAAAGACATTTAACAGAACACCTGTCTGGCTTTAATGAAAGTTCACATACAAAGATGCAAATTTGAAAGGAAAAAAATAAATCTGGCACTGCATCATAAGGACTTCAGTACTGGAATTTCTTCCTGTATCAAGGTGTTGTGTATCTGTGATGCTTAATATCTTTATTCAAGTCAATACTGTTAATGACTATTAACATTAGAATAATCAATATTATGTGACTTCAAAATTATCATAAGAATGATACCATTAATGCTATTAAGGATATTTATGTTGTTGTTATAACATAGTTCTCAAAGACACCTTTTTTTGCCTGTAGGCCATCGAACATTATTCATTGGGGTTCATGTGCCACTGGGTGGAAGAAAAAGTCACCGACGCCATCGGCACCGCGGGCATAAACACAGAAAGAGAGACAGAGAGCGGGACTCAGGATTAGAAGATGGGAGAGAATCTCCTCCTTTTGGTAAGACAAATTTTATTTTTGGGTAGGTCTTTAAGTAGTAAATGTCAGCATGGCATAATCTGTCCTGTGATCACTTGGACACGATTAGCAGCAGGGTTTTGGAGAATCCACCAGAGCCTCTGCTGGTGATTCGTTCCTTTGAACAAATCCACTGAGGGGCAGCAGCCAGTGGCAGTCAATGCATGAGAAAGTTCAGTAGCTCCCAGCACTGAAGGAGCACTGTGGGAGCTGTTCCTAAGTGCTCTCACTAAGACAGACTGCAGCCACCACTGAGGGGGAAAGTGCTTTATGGCACCAGCCGCCCTCAGGATAGGCTCTGGAGTGTCTGCCCCTAAAATGTAACATAGAAGAGCCATGGTCCTTTACAATTAGTTTTGTAATGATGTTGATGCTACTGAAGCTGCAGTGTTTTATGAGATTCAAACCATAATCTAGGTTGTGTTTACCTTTTTCCTAACATGACACTGTAAACGTGCCATTGTAACAAGAATCTGCTGAGTGTGGACTTGAGGAAAAAGCAGGGAAAAATACCTTTCAGTAAACAAACCTGATAGGAAACTCCTAAAGTTCTCAAAATTTTAAGTTAGAAAACATTACAGAGAAGAGAAGAAGGTAGTCATTGATAAATTAGTCAAGCATTTCTCAAAAAATTGAGAATATTTTGCTCCACAGTTGTGATCTTTTAATAAACCACTACTTAACTCTCAGATTTTTTGCTTTTTGCTCTATGATTTTCTGTAGAGAACTATTGCTTTTCGCCTGTCACTTTCTTTTCCTCTTATTTGTCTGAACCTTGTTACAAGCACCTACCTTTCTCCATGTGTTTATTGAAATTATTCCTAGGTAGCACTCTGCTGGTCTCAGTAGGTTCACACAGAAAGAGTACAATCCACTTCGCTTTTTCCTGATGTCTATTTCAGTTTCCAGGTTCCTGGTGTTTTTTTTCAGTGTGAACTGATTGTGTCTCTATAAGGAAAATTGCTGGGGCATTCAGACACACACACGAACATTCTGGCACTGTATCCCAGTGTACTGAATAAAGAACAGTCTGGACTCAAGTACTGCTTTCAGCCCTGGAAATTAATTGAAATGTGAGTCTCAATCAGCATTTCCTGATGCAGGTACAATCTGATCATTGACGTGGGAGAAAACTAGGATAAGCATGCCCACTTCTATCACAAAGCAGCAGGAATGTACTTAGCTACTAAATTAAAAAAGCAATCTATTTGCACCTCTGGAAACTACTAAAGTCTTAGGAGCAGTAAACCTTCCTTTCAAAATGTTGTTTTGCTTTTTCTTCTATCCAAGGAGGGGGATAAGGAAATGTAAAATACTACATTACTCATGTCCTTCAGTATATTTTTAATGAATTTTTGCATTTGTCATGCACTACTGACTGCAATGCATTTGAAATACACAAAAGGCAGCAGTTCTCTTTAAACCATTTCTTGGGTTAAATGTGATAAGAAGAAAGAAAGAGGTATTTAATAAATAAATAAATATTTTTTCAACTAGTGGGCATTGTTTTAGGAAGATCTCCTGACTCTACAAGAATAGTCTGTCAAAAATTGATGTCTCTGCTTTCTAGCCTCCTCTACATGGATCAAAGTTAGGGAAGTAACTAGTGTGGTGTCCAGAGTCTTTTCTTCAGCTTTTTTAGCTCTGCCTCTGCAAAGAATTTCTGTCAGTATTGAATTTGTTTGATGTTTTGTGACACTTGCTGCCTTGCTGTGTTTTCTGCCTCGTCTGGAGTCTCTATGGGATTAGGGATCATGTGCTACCTTAGCTTGTGTTCTTGACCTTTTTTAGGTGATTGACACTGCTGAATGATTACAGCAAAGCAGCAAATATCCATGCACTGTGTTATGTTCATTTCAAGGAGAAAATAATGTTATTTGAGATGAGTAATCTGGGCTCTGTCTTTCTGCTGAGTAAATGTAGAAGACCTGCCTGTAGTGAGTCATGATTCCTTTCCCATTTGTTCTGGTTAGTGCACATTTCTGCTGTGCTCTCCCCCTTCTAAATGCTTTACTGTGCTTTGATCCTGTTAGCCCACATAGCTAAGAGACCTAAATATTTTGGGCTTGATCAGCAACATAAAATTCATCAGGCTTGAAGGCAGCAGGCATGCAATATGTACCTTCTTATGTATTTAAAAAAATAACACAGAAGAAATGAAAGCAACCTAAGATACCAGCAATACATTTATGATGTGAGCATGTAAAATGGTATAGGGATTTTGTGCTCTAGCTTACATAGTATTTTATTGTTTTTTCAATTTTTTTCTTCATTTTTTATTCATTGAATTTCCCACAAGAATTCTGTTAAGGTTTTGCTCATAAATAGGAATGAGTTTGGTAAAGTTCTTGTACACACAAAGCAAACAGCAACTTTACCAAATGTTCAATCCAAAGAGATCCATGTGTCTCTTTATGTTACTGTTTTGAAAGACATTTAACAGAACACCTGTCTGGCTTTAATGAAAGTTCACATACAAAGATGCAAATTTGAAAGGAAAAAAATAAATCTGGCACTGCATCATAAGGACTTCAGTACTGGAATTTCTTCCTGTATCAAGGTGTTGTGTATCTGTGATGCTTAATATCTTTATTCAAGTCAATACTGTTAATGACTATTAACATTAGAATAATCAATATTATGTGACTTCAAAATTATCATAAGAATGATACCATTAATGCTATTAAGGATATTTATATTGTTGTTATACTTTCTTTCTCAAAGACACCTTTTTTTGCCTGTAGGCCATCGAACATTATTCATTGGGGTTCATGTGCCACTGGGTGGAAGAAAAAGTCACCGACGCCATCGGCACCGCGGGCATAAACACAGAAAGAGAGACAGAGAGCGGGACTCAGGATTAGAAGATGGGAGAGAATCTCCTCCTTTTGGTAAGACAAATTTTATTTTTGGGTAGGTCTTTAAGTAGTAAATGTCAGCATGATTGTGCATAATCTGTCCTGTGATCACTTGGACACGATTAGCAGCAGGGTTTTGGAGAATCCACCAGAGCCTCTGCTGGTGATTCGTTCCTTTGAACAAATCCACTGAGGGGCAGCAGCCAGTGGCAGTCAATGCATGAGAAAGTTCAGTAGCTCCCAGCACTGAAGGAGCACTGTGGGAGCTGTTCCTAAGTGCTCTCACTAAGACAGACTGCAGCCACTACTGAGGGGGAAAGTGCTTTATGGCAGGGTAGGCTCTGGAGTGTCTGCCCCTAAAATGTAACATAGAAGAGCCATGGTCCTTTACAATTAGTTTTGTAATGATGTTGATGCTACTGAAGCTGCAGTGTTTTATGAGATTCAAACCATAATCTAGGTTGTGTTTACCTTTTTCCTAACATGACACTGTAAACGTGCCATTGTAACAAGAATCTGCTAAGTGTGGACTTGAGGAAAAAGCAGGGAAAAATACCTTTCAGTAAACAAACCTGATAGGAAACTCCTAAAGTTCTCAAAATTTTAAGTTAGAAAACATTACAGAGAAGAGAAGAAGGTAGTCATTGATAAATTAGTCAAGCTTTGTCTCAAAAAATGAGAATATTACATGCTGTTCAAAAATAAAAAAGTGCATGTGATGAAATGTCCAAGGCTATGGAAAGTGTTTAAAATATAATGGAAGCATGTGTAGAAAATAATTTGCTAGTGTGTTCTTAAATCATTAGGGAAACGTACCAGTGTAATTTCAGGGTACAGAATAGTAATTATAATAAGACTTTCCTTTAATCAGAAATTTGTATTATATATGTGGAAAACTTTTGAGCAAGTATGTTGTAAGTGGTGATGGTTAGAGCTTGAAATTCTCAAATCTTGCACAATGGTTTATTATCCTGAGAGTAAAACAAAGTCAAGACTTTTTCAAACTTAGCAGATACAAGTTATGTTTTGAAAACTGAACAGTGAAGAAAAAATTGGCTGTGGTGGTTCTGTCTGGAATGGATTTCAAATGTACAAAGACCCAATACTGTATTGAAACCAGTTTCTTGGAAAAAAACAAAGTTCATAAATTATTAAAACAGTTTTCAAAAAGAATATGCATATATACATATAAAGTCAGATTAAAAAGAAACAATTGAAAGTTACATTAGCCAAGAAGTGAGATATCTTGAACTATGAAACAGTGTCTTCTGTTGAGTCATCTGGTTTTATTTAAGTGCCAGCATGTGACACATTTTGGCTGAGAACTTAGCTCTGTTCTTTCAACTTCTGGAGACCTAGGCTTGTGTCCTTCTTAATGTCAAAAGTAAAAAAATAAAAGAAATTAACTGGCTGAATCTGTTCTTAATAGTCTTTGACATTTGTGCATACAGTAAAATGCAATGTACCACAAAATTCTGTGTTAGGTAAATCAGCCTATCAGCTCAAAGGATTTCTGAGGGTGAAATAGCAGTAATATGAAAAACGATAGTTTTGAAGTAGATTTGTAGCTTGATGTTCACTGCACTTGTCCTCTGGTGTACCTCAAGAAATGAGTAGAGATCTGCAGTTTTTGAAGTCACAATTTCACTTTTAAGGTATTATAGTTACCAATTCAAGGGTGTAAGTGGTGTCACTTGACAGACAAGTTACAGGCCAGGAACAAGGAAATCTTTTCTGGATCCAGACTGCTGAAGATATTCTTCAAAGTGCTTGGTTGATAGCAATTCAAAGAATCCAAATAGAACCACAAATCTAGAAATATCTAGTCTTTTCACCCTGAATAATTATCTGAATAGTAAATTTTGAGAGTTTGCCCCTTTGTCTATCTGACTCCTGGAAGCTGGGCCAGTGAAACAGATTTTGAGCTTTGACATTGGTCCATCCAGGCAGAAATGTGGCATTCTATAGACAAGAGTGAAAGTGATTTGCATAATCAAGGCAAATCTTAAAATGCTGCAGTGATAGTGAGGTTAATCACATACAGAACAGGCAGACAAAATAATACAGAGATTAATAGTAGTCTATATACACCTCCTTCTTTCACTATGGTTTTTCCTTGCAGGAGTTACAGACAACTTGCTGTGCTGCCTGGGGCAAAGCATTGCCTTCAGAGAGAATATAAGCATGATTTTTCTACGCTTTATTTGCACAGAGGGAGCAACAGATACTTCCCACACTAAATCTGAACCTAGTAAACCTCAGAACAGCTTTTTAGCTGTTCTTGCCTATGACTACAAGTTTCCAACAGTAACCTGAAGTGAAGGAAGCTTGAGGGAAGACAAGTACACTTCCTTTTTTGATGCATAACTCAATATGAGGGATTGCATTACCTGAGAGAGTAGATCCAAAGTAGTCCCTTAATTTATAAATCATTCTGATTTAATTGAGCAAGCAGAAATACTTAGCTCCATCTTTCCATTGACACCTTTTAATGCTTCTCTGCCAAATAGTAGAAGGCTGTATGCTTGGGAACTGTGAGGGAGGAGGGGAAAGAAAAAAACATTTTGATGAGCAGGTGCAAGAAGAAAAGATGGAGAAAATAAGCACTGTGAGACCAACTGATGGAAAACAGTCTTTGAAGTAAGTCAGAAAAATACATAAGGATTTTTATGATACAAGAGAATAAATTAGCAGTGTTTTGAAGCAGTGAAGTATGAAAGGAGATATAATAAAAGCAAAAGATCCAACCACTGAATAATAGAGATTCTGGAACAAGTAAAGACCTGAAATATTCAGACATGAAGTGCTCGACAGTGCTCAGTTAACCCAGCATGGGATAAAGCATTATTTTTTGTCATAATCTATAACTGTATAATTTATAACTTTATCTGTGCAGCAGCATCACTTGCAGCGCTTGCTCAGCTCTCACTGCTCCAGGGAGCTGTGCAGTGCACCTTGTGCTGTGGGGCTCTGTGGGCCCATGCAGAGTCACAGGTGCCACCTGGTTCCTGTCCAGTAAAAAACAATTCCTTTAAGTGTGTATTGGCATGGGTGAGAAAACACCTCCAGTCATTATAATGACAATAGGGGGAAGCTTCCTGGTAATCCCTTTGAATCCTGGCTGGTAAAGCTGTACCAGCTATTTTCTGGGAAGGTTTCTGCAGAGAATAGATTTTTTTAGAACATTCTGACATTGGCTCATTAGCTTTTTTTTTTTATCTCCTACTGTCATTTTTCAAAAATAACCCAAATGTTCTCAGTGTACAGATTCAGAGATAACTCCAGATTAGACAAATAATATGCAGAATATGTACTTAGTGGAATGAAAGAGAGCCCAGTCATTTAGGGGCACAGATCAATTACTCAGGTTTTCCCTACACCTGATTCTTGCTCTCTCTCTGTTGCCTCTCAATGAGATGATGTTGTAAAAGGTGTTTCCATTTTGCAATAATGATGTGCCTGTAATGACACAATTTACAGATTTGATGGTTTGCACATTGGGAGGGTTTTTTGGTAGTAAAAATTGTAAGCTAAGTGATTTCTAGGTTTTCACCATCTTATCTCTTAAGTTTCTTCTTTTTGAAGAGAAGAAGAAATTCAGCGAATTTATCTACTCTAGTTAAAAATGCACTAGTGCTATTTTTGAAGTAGATTTGTAGCTTGATGTTCACTGCACTTGTCCTCTGGTGTAACTCAAGAAATGAGTAGAGATCTGCAGTAAAACACATTTGTTTTACTGGAGAGGTTTACTGTTCTCAGCTGAAATGCTGTTGTTGTAATTAAGGCCCCAGTTTCATTTCAGCCTTAGGCTCCCCTTCTCCACAGTTTTCCTTGTGGGGTAAAGTATTGTGACTGCTTGGGAATTCAATTAGGAACTTGATGCAAATGAAAAATCGTTTGATAAAAAAAAAGCTCTTTCTAGCCTGGGGCATCTCCTTGGTGCTGTTTGTGAGAGCAATGGGTGCCAGCCCCTGTGAGCTGCAGGGCCACGAGGCTCCATCAGTGCCTTGAGTCGTGGCGGCACTGAAAGCCTGGTGCAGATTTCCCTTTGGCTGGTGGGGTGGCTCTTGCTTGTGTGCACGTGGATTTTAGTGGCAGTTTTTAGTGGCTTTTTTGATGTCTGTTTGCCTGTAGCCAATGAAACAGCTTTTTAGTACTCATGAGTTAAAGATATTTAATAGCTGTTTTAAAATTGTGGAATAGGAAGGTTTTGGCTCTGTCTTTAAGGACTGGTTTTGTTGAGGGTTAAAGTGAACACAGCTGTGAGAGCTGGGGTTTGATTACAGCCTCGTGTGTCCTGTATGAGTAGACACTGTTGAAGCTTGTGGAAGGTTTGGTTTGTTCTTTTAAGAAATCTGGATTTAGTAATCCCTAGTTTTAAAGAGGTTTAAATTTGTAATTCATTATGTTGGACGTGGCGAGGCAAGGGGAGCAGCCCTGGAGGTGAGCCTGACACAGGACTGCACACACAGCTCAGGAAAGGCTCTGAAGGCAATGCAGGCAAAAAAGGTGAGTTGCAAAGTGGGGCTTCTTTTGCTTTGTTGAGGGACCTGAAGAAAGTAAATCTAAAAGACTCAGACGGGTATATTTGGTACTTAAACTCAAGTGCTGAAGGGTTATTAGTGAGGTAAATTAAATTATTTGTAAATAGTATGGCTGTTAAGAGAGAGAATTCACCTACTCTTAACTATAGGCTTGTATGATGAACGATGAACTCAGAAATTTAAATCTCTGAGCAGCTGTGGCACAGATTGCTGCAAATCTGGATTAAAATAATGTATCATAACTGCAGTTTTAAGAATCTAACAAAAAGAAGATAATTAAAGCTTAGGAATTGTCCATATTGTCAGATCCAAAAGATATGATTATTTGCCATGGTCCTGGGTTGATGGAAATAATTAATGTCAAGAAAATGCTGGGATAGTTCCCTGAAGCAGATTGTACCTGCAGGAATAAAGTGCCAGAGCATAACCAAGGGAATACTTTCTCCCAGCAACATGGGATTTCTAAGGTCTGTGAAGAGACTTTCAGAAGTGTCCTGTATGGATGTTGGTTGTTTCATGTGGGCTTTAATAATGCAAATTTAGTTTAAATTTTTACTAAAACTTTTATAATTAATAAAATTGAATATACCTGTACTGATTGCTGGGCTAAGGGCAGGGTCCAGTCTGTAAAGGAAGGAGGTTAGGGGAGAGTCCCCATCCACCACTTCTGTGGTGAGTGCAATCAGAAGGATGATGAATGTTTGTGTCTGAAATGATCCTTTCTTTTCTCTGGTCCTGTGAATTTTCCATACCATTTCCCCTTGGCTTGTGAGGGATTGTTATTAATGTCAACTGTGTTATACTTGTGAACTCCCAGTCTGCTGTTTGTCCTGTGCAGTGAGTAATAAAAAAATAGTTTGCATATTTAATATTATTTTAATGTGGATGTACAAGAGCACAAAGTACAGATTGAATCTTTTATATGTTGCATACTGCCCTATGTGAATTTCTGTAATGAAAGTTTTAATTTAATAGTTACCATGTTTTCTAATGGTGAAAATGTAATCTCTTAATTGTTCATCTGCTGACCCCAGTAAGAAGTATTTGCCTACTAATTCTACCCTTAAATGCAGGCTTGACAAGCTGAGAAATACAGGGAGTGTTACTGTATTTTTGCACTCTTTCTAGAGTTTATCAAGAACAGAGGACAGAATTTAGATGTGTTTTCTATGTACTGAAATCTGTATTTCTGTTTGTGACATCACCTGGTGGATTGTGTGCAGTTCTGCCTGATGGCAGGGAGGTTTGTCCCAGTGAAACCCTGGCACTCACTGAGGAGGTGTGGGTTACTCTGACTGGTGTAGTGGAACAGAATGTTTGCTGGGCTGAATTTACATCAAGGGACTGAGAGTGACCCTCCTTTGTTACCCCAGACCAAGTCTTGATTTTACCTTGTTCCCTTAGGCCAGAGGGAGCAGCCCTGACCCAGAGTTTGGTTGCACTTAGGGATGTTCTGAATGGGGGAAATGCCAGTTATGATTCCATTTCACTTGTGTTTTGCATGTGTTGGTGTTGTGGGACACTCTTTGCCACTACCTCCACTCAGCATTGTTCCAGGGAGCAGCTCTTAGTTTCCCTCTGGGAATTAGGTTATTAGAAACTCTGACTTTCACATCTGCTCTTATGGTATGTCTGTGCACACATCTTGAATTTGTTTTAGGGTTATTGATGCCTGTACAAGGTGTCATAATATAGATAAACATATCAGGTTTCTGCAGGGTCACTCCCATTCTACAGCACTGAGTCCCACTTTGAAATTTGTGTGTGCAACAATAGCTTAACTGCCAGGTCTTAATTTTTACCCTTTTATCAGGCCAGTGGAATTAGCCAGATTTTTAAATGTGGAATACTCAAAATTTGCATGCATGGAATGAATTTGAGGTATCAGAGGTAGTTTGGATGCAAGTGCTGCACTCATGAAATGAGCACAAGCCCAGAGAAAGCCGGGGATAAAACAGAGGGGCTGGTGGAGCCACAGCAATCACAAAGCTGCTTCAATTTTCCTGCCTGAGCCTGCTCATTAGCCAAGTAGGAGTGCTTGTTGATGGTACCCCAGCTCCTGTTGTGTGCTAGGCTTTCTACTTAGTTCTAGCTGGTCGTGGAGGACTTCCTGAATTAGTAATGAAGAAGTTACTTGGGAGAATCATCAGCTGCTTATTGTGAAATTTTAAAATCATGTTCCTTCTGATAACTCTGATATAAAACAACTACAGTGATAGAAATACTACTGTAACTGATTAGTCTCAGTCATTAATTTTTTTAAAGAGTAATCTAGATTGTTCTCATTACTTTTTAGAAATAGCAATAATAGTATGAAGGACATTTTTTTTATGCTGGCTGTGCTACTTGAAGTAGGGATAGACAAAAATAATATTCAAGCCAATTTCTGTTTGCCTAGACTGCAGAAAACATTGTGTCCTAGTTTACAAATATTATGCTTCTGCACTGAGGAATAAGTTATCACAGTTTGACAGTCAGAAATTGAAGTATTCTTCTGTACTGATTTTGAATCACATATTACTAATTTTCTATATAGCACATTAATGACATATTTGGTATTTATTACTCCTATGAATATGAGCCAAATCTGTCTGGCATTGCTCATGAATAGTCCTGTTAATTCAGTTTTATAAATGGAACCCACATATCTGTTGTTTTTATTATAATTTTCCTATTGTTTACATCTTTTAGGGTTTTGTCCTTGAAATAAAATTATTGTATCATAAAGCAAATGATAACTTTTTTCAGTTTCCTCTTGTCTGAAAATGAAGCTGTGACTTGCAGGTTTCAAATATCAATAGAAATCACAGCAGTAAAGAAAGAATCTAGAAGCTTTTTTTACTGCTTTGTTAACAAGGAAGAAGATAATTTTGTGCATATTTCATCATTTCTATAAATGTGGTGCTTAGGGGCGTGGTTTGGTGGTGGTCTTGGCAGTGCTTGGTCCCGATGATGTTAGGTGTCTTTTCATCCTGAAAGATTCTGATTCTCTGTTGTCAGTCAAGTAGCTTGTTACACAGAAGACCCAGTAAGAGCAAATTACTGCAGTGAGGTGATTCCTTGTTACTGCTCACCTGACTTCAAGAGGTTTCTGATTCTCTGCTTTTCCTCCTACACTGAAAGCATGTACTTGCATGAGGATCATAACTGTCACAGAGCTGCAGCTCTGCTGTGCCACACTGCTCATTTATTACTTAACAGTAGCAGTTGCTGTAAATCAGTTCTAGTGCTGATTTTATCAAGAGTACAGGATGTTCCTGGCAATGCTTATTCTCAGATTCTAGCTGCAGTCCAGCTCTCTACCAAAGTAGCTTGTTTTCCATGTTCTGTTAGTAGTCATATGCACTAATCCTTTCTAAGTTCATATCTCACTGAATTTTGTCCTTCTGGAAATGAGTTTTAAATGTTGCACACGTCTTAACTAGAATGTACTTTCTGGTCTCAGATTTAAAGTAAAAAGTGGAACTTTTTTAAAGAAAAAAGAGGACTTAATAGTAAGAGAGACGAGAAAGCAAAAAAAGTTGAAGTGGAGGAGTTTCTTGCTGCTCTTCAGTGATTCACCAAAAGTAATTTCTTTAGCTGTACCCCTTGCAGTTCCATTCTCTGTTTTTTTGTAGTACCCGAGTCCAAACATCTCTTCTTTCTCTCCTGTATTTCTCCTTGGGTTTAATTTCCTTGCTTTGTGAAGGAGTAAATAGGCTTTACTATTTACTAGATCTTTTCACTCTGTTAAGGCAAATAGACCTCAGGTGAAAATTGTCATGTATTGTTTGTGTTTCATTGCTATAGCAAGTTTAGTACTGCTATCAAAAAGATGTCTCTGTTGCTGAATTCAATTTTCTGTGTCAGTGGCCCATTTAATTTTTTTGGATCAGAGCTGTGTTTTCTCTTTAATTAGCATTCAGTGGGTGCTATCATCTCATTTTCTCCCAAATCCAAAGAGCTTTAGGACCCTGTGTAGTGATGCTCTTTGCTGTTAGCTGGAGCACTATAGCTTGTCTTACAAATACATTGTACAGCTGAACTTCATTTAGACAATGTTCAAGGAATCACTGAGGTGTTCTGCTGGATAATCAGTTTTTCAGTTGACTGGCAGCCTGGCCTCTCTCATCTCTCACAAAGGACTTTTGGTCCCTTTCAGAAATCTAAAATACCTTAGCAGAAAAAGCAGTTATGCATTGCTAGAGAGGCTGCGCTTCATCAGAGTTTGTTCATTTGAGATTTGCATTTAAATAAGCAAATAAGATGTAGGATTTTTTTAATAGAGCACTTGAGCTATGAACATTCAATATATATGTACTTTAAGATGCTCTGTGAATTTTTGAGTGAAAAAAAACAATAGTATGTCTTCAAAAATATATTTAGCCATCTGCACTGAAAGGTTATGAAGAAAATTAATCAGTAACAGTATTGAAAGGGAAGACAGGAAGAGTAAAATGAGGAAGCTGGGACAGATTAAGAAGTTGTGTGCCTCAAGCAGCCTAATCAAGTAGAAAGCGTTAACAAAGGGTCAAGGGTCAAGTCTGCAAATGTCTATATTTACATTAAGCAGGTTCCATTTGGTTTATTTCTCCTACAGCAAGGATTTCTCATCTAGTGTTTTATCTTTATGACCTCAGCTAGATCTGCAGATGTAGACTTATGAAGTGGCAAAGTAGATTTTCCTAACACTGGAGTAAAAGACTTGTATCAGCTGTATTCAGCTTTGTCTGTGCTGCTTTCTGTGTGTCTTTCCTTTTTTTTTTTTTTTCTGGGGAATACCATTCCAGCTTCCAGTACACCCTGTTTCTGTATATCAGGTTAAATCTTTGGTGGACTTTTTTGAAAAGTGACTTGACAACTATAGTAAATGAAGAGGTCTCAATCTGAATGTATTTGTATGTAAATGAATGTTCTTACAGCAGAACTGTAATGTTTTTTGTGTGGTAGTAAGTGATATGCTCGAAAACATCTGGATAATCTCATAAAATTTGTTTTCTCAGGGCAAAAAGCTGGTGGTTTGGACTTGATATTTTTATTTTTCTCCAGATACCCCATCACAAAGGGTGCAGTTTATTCTTGGAACAGAAGATGATGATGAGGAACATATTCCTCATGATCTCTTCACTGAGCTTGATGAGATCTGTTGGCGTGAAGGAGAGGATGCAGAGTGGAGGGAGACAGCAAGGTGAGCATTTTTATAACTTCATAATTATCTGTAGGTATTGGTTGCTGGTGTATTGAGGAATGATTTCAAAGCTGTAGCAAGCTCGGGGACAGATTTTGGATATAAAGCCTAAACAAACCCATAATTTTAATCCTTAGTCTGTTAGTATTACAACAGCATTTGTCATTTCCCAGAGCCACATATTTTCATTTGGATTTATGAATATAGGTTAAAGGGAACACTGATGGAAAAAAAATAATGTAAACATAACATATATATGAATTAAAATAATTGGGTCAGTTCATATTTTATTTTCTATTTAAAGAATCTTTCAAACTTCATATTTTGTTCGAATCCTCAAGAAACTGATAATGGAACCATTATAAAAAGATTAAATCAAGGAATGAGATTACTTTTGGAGCAATAGAACTTTTACATGTTCTAAATCTCCATGAAAAGTTTGAAAATGAATATTCAGTGTTGGATTATTTTATTTCTGCAAAATTAGTGGGAAAGACTTTTTGATTATATTTCTGCTGTGAAAAAAAAATACAGGTAGAGAATTTTTCTTTTATTTGTATATTTTTTTCCTTGAGCATTTAAATGGGAGATAATTTGCTTAATTTCATTAGGAATTTACATTTTACAGCAGTCTTTTTCATCTTGAAACCTTAGTTCTTCCTCTCCCTCTCAGTTGTTGACAGTGCTCCTCAGTGGTGCCCAAAAGTCTGTGTAATATGTATATATTTGGTAGAATATAAATTGCAAAATTTCTGCAAGGATTTTGTGAGTAAACATGCATGTGTGCTGTCTGACATGAACATGACTGGTAGTTTTCTTCCTAATTTTACTGCAAATTTCTGCTTTCCCTGAAGGCCAAAAAATTTTCTATGACCTTCCCTTCCATTACCTGTTCATAGGCAGCATAGACAGATGCTAAATATAGATTTTTATATGTAGAAAATTCTCATATGGGGATTGTGCTGCAAAAGGAAGGCAGTAGTGTTCTTAAATAATCTTATTAATATTCAGAGAGAGAAAATCTAATCAAGGTAATCATCTGCAATGTTCTCATACTGATTAGGAATACATAGAACTTCTCTTGGAGGGGTACCGACTTCTGTTGAAATTAAAAAGTAAAAATCACTGTGTGTTTTGTTATTTTTAAGCAGGGAAATAGCAACTTCTTTAGATCAACTTAAAAAAAAAATCCCTTTGCAAATTATTAAAGAATTGTGTTTCTGAAAATTATAGCAATTTCTGTCAGCAAGTGGTTCAGATGAAGATAGAATTCAAAAAGAGTAAGTGAAATAAATTTCTGTTTTGGTTGATCTGTTTATATGTACACCCTTCTCAATTGTTGTTTGTGAAATGAAGAATTAAAAATGTTTAATAGAAACGAGATTGTTGAAAAAAGGCAAGACAAAAACAGCTAAGAAAATGATATTTTTGGATCTCAGAAAATACAAGAGTGACGTAATAGGTAATTGTAAAATTTTCATTAGCTTTAGCAGCAAGATGGAAAGAAGGGATGACTGGGGATGCTGTGTGGAAAGAACTGGTCAAGATAAATGGTCTTTTTCAGTTTGGATCCCCAGATTTCAGACTGCTTTTGACATGGGGTGGCTGATTAGCAAATGAGATGGCAAGGAAATGATCAAATTCAAAATGAAGATAAGACTCAAAGTGCTTCTCTGTGCAAATAAGAGGGTGCAATAATTTTCATCCCAGAAAAGTGAAAAAACATGTATTTAATAGGTAGGGCAATTCCTGTCTCTCTGTGAGTCTGTCAGGTGTGCTGTACTAATCCAAACACAGAAATACTATTAAAAAAAGGATAAAAATGGTTGGGGCAAACAGAGCCCTTATAGTGCAATTTCAGAACCTTACAATGCTTGAAGGAAAGAAAAATTACAGACTTGGAGATAAGTGGAAAATTGGATAAAATGCAATACAGTGGTATGTCATGTTAGACTAAGTTAATAATGCTCTTTAATTAGATAATTGATGTTTGTTTTTCTGACAAAGAAAAAACACTGGATCTAAATTTTTCTAAGTAAATAATTTGGTATGATACAGCAGTGAGAATGTATTACTTAAACTGCATTCTAGTGTAAAAATTCTATTAGCAGGTCAGGAACTATTTGAAGAGGTGCAACAGGCCATGCTGAGAGATTATACTATTAGTGTGGAAGGAAGTGACAGCTAACTTCTGAAGAATGAGGTTTAGTAAATAGATTTATTATTGAATTAAAAAATGGGATTATAATAAGGAAACTGCTGATAATAAGAAATTAGGAGGTATTACTCCTCTAGAAATAGATAAAAGTATCGTACACAAAGAACCAAATGGCTTTGAGTAGGGTAAATGAAATGGGATGGTGTTTAATATGCAAGATCATGTGCTAAGAAATTAATACAGTGGGTCACTTTAAATACCTGTGATTGATTCAGGACTTCAAAATTCCGATTTGACTAAAATTATGGTATGGAGATGGTACAATCTGAATTCATTTATTATATGTTTTTCATCTGTGTGCAAAATGTCATTTGGAAATATTTTTAAATCTTATTGTTTGGCTTTGGATGTAGTTTCAGGTAGAGATGAATTACATTTAATGAGAGTGATAGCACTAAGTGGTTATGTATTCATTTCACCAAGCTCTGCACTTGGTGCACCTGGACTGAAGTGTTGGGGTAACTCTGATGAAGTACATCTGTATCTTGGTATTTTCAGTTTGACTGAAAGTGCACTGGATGTTTCTGTTCCAGGATCTGGTTTAGACTGTCCCATCCATGGAATTAGTGAGCAGAATGGAATGAATAGCTTGTTTATGTTGATATAGGGATAAATGTTTTTTTCTCCATCAATTGATTTCAAGCCAGAAGAAACACATACCTTTTAAAATCAATAGTCAATTCTTACAGTAGTTTTGTATGTGGCCCAGCTGTACAGTTGTGCATTCTCTTTGGAGATGATGCATAGTTTCTATTCTGGAAAAAAAATTTCTGGTAAGTTTGTGGAGAAACGTGCTGAAATGTAAGAGTTGGATTTATTTTATACACCCAAATAGTGTAGCTGCAAAGTGCAGGTGTTGGGAAAGCAATTCATGTGTCATGGCTGGAAAGTGGTGCCTGATTTGTAGCAAGTTTTACCCAGACTTTTGGAACTCATTTATCTGCTAGTGTCAACCAAAATATCTGGAGAATATCGCTGTCTTTATGGAGCAGAAGAAATTATGTAGTAAGGAGGAAAATAGAAAGAACCTTGGAACCAAGATTATCAGGAAACTGCTTTGTGAATTATACATAAATCTATGTAAGTCCCATACAGAATTAATTTTACTTATTTAAATTGTAGGGGAGATATTGTTTGGTGGGCTATATTTAACAGTGGAATTAAAATTGGCTCAGATTGTGGTAGCTGCTTTTTCTATTTACTTTTCCCAAATTGTTTATGTCAAACTGACGCAAGGTATTACGAAAATGAAAAACAATTTAAGAACTATTTTTTCTTCTCACCTGCTTCTTCCCTGAGTTGTTGTAGGCCTCCCTTTAAAAGTATAGCTGCATTTCATGGGGAGAAGTGTGTTAAATCATGTTTGATGTCCCTTTGGACATGGTTTTGAAAATTTATTTGGAAAATCTCGTTTGCATATGCAAATTCAGTTTCATGGTTCGTCTTTGTGGAAGCTGATTTTTGTGCTGTGTCTTCCTTGCTGCTTCTCTGGAGGACTGCAAGGGTGAAGGGGATGGGCTGGGAAGAGAAAACAGAATGCAGCAAAGGGAGTGGGGAACAGGTCTGATTAAGAGGAAAGAGTTCTCATGGGCAAGGACAAAGTACAGAAACTGGCCGGTTTCCTCACAGAGGAAATGTTTAGGTACATGGAGGAGGAGAGGGCTAGACATAGGAGACTGGAGATTTTGAAGGACCCAAGGAGTTGAGGCAAATTGTCTCTATAAATAATGAGAGAATGATTAAAAGGCAGCTGGGACAATTCCAAGAAATGGAATACATCAGGAAGGGAGCAGATATACTGATGTGAGTGGGTCAGTGAAGTGGTGGCTGCTTGCAGGATGGCAGCAAAAGGGGAAGGACTTGGTACACAAGGACTGAAAGGAGAAAAGTGTCTAAAATGTGGGAACACTTGAGTATTTTACAAGTAGGAGCAGAGCTAGACAGGTGGCTCAGGAAAAAAAAAGAGGACAACTTTTTTTGTTGATATCAGCAGAGTGATAACTGCTTTGTTGGTCTGTGAGGCTTGGTAAAACTGGAAATTTCTCAGCCTTAAAGGTCTTAAGGCTTTAAATTTCCCTGCTGTCTGGAAATGTGTGAAGATGCTGTCCAGGTGTGAGGCTCTGCTTGACTTCTCTGCTGCCATGTCCATATAAAAGAGCTGAGAGCTGTAGAGTCAAGCAATTCCGGCATGTGCTGTGCCTGCAGCTGTTCAGACCTTGCTAGGCTGGTGGGTTGCAGGGCTCCACACAGCAACATCACTGTGTGACTTCTCAGATGCTTGTTTGTTTGTTTAATATTCTTTTAACATTTTAACTGCATTATTTATCAGTAGAGAATTCAGTCTCAAGCAGCTTCATCTGGCTGGATGGTAACAAAATACTGGATCCTTTCATGCCAGTTTCACATATCCTTTTACATTTCTGAAGTTTCTCTGGACTCCTTTTCATACAACTTGTTATTCTATCACAGAAATATTGTATGCCAAAGAATTAGTCAAGGTGCTTGTAGAGTACAAAAGGTAATTGCTTAATATACTTCTCTCTTAATATCTGTGGTCAGAACTTAACTTCAAAAATGGTATAATACAGCATTATTAAAGAAGTAGGCAGTGGAAGTTTCTCATATTTCCTAAAAAGGAAGAATAAAGTGACATCTAAAGACATGCTTAACATCTTTGTCTGTACTTTCAGCATTCCTAAAAGTAATTAAGTTTTCATTTCTAATGCACAATGGAGTTATAAAATTGATTGTTTGTACAGGTGGTTGAAGTTTGAAGAAGATGTAGAGGATGGTGGAGAGAGGTGGAGCAAACCCTATGTTGCCACACTGTCACTTCATAGTTTGTTTGAGCTGAGGAGCTGCATCCTGAATGGTACAGTTCTTTTGGACATGAGAGCTAACTCCATAGAAGAAATTGCAGGTATGTATCAATGTTTCATGTATTGGTTATGAAAATGATTTAACAAAAAAATAAATGCTTACCAAGAAAGTTATTTCATAATAATCACTTCAGTTTAGAAATTCCTAGGAAATGTTTTTCTCAATGTACTAGAAAAGAAATGTCTGGCACAGTTAGTCAATATTCTATTTATATTTTCTATGTGGAATCTGCTGCTTTAAGAATAATTTTTTTTGAATAAAGAAGAAAATTAAAATGGAAGAAAGAGGGCAGTTGGGATAGATTTAATTAGAGCTGGCATGTTGTCTGCTCCTGCCATGCTGCCTCATGTGAATGAGGCGTGTGCTAACTTTCACAAACTTAATCTACTGCTATGCTAATTGCAGGCAATCTAGCTTAAAAAAACCACCCCAAAATATATGGAAGTATTTATTGCAATTACATTACATGAAAACAGATAAGTGTCTGAGTTGAGAATGAAATCCGGAGTAATGATACAGTGTAAGTTTTTAAAAGAAATTTTAGGTACATTAACTTGAGATGAAGTTGAGTGTATTTTTTTCCAATAGAAGTTTATTTGACAATTGCAATTCTAGAGGCTGTGTGAGCTTCTGAGCAAGACAAAACATAAAGGATGGGTCTTCTCTCCCAAAAGTATAAGTGAGATTGACACTAAATGCCATTTCTTGCTTTCCTGATGTTTCTCTTAAAGATTGTAACTAGTTTTGGAAAGATACAGAAGACAAAGCAATAAAATTTTCTAACACAAGATTATCAGAAAACTGCTTTGTGAATTATATATAAATCTATGTAAGTTCCATATAAAATTAATTTTACTTATTTAAATTGTAGGGGAGATATTTTTTGGTGGGCTATATTTAACAGTGGAATTCAAATTGGTTCAGATTGTAGTAGCTGCTTTTTTTATTTACTTTTCCTAAATTGTTTATGTCAAACTGATGCAAGGTATTATTAATATAAATCTGCAGAAACTTGTGTGGGCTTCTACTCTGTGCTGAGATCTGATTCTTCCATGACTCATAGTCTGAATTAGACCTTCAAAATTTACCTTGGTAAAGATAAAACATAAACACAAGAATAAAGCATCTCATTTCAAAGAACAAAGGTGTCTATCAGTATGCTGCTTTATTATTTATTTATAAATAATGAGGACTACTTTGGTCAGTTGCTTAATGTTCTTGTATCATTTTTTTTTGCTTAAATATTCCACTGGGTTTTTCAATCTTGAGCTTTACTTTCTTAATCCAGAAATCACTCAGTTTAGTCTGTAGTCAGCTGAGAAAGCCCTTCCAGAATGGTTTCTTTTAGTAGGTAAAAAAGTAAGGATGAATGCAAAAAATCCCCAATTTCAGGGACCATCCTTTTTTTTCCTGAAAGATACTGTATATTTTCCAATATAGTGAGACCCCAATTAATTCCTGTTTATAATCTCAATCCTTAAGTTGTACTGATTTTGTTTTTATTCAGCTGGCCAAGGATTTGAGCATTTGTAATAGTAATGTTGAAACTCACCACAGGTGTAAGTTGTTTTTCAGCAGAGAATTTGGGGAGTTACCCTCAAGCTATTATAAGTCAGCTAGATGTGGCTTATCTTGGTTTGTTGATTAGGAAAACCTATTCTGAGAAGAGGCTTTAGGATGACTTTCATTAAATGGAATGTACCATTTTCATTTAAAAGGTATCTGTTGTTGTGGCAGATTTGGATATATTTTATTTGTTTTATTATTTGCTTGAAGTGGTAGGCATCTCTCTCTGATAAAGTGACCCGACACATGATAAGGTTTGCATGAGTTGTGTTTGGTTTTTGAGAGAAGATTATATTTTTCCTCCTCTGCAGATTCAATAATCAATGAACTATTCTTTTTTTAAAAAGCTTTGCAGCAGGTGCTTCAGGCAAGTGAATCATTCTGTAAATTATTCACATTCTGTCAAGTTTCTTTGAAGAGTTTTTTTTTATTATTTTCTCCAGAAATAAAGTTGCTACTCCAGTTGCTTTTCTCTGTTGATATTTGTGCAATTATTTTCTCTGTTAATATTATTTGTAGCAATGCTGTTTAACTTTTCTTCAATCAAGTCCCTTGCTATGTGTGTAATTCGTGGTCTCCAGTGATCAGACAATGTTACCTAGAGTGTGGTGCACAGTAGGCAGCATTGCAAGAAGGAAAGACTGATAGTAGTGGTAATAAGCACACCATCAAGGTCTGTGTGCTGAGGATCTTAGAAATGTGATAATTCCAAATGATATGACAAATAATTGTTTTTACTTAAAAATGACTGCTGGACTTGAAGATTAGGCAGGACTGATACTTCTCAATGTGCTGGTTTTGCATCATAGAAGTGATGCCACACTCAGGAAATCCTTTAATGTTTGTTCCAGCCAGTTGCTGTTCCCTGCTGGTTGTTAGAATCCTACTTATCTTGTGCTATAGAAGGCAAATGCTCTTTTCACCAGGAACTGTTGTGTATTCCAGTTGAATCTGACAGTCCTGACACTTTAGAATTTAAGGAAATGGTTTCTCTCACCTCTTGGCTTCAGATTTTTTTTTAACATTCAGCTCTTGTTATTTGGCTTGCTCGCCATCCTCAAGCCAGGCTTGTCCAGCAGTCCTGGTGATCACTTTTGCTTTTCTTTCCCTGTTACTGTGTATGCCACCTCTAGGAGAGTTTGTGAAAACAGGTTATGCCTTACGGTTTTAAGGGGCACTCCTGAATTAAATTTGATTATTGTGCTTCTGATTCATAGTTTAAGGTTTTGATTTTTTAATGCAATCTTTTGATAATTTTACTGCATTGCTATAATGCATCATCTTTTGAGAACAAATACATTATTTGTGCACAAGTACTTTCTTCTTACTTGCCTCTGTTAGCGAGAAATGTGTGCTGTGTATTTATTGGTGATGTCTTGCTATCTGGGCTATATTCCAATATCAAATTACATTGCTATTAATGCATTGCCAGTCTTCATATCCGTGAAAGAGGTGTACTTAAACTTTATTGCTAAATTGAGACTAAGAATTCCTATTTGTTTTAGTCAAGGCTTTTAATCTATAAACACTTACTCACTAATGCATTAAACTCTTACCACTTAGCCCTTGAGAATTTCTATTATTAAAGTCTGTATTTTAAAACTTTAATGGGCTTGTAAAATGTGCAGATGAAAGCCACCTTTTGTAATGTTTGCATAGTTTGCAGGACCATGTATTTTGCATTTTATCCCTAGAAACACTGACAGTTCTGCATAAAAATATTTTGTTACTGTTTATGTGGTGAGAATTTTAAAATTGTCCTCTATTCCAGCATGTCCATTCTCTATTAGGTCTTTTTCATTCCAACTGTCATATTTCAAAATTACTTCATCTATGAGATTGTGTATTTCTTTCGACAGGCACACAATTTTCCTTGTTGCAAAAGAGCTTATTTATACCTATGGTGCTGAATTCACAGACAGCATCTTATTATAATAGAGACTTCTGAGATGAATTTCCAATACTGTCATCATACATCAGAACAGCATGTTCCTGAATTTCTCAAATTGTTCTTAATTTTTGTAAGATGGATTTTGCTTCTCTTGCAAGGATCTCAGTTCCTCTGCTGAACTTTATCCTGTTTAAACATGCAATTTTTATGGCACATATTTTGGGGGAGTTATTACTATTTCTAATATGTGACGTTATTTTTTCATATGTCTTTGCGGTGACTCCTGTATCAGTAAGTTAGCACTCCATGCACAAGGAATTCCTTTGAACATTATGTAGTAATATTTTATCGATCACTTCTGTATAGAACATATGCTAAAAGGAAGTCTGAAAAATCTATGTAATCAAAACAGTTTATTTTGGAACTTGTCTCTTGAGGATGTATTTGCCAGAATCTGGCGGTACCATTAGAGAGCAGCTTCACTGTGTTGTTCAAGTTGGCAGATGAAAATGTTCTCTTTTGATATTTTCATTTAGTTCCTTTGAAACCATGTAGATTCTCAGATTACCATCTGGTTTTTTGATTATAACCACTGAATGAACCCAAAAGGTTCCTCTATTTAACATATGATGCCATTTTCTGTTGTTTGGTTCAAAAACTATTCAGTCCAGCCTTTAATGGCAATACTTTCTTTACAGCATGAGCCATAGAACTTGCATATTCTAGTAGTTGTGCAGAGTGTTCTGTGAACAAATGTCAAACCTTGTCAAATACAAACTGTGGCCTCACAGTGGAGCTTTGGCGACTTGCACATATTTGAAATATTCCCATTTATTTTAAATGGTTTAATTGTAATCATGTTTTCTTTTTAAAATTAAGGTTGAATCTACCCTTCCTTTCCAATCCCAAGATCTGACTATCATTTATTTTAAATGGTTTAATTGTAATCATGTTTTCTTTTTAAAATTGTTTGAATCTACACTTCCTTTCCAATCCCAAGATCTGACTACTTTTTCCCAAGCAGTCTTTTGTATGTTCCTCACGATTGAATTTTCAATCTGTGTAACAGCTTAATCTTGTGATTGAGGTCACCAGACTCTGTGCTCAGCAACTCAGGGCATTACATCCCAAGTGTGCAATTTTATTGATTTTGTTAATATCATGTTAAGCTTTCAATCTGAACAAGTCTTCTTTTACCTTTGTTTGCTTTAAGCTATATTATTCCATAATAACCACATATTTTAACTGGCTCAAGTTGAGATTTTATTTTGCTGGAACCTTTTGTTTCATCTGCAGCACTCACACTGTGTTATGTTTCTGACAGTGCTTTTATGGTACATTTAGCTTTTATTACAAACACTGTAATAAGGCGTGGGATTGCCTGTGAGTAATCTGCTTCTCTGTTTGACCCTACACCTGTCTTTTGTTCAGCTTTCACCTTCTCACTTACCCAGGTTCCTGCATTTGTTTGCTTTATTTTCAGCTTAGCATGTGGCAATAACCTCTGCAGAGAAACTGTCAGGTTTTGTTCCTTTGTCTGCGGGTAAATTGTAGATCTCCTTCCAACTTCTAAGTAGCGCTGTCTTTTTCTGTGGTTGTTTTGTGTTTTCCCATGTCAGCCACAACTGTAGGAATCTTTTTAGATTGCACAAGTCAATCTCTGCTTGCAAAATTTATTTTTTATAAGGCATTCACTGTGCCCGCAGTTCTGAATTGCAAGCCGGGAATTTTGGCCTTGTCTCTGCAATTTACAGTTTTGTGAAATACTGGCTCTTGTTTCTCAGCAAAATTTCATACTGTTATTTTAAAAAGCAGACAGTTTTCATTCTTTCTTTCCTTTTCAAGTATTATATACTTGAATATTTCAACAAAATAATTTCAGGTAAAGCTGGAAATAGAATCTGTGTCTCGAAAAACTGGAGTGCTCTGCCCTCTTGGATGAGCTGCTAAATCTGCCAGCTTAGATACAATGGTGATTATAAACAAGCTAAACGATGTAAATGGGTCTTGGTTCACAAGTGCAGCCCAGGAATCCTAATTGTTGGGTTTGTATTGCTCCTCCTTCCTGACTCACTAGGGAAGGATATATTTCAGTTCCTCTTTAGAGACCCGTCAAGATAGAGGGTAGTGTTCCACCTGATTGTCTTCCATAAAGCAATGCATTAGGGTTGCTTGGTTTCTTTGTCCCTAAGGGCAAGAACTACAAGCCAGAAAAACTGTGGCTGTTAAATTAGGTTTTGTAGTCAGCTATCACTGCAATTGTGATACACATTAAAGCCTGTGTGGTTTACGTTTTGTCATTAATCTCTAATTTTGTCCTACAACTGTACAGTTATAAAAATTGGAAGTCTGAATACCAGCACCCTTGCTGGTATACACTGAATTCAGTTTCTGCTGTAAACTCTCAGTGCTAACCTACATCAGGAGAATATGAGCCAGGAATTTCTTTGTGGACTTCACAAGTATTTTGATAGAAATCCAGTATGTTTTCTATAAATTTATTCTATGTTTCACCTGAGCATTCTGTATGTTGTTGCACATGAGGTGATGAGCGCACTGTGAACCTGGTGCAGTGGGGAGCGAGCTGTCACCACACTTGAGAGCCTCCTTTTTGTCCATTTTCGTGTGGGAACTCCACGTGGGTCTGGCCACCTCTCT
Organism: Passer montanus; assembly: GCF_014805655.1. Taxonomy (NCBI): domain Eukaryota; kingdom Metazoa; phylum Chordata; class Aves; order Passeriformes; family Passeridae; genus Passer; species Passer montanus. The sequence goes on along the minus strand of NW_024356504.1, from coordinate 11,923,267 downwards.
GTACAAAGCTGCAGTGTAATAGACACCTCCAGAGTGAGTGGAAGCAGCCAACCTGCTTTTGCATCCTTGCTGACTCTAGAGGTGGGACAGATGGAATTTTCTCTGCTGGGCCACGCATGAGCCATGCTGCATTTGAACTGATACAAATTGTCTGCACCCCAGTGCTGTAATTCACAGCCTGGGTAAATTGTTCACAGGTGGTGATGAGTTACAGCTCAGTTACTGTTATAGCTTGTTAAAGTGCTCACATTGACTTAGAAAATTAATTTTATACAGATGATGTATTGTAACTGAGTGTGAATGGAGAAAACATTCTTGAAATATATGAAACCCGAAGTTTCTTTGAATTCTTTTAAATGACCAAGTCAGGGAGAATATCTGTCTTTAACAGCTTGAAAAAATGATTTCTTGGTTCCAGTACCAACCAAGATTCCTTACTGAAGAAACATCCTACTTCATCCTACTTCTACTGACTTGATGTCAGCAGAAATGTTAGTGTGAGCATCTAACAGAACGGGTAACACTGTGCAGCTGGATATTCCACAGGTTCCACATCCTTCTGAAAGCTTCATATGGTAGTGAAGCATCCTTGAAAAAATGAAATGGCAAGCTGTGTCTTTTGCTAGAAGGGGGCTGTGCAGAATTTAAAAGGGCATTCAAGAGGAAAATTCTTTAAAACAAAGATTCTTTCCTCCTTTTTTTCATATGGAGTGTGAAGAAATGGCTGCCTGTTCTAGATACAAAAGTGAAGACCAGGGCTTTGAAAATATGTACAGCTTCAACTGATGTGAGCATGTAGGCTCTTCTACTTACAGGATTAAGTGATTACAGTCTATTTTGAAAATTAAATGTTTAAAATGTTCTTTTTGGCCATTTACTCTTGGAATTGGTAAGCATGGTAAGCTGCTCTTGTTTTCAAGACAATCTTTGCAATTAAGGTTGTTACTGATATTGCAGGGACCTGGGCTTTAAAAAAATATTTTGAGAGGCTTGGGGAGAAACTGAAAAGGAATTCCATAATGATAGGGGTGAACAGACACAGTCTTTCTTATTCTAGCTCACATCTGTGCAGGGCTTGAAAAAAAGGGTCAAAATATAGCAATCAATACAATCTGTCAGAAATTTGACTGTATTTGATTTCCTGCAGCTACTACTGCAACTGGGTCTACGTTAAAAGAATGACAGCTGGAGGGAAATACCAAGGCAAGAAAGCACATCTTCACTCTTTCCAAAACTGAATGCATCCTCCCTTATTACATGTGTTAGCAGTGCAACAGTAAAAGGGTAGTTATTGTAAAAACCCAAAAAACTCTAAGTAAGCCACTTTCTTCTTTCTGGCAGGAAATAAAAACTGTTAGTCACCACACTGGCACCAACCCTGTGGCTTCTGTGGCTGTTAATGAGCCTAGCAGAGCATCCTAGGGAAAGGAAGAGGATAGGGATTTGATTTTTGTTTTGCTGTAATTTTCTCTCCTAAAGGGATAACCTTAAATATTGACATCATCCTCAACAGTTAATATATTTTAATATTTTATTTGAAATATAGTGTTATTCCAGGAGTGACACCATACAAGTAGAGTTACACTTATTTATAAGCAAATAGTGTTGAATATGAATATGTAAAACTATTTTCTGCTAGTGCACTGCAAAAATGGTTGTAATTTCTTAGCAGGAGGATCTGTTTTGCTCTCATCTCGAAATTATCCTCTTGCAGTAACATGTTACATGATACATGATCTGGCAGTAGAAATAGATTCTATTTGATATTGACAAATAATGCAGCAATTTTTCTGTATTGTCTTACCTGAACTTTCTTTGCATTGCACTGAAGGCATTGTAATTATAATTACAAGAAAGAAAGACTGTGATCTCCTGTGGCAAATAACAAAGGGAATAAAAAAAATGTTTCCTCACAGCCAGTCCTTTGTAGGAAATAGAATAGGGGTTATTTGGAAAAGAGAAGACATCTTATACACATCATAACCCTGGATTTAAGTATGTTATATGTAAGAGTGCTTAAGAACTGACTTCAAAGTCATTGCATAGGTGACCTTAATTTGTGAACAGCATCATTTTTTCAGGATTTTTTTATATTAATAGCATCCTTTTGTCCCTGCCCTTCCCCTGTTTCTCTCCCCCTGAAAGTGAAACACTTCTAGATAAAACTTACATTTAATTCTGTTGCATTACAGGAACTGGTGCACTTCATTTGTAATCCTATAGGGTACTAATATTATTGCAATTTAAGAGAGAAATAGTTTCCTCTTTCCCCTCTTTTATTATGTTTGTGTATATATTTTCAGATATGATTCTGGACCAGCAGGTGGGCTCTGGGCAGCTCAGTGAGGATGTTCGTCACAGAGTGCATGAGGCATTACTGAAACAGCATCACCATCAGAACCAGAAGAAGCTGAGCAATAGGATCCCAATTGTAAGATCCTTTGCTGATATTGGAAAGAAGCAGTCTGAGCCCCATTCCATGGACAAAAATGGTAATGCTTTATTTTGCATTTTGAGCCTTCAATAGCATCTGCCTGTTTGGTATTGCATGTGCTTTGTACCCACAGCTTAACAGTGTGATTCTGCCCTGAAAAGCTACCCTGTAAAAATGGTACTTTCTGCATGAGAGTGGCTCCTCTTATGCATTCAGAAATGTACCTGCTCAAATTCAAAATCTGGCTGCCTTGCACAACTCGGGCTGGGCAGAGCTATTCAAGGGTGTCGCTGAGGTGTTGGAAGCTCTGCTGGGTATCCTGGGTAACTGGCATGGTGTGTTATTTCAGTGCAGCTTTAAGTATCCTGTGCAATTTCTCAGACTGAGCTTGAGCATCTTTGCACAGGGTTGTTCTGAGCTGTGGACAAGCTCCATCAGTGCCAGGAATATGGTAGGACTATTTTTGACTTCCGTTGACTATTCAGGACCTATTTATTTAAAAGGTGGTGGATTGCTTAAATAGTTTGTAAGTCTACAACAGTGTATTCATTAGCTAGAACTCAACTGCTGCTTCAGATTTTATAGGTGAGTTTGAGGGCTTGAAAAATGAGGCAAACATTTCAATATGACACTGTTGGAGAGATGTCACAAAGGCTGTACCTTGTTCTTTCAAAAAATCCCTTGTAGGAAAATCAGAATAATGCAAATGAGAAATGTTTGCAGAATGGTTCTAGAGTAAAATGTTGGCATAACTTTTTCCCCCCTCGCTTTTACAGAAGACCTTACAAAGTATATTATTGTTGTAGATTATCATAATGAAAGATAATTTCTTATTGCCACTTCCTTATTTGCATAAACAAAGGTCTGTGTTATGAAATGTGCAGCCACATTTTTCAAATATTTTTCAGTTAACTCTTATTCCACAAATCAGCTCTAGTGAAATCCCAGTCCCTTCTGCTGTCACTCTGTTTCAGAGCCCTACTGAGTTCCCCTTTCACCTTGGGAAGTGGGGAGTGAGGAAACAGCCGTAGCACAGGGAAGGTCAGGATTGCAAGAGGAATTTGTGTGCTCTCAGGCATAGGACAGAAGGCAAAGAGCAGTTGAGTGGCTGATCTGAAAAGATGGGGCTGCTTATATATAATAAAGGTTAATTTGATTTCAGGGAAGAAGGTTTCTTTCAATCACTGCCATATAAAGTTTCAAGAGATCTAAATCTAGGTGCTTCTCTGGGGAAGATCCTAGACCTAAAAGGTAACATGTAATTTCATCTAATGAGGATATTAAATAGAAACCTTAATTGTGGCAAAGTGTCATTGTAAGAGTAAGGAAAAAACAGTATTTACGAAGATGTGTGTGGTCATGCATATGGATGCACAAGAGTAAATGTAAGTAGGATGATTGTCCATCCTTTTTAAGGCAACTTTCTTGTTGATTTATACAGCTTTTGCTGATGACTTTAAACTAATATTCAGGAGACACTAGAGAAAGTTAATGATATAATGATCCTGTACTTAATTTCCACAGGATGCAAGATGGCAGCTTGCATTCCATTAAGCTTTTTTGCACTAGATCTTACGTAATAAATAGGCATTAGTTGCTTCAAGAAGAACCTTCAGGGCAAGCTGTGAAATTATCATGACCTCAATTTCAGTAACTTTCTATGTCTGTTAGTGGAACTGATGCAGTAATTCACTCCAGAAACATCTTGCTTTTGCCTGAGTTTCTTCTGGCAAACTTCCTAGCTCTTCCTAAATTCCCCCCAAAAATAAATTCTCATCAGGATAGCATCTAAGTCCATATTAAACACACTAATTTTATATACTCAGTGGTTAAGTGATCCTCTTAAGTAGGGAGACATATTACAGTTTTTCATTTGTCTGTCCCTGTTTTGCAAGATGAAAAAATGCCAAATGCCTCATGTGCTTGTGTAGAAATGTGTCAGAGTGCTTTGACTTCTGTTAAAAAAATCTTAGTCACTTTTACTGTGTTAATTTAAATTAAATATACCAATAGACATAATAAAATTATATATGTATGTAAGAAATAGAATCAATAACTTTCAGGAAGCGTATGTGAAATTATATCAGATTTCTATCTAAATTACAGTGAAAAGTCCTAAGCATGAACTTTTTGTATAGCGATGTTTTTAAATCAATTTGAGGTATTGTGCTTCTACTTGCATCCTTGAAGTGCTAATGCATGCTTGGCTGTCTCCTGCATTGACCAGCAGCTTTGGAAGGGACACTTGTTCCTGCTGAAATGAGACATGGGAACACTTTTTCTGCACAACAGAAAGCTGTCTCTTTGGTTAAATTTGGGGTTAGTGTTAGACAATTGAGCTGGAAAAAATCCTTAGCAGTTTGTTGATTGTAAAAAAGGTGATTCAGAGCTCAAAGTCCCTGATCTGTGGGTTATGTGGTACAGCTGAGGATTGAAACTCCCTTCCTTGTCCAAGTTCTTGACAATAGTAGCTTATCAATGTGTCAATTTTCAGATGTTCAAGAGCAAAGTCTGAAAATGAATACATAAATTAATTCAATATATGGCAGCACTACTGACAGGCCATTGTGATGTCTTTGTTGGAAGATAGTTGTACATATGTTCTCCCTCCATTTTTCTTTGTTTATGAATCTGTCAGACCATCTAATTAATTTGCTTTGTATTTAGTAGTATTATCTTTTGTTTACAATGGCTTTTCTTCACATCCTCTGCAGGGCTAAGATGTCAGGGTGCTATGGATTTACCATGCATTTTTAATGCTGCCATGCTGTGTTTAACTTTCACTTTTCATTAGGCATCAAAACTGTGAGAATTAAAAGCCTGCTTTTGATGTTCCAGTAAAAAACGACAGTCAAATTTGGCATAAGAGCAGAAAAAATGATTTTTTTTTAATGGGCTAATTTGACACCAAGTACCCAAAATAGAGGGTGGCAAGTGATTTTAGCATAAATACTGTAAAAGACAGGTAAAAATATGAAATTTTTCATTGGTAAATCATCTTTAGAGAGTTTACTTTATAAAGCAATTTAACCTATTTTTATTTAGATGAGTAGGTTTCACACTCTGATACCTCTGAGCTGTGTTTGTAAATTCCTATGATGTGGCCTAAAAAGCCAAAGACAACTGCAAATATATGACACCTCTCTGTTTTATAGGAGTGCTAAAATAATTTCATAAGCCTCTCCCCTTTTATAAAGGGGGTTCTGAAATTCAGAGTTTAAGCACATGTGGCATGAAAAAATAACTGATTCTGTGAAAATGTAGTTAGGAAAAGAAGTTTTCGTCACATAAACATTTAAAAGTTTTGACTGGCTATTTCACTTTTAGTCTAGGGGAATTTATGTTTTATTCATTTATGCATATATTAAAAAAATATAATGAAATCTAACAGATATTATACTGGTTAAAGCCCAAGAGGAAGGAATGCGGGAGAGGAGCATGGCAGGCTAAGTTACTTTTGTTTCCCTGCACCTTGCCGAAGTGTTCTTTACCCACAATAACATGATCTTATGCCTGTCTTCTGTTCCATACTTCTGCCATTTATAAGTTTCTTCTCCCTTGACATCAGAGCAGGCATGCTGTTAGGGTGAAAATTGGGTTGCACCACACGTCACGTCTGATTCTGAGAAATTCTGAAATTCCAAGCAGAGGTTTATTTGTATTCCAAGGAGCTTGAAGGAAGCAATGGCATATTAGATTTGGGATCTCTGGAGCTAATAGCAAGAGCTGCTGAAATTGTTCATTTTGACATGGTCTTTTTTTTCCCAGTTATTTCAGTTAGTATGATGGGCTGGTTTGGACTTCAGTGTTTTGTGGCAGCATGAGTACAAGCAGAGGTATTGGAGACTATGCTTGTCCTAATTTAGGATAGCATCCTTCAGTATTCTGAAAAGTCAAAATTCTCAGTTATGTTATGGTGTTAGTTACCTTCTTCAGTTTCCCAATCTTTTCTGAAGATCAGTTCAAGGATTTATGTCATAACTTGGAGTGAGCTTGCAGGACGTGAATCTCCCATGTCAATACTATCACGTGGAGAAAGCTGGATATAACCTAGAGCCCCATGAAGAGGGTGGGGAGGGATTCCTAAATATGTAACCATACACTTTCATTTTGTGAGTAAACCACAACCAGTACCATCGATATACTCACAAGTTTTCTGAAGTATTGGATCTGGATCAGGGGAATTGCTTCAGCTTTCCTTGAAGAGAAGACAAACTCAATGATAGTTAATTCTGCCTTAAGGTTGCTAATGCTGTATTTCTTGTTTTAGTCTTCTCAATGTATATATTTCAATCAGGTTGTATTTTCCACAGATTTTTATGCTACTAAAATATAACTTGTATTTATGAGCATTTTCATCTGATATTTATTCTTTCTTTCTCTACATTTCCTGGTACCCATGATAAAATGTGTAATCTGTATGTATAAAACTGTATCATTCATCTTTGTATTTCTTTATTTTGCTCTGTCTTTGTTGTGTCTGTCTCTAACAGGCTCATCTCATCTCTGTACCTTCCTCATCTCCTATCCTTTGGGTTCTGTAAACTCCCTGAAGGTTCAGAGGTAGTATAAATACCTATTCTTGCTTGGGCTTCAGATCATTTCAAATGTACACCCATGTCTTCATATCAATTTCCTGTCAGCATGCAACTTCTTGCTATAGTGATTTTGAGAAATACCACAGGCCATTGTCTGCAGCTGTGGCACACTGAAGAGACGTTTTTGTGGAATTTGTTGTTTTGGTGGGGGGAACGGTGCCATTTCTTTATTAAGTTTATGTTCTTGCATCAATTTATAAAACTGCAAATCACAGCATTTTAGTTTATACTGCATGACTTCATGTGAATTATGCTTGAGATATTCAGACCTAGCATTAGAAAAACAGCTAAAGTGACTTCTTCCTCATCCTCTTAAATTGTATATCATTAGTGAACATCAAATCTCCCTGTAGTTACGGAGGTACAATGGGAGTTACATGATTCTTCACTGATTGAAAATGTTGTTCATCAGGAGGCCTAAAGGCATAAACACAATTCAGCCTGCAGAGATGCTCTGTTAATTATAATTTTATCATATACTGAAGAAAACATACTGTTTTCCAGTCTTTGAGTTTTGATACAGAGAGTGTTGTCCATTTAGATTTAGAAAATTGGTGACTAGTTGTAGTGAAAAATCTGGAGATTGAAGAAATTTGAAAATGAGGATTTTTTTTTTCTGAATGGGAAGAAATATGTATGGTTTAGAAGAATAACCAACTTCTTTTCTGGTTTAGTTTCCTTTGATGTGTTGGTTGCATCCAGTTTGTTTCCATTAACTGTGATTTGTCTGACTACACTGTTCTGCGTTTTTGTCATTGATGTTCTAGAGACATCTTGGATTTTGAATAACTACCACAATACACAGTTAAATGCCTTAAGTTCTACATTTTGGGGAGGAAGAATATGTTACATGTGACATTAATGTACTGAGATAATTTTTTTTTTTTAATTTTCCAGGACTGTCTCAAAAATGGCAAACTGTATCTGCAAATGCAAACTTCCATTACTGTAACAAATGTGGACCTTATTTTGATTTATAAGTGGCTTGACTTTGCATGCAAGAGTGCTTTTTGTGTGAATTCTTGCTCTAGTCAAAGTTCTGGCAATTTCACATTATCTAAAAGAGACACATTTTTTATATATGCAATTTTTTAAAACATAAATTTAAAACTGTGTTGATATTGGCTTTTTATTACATAGGAAAGCTGTTACATCAATTATAGTGTGGTTTTATCTGTTATGTATTAAGTTTCTTTGTATGTACCCTGGATATTTCAATTATACCACACTGTGCATTTGATTCGTAAAACTGTGAATGGCTCTGATGAATTGTTGAAGAATGCAGCTCTTCATGTGCTTTATGTAGGTAGACTGCAGGAAAAATTGAGGCTTCAGCTTTATAGTGACTGAAAGTATTACATTGCACTCTTGAAGAACAAATTTCTGTATTTACCCCATACAACGTGTAAATACCCATTTTATAGGAGTGCTGGAGTGGAGCTGGTGAGGAGAGGGCAGGAAGGAGTGGAATGGTGAGGCTGCTGCAGCTCTTGTTCCCTCTTGCAGGTTTATGCCTTCACCATTTGTAGCAGCCTAAACCCCATATTTTCAGCTCAAACAAAAGAAGTAATAAACCATGACAAATGTTTAAAATCTGGCTAGAGTCTGGGGTTACTTTGGTGTTTTTTTTTTTTTTTTGTAAAAAGAGATTACCTGTTGTCTCTACCTTGTATCTTTGATTGTTACTCAATACAGTAAAAAACCCAAACTTGCTGTTCCATGATCCAGAAAGCTGTCCGAAGTTGTAGAGCTATTTAAACATGTCTTTCTGCCTCAAGGTAAAACTTGTGTTCTTTCAGATTATTCCAGCATATGGGTAAATCAAAGTTTGAGGTCTTCTGTTGGCACAGAAAAAGAACATATGCTATTCTTAAAAACTTCACATACTTACTGGTGATGGCTTTTTATTCCTTATATGCATATCTTTACATATTTTTCTCCTTAAAAAAAGTGGACACGTTGTTTAAAAGTCCTCTGGACTGTTAATGCTGGTTGCTTTTGACACCTCCAATTATGATGTTAAAACTTCAGCATCTAAACAGGTGGTCCATGCTTTGACTCCTTTGTTGGTCACTATATTTTTCTCTGGCAGATATTTCTGCTCTCATTTTCTTGAATTTTTGGGTCCAGAAAAAAAAGTGCAAATGCCCAATTAGCAACCGAAAGATAATGAACTACTATTTCTGTTACTTTCCTGTAGCTTCTTTCTAATGTAATATGTATATTAGTATGAGTAATTATTACAACTATTTCCCTTTTCTTACATCCTAGGGTATAGATGAATGTTTCAAAGGAAAAAAAATGAAGAGTCAGCAGGTTTTGTAGGACTAGATTTTAAGTTTTTTGGGAGTAAGTTAAGACAGAAACTTTCTGCACTTTATGCTTTCTCTATTTGAATAAGTGGAAGAGTTATTTTTGTCACATTAATAAAATCTCCAAAATAGAACAGAAAGAAAATTAATATAATTTTTATATTAATGATTTTTAACAGCTGTATGCTACAGGATGATTCCTGTGGAAATAATTCAAGGACTGCTAAATAAAGAATATAGAAAGAGAATTACAGTGTGGCTTGAATACACATTGTAAAGATGATGGTGTAACAATGATGGAACTCCGTTTTTCTTTCAGTTCTAATTAAAACAGACAAATTGAATGACTGTTTGTAAATACCTTGCATATGTAATAATTTCTGGCTTCTGTTTTGCAAAGGTTTTCTCCTGTGACATGTAGGAATTAATAGCCTCTTTTTGTATTCCTTTAATTTACATAAATATGTGGATTTCTAAAATCAATCCTTTATTTTTGTCATATGTAAATTTGAATCCTGACTTTATTCTACTTGCTTAGATTTACATGCTTGTCATTCTGTGTTTATTTCGCTGTAGAAATAACAAAATAGAAATAACAAAAACCCTTCTTTCTATTCTTATTTTGATCTGTCCTTGCCCTGAATCAGAGAGAAAAATGGAAATACTTGCAGTTTAAAGACAGGATTTCTAGCAATATATTTTTAAACATTCTGTTAATGTACTACCTAATCAAAGTGCAATATCTGTCTGTGCTGCCAGGATGCACACATGAGTCTAAAACCTGTTTTGTGTCATGGGAGATTTGTCTAGTGGAAAATGACATGTTGATTTTCATGAAAACCAGCATTTTCCTTGAGCAAGTGTTTCAGCTGGGAATTCATGACCAGACTTAGGGTTCCTGTATTGCTCAGCTGTGACAGAAACTGGATACTTCAGTATTTTGGCAGTGGCTGAGGGGCTCTTGCAAGTGTTTGATCCTGCTCAGGCTGGATCCTGCAGAGTTCTTGGTGTCCAGGCTGTGGCTGGGGACGAGCCTGGGCTGCAGGTGTGAGCCCCAGCAGTGTGAGGGGCCACACTGTGGCTTTTGGAATTGCCCAGACAATGTGCCTAGCTTAGGACTTCTGACTGTCTTCATCTTCAAATATCATGAACATATGGTCTTTGTTACTGTGCAAGTTTAGGTTGATTTTCACCAGAACCAATGTTTTCACATCATCATTTCTCAGTCATATGAGAGACTTTATTCGCTATGGAAACAAATATATGCTGGGCACGAGATGCTGACTCTGGGCCAGCTGGACTCTGTAGTTATTCCTGGGTATGTGTTAGGGCAGTAAGAGATAGTTGGCTCATGTATTTGGTACTTTCTCTTGTACTTTGTTGTGGTGCTCAGAGCTGTGTGTGGCTTCTGACGTGCCAGAGAGGGAGAAAGAGTGAAGGCAAGCAGGGCATGGCCAGTGCCCCTGTGGGGTTTGTGCCAGCCCCACTCCCTCGGTGTGGGCACAGTGAGCTCTGACCATGTGCAGGGGCAATGTTGACTTTAAGTAAAAACGTGCTTTGTATGACATAGACTTGTTAGTTGACTTGGTTTTTTCTTTTTGAGCTTTTGTTGGCGAAATTCTGTTTGCCCAAAGACTTGCTCTTTGTTTCCACAAGACTGAGGTGTATTTAAGCATTTCTTATCTTGAGATATTTTTAAAACTTCTTTAAAATATTTTACTAAATCCTCAGTGGAATTTTTTAAAAAATGTGTTTACTGAAACATTTGTTTTATACATGTCCATAATCACATTTTTCAATACTGAGCTTATAAATCAGTTATTTTCCAATATATTTTTTTAATATCAGTCCACTTCTATGTTGTTTTTTGTAGTTGTTATAATCAGGACATTCTTATATACGAGTAACTTTGTAAAAATTTGTAATCCTATTTAGGTTAATGAGGAATACTTTTGTAGATACATATTACCCAAAACTGACAGCTCCTCAAATTATTTACATAGGCTATGTGAAGGCAGGACTTTCCCCAAATGTATATCTTTACAATTGTATGCTTTAATTGGTATAGAAATTTTGTCTTCTAATATCCAACAGCATCTTTTATGTTTTCGAAATTACCGTCTCACATTCCTAACTACACATGATGAATGTTCTATCTTTTGAGAATGTGCTATTCTAAATAAGTTTTTAATGGAAATGCCGTGTTTAGGTGCATCATATATCTATGATATGAAATTTATGCAGAGCTCTAATAATTGTGTCATTGGATGTTGCTTTATTTATAGAACTGTTAGTATTCTGTAATAATGATACTTTTTTTTAGCAGGTCAGGTTGTTTCCCCACAGGCTACTCCAGCCTGTATTGAAAACAAAAATGATGTGAGCAGAGAAAACAGCACCGTTGACTTTAGCAAGGTAAGTGTTCACTGGTGGTAAAGAGAGCTTCCTGACTGCCAAACAGATATTTAAAATTAAATAAAATGAATCCATGCAAGTCAGGAAAATCTGTGAAGTGTAGATTTTACTTTAGCATTGAAGTTTTGTGTGCACTGCAGTACAGTTTCTGTATGAAAAAACCAGAATCTTACATTTTATTTCTAAATTATGTGTAAGAGAAAATCACAGTTTAGGAACACAGATAAATTTAATATCACAGGTGTATCTTTGTAGGGGAAATTTTACAAATTAACAGAAAATTATGTAAGTAGGAAATTAATTCAGAATTCCTATAATTCACATTTACCTCAGATTTTGACTTTCTGTAGAAGGGATGTGTGAATGCAAACTAAGCTTTTTATAACCTGAACTCGTGGATTCCAGATGTCTCAAACAGAATGTGTTTCTGTAAACCTATAACTTAATTCTTCTGGCAAGCCAAGATCTTTCAGTACACTTTACAAAAGATGTTAACTGTTCAGTAGTGGAGACTGCAATGACAGTTCAATGTTAGATAGCAAAGAAAAGCAAACAGCTTCTCAGCTTTAATGTGGAGGAGAATCCTAATTTGTGTAAGAAGTCTGTGTGTACCTAAGACAGTCACAATGGATGCAGATGACAGGCCTGACAGGGATAGATGGCTTCAGCTGACACATTAGTGCAACAAAGGTTGAGTAAGTGAAGAAAGGTGATTTAAACCAAAATTCTGATGAACAGCACTTTGAGTCTGTTGAATTTTAATGTTCGTGCAGCTGAGCTAAAAGTAGAGTTATGTGATTGCTCCATCTGGTGCCAGACTTATTTCCTAGCAGCAGTAGCTATTTGCATCGTTTGAATTTTAGACTGAACATTCCAGACTATGAATTGTATATGGCTGAAATAAAAGGGGAGACTGATCTTTCTGTCAATGACAATGAGAAAAAAGCAAGCTGGCTGGGAATGCATTATGAACCACATTTCTATAGAGGCTGTGAGAACATCTATAAACAGTGGCAGGTTGTTAAAAATTTAATATTAATCCTTTAAACATATTTCAAACTAAAATTATAATGCTTTAAAGAGCCAAATATAATATTGGTTTCATGATATTTGTATTAAAGTCTTAAGGAAAACTAATTCATTTTGCAAGTGTTCTAGTATCAAGATGTAAAATTTGTAAAGGTTAAAAAATCCAAATAAAATTGTCTATTCACAATTAAGCTATACAAAAGTGAAGGGAATGACTTAAGTTTCAATAGTGCTTTTCTTGAACATTTCTCCAGTTGCTTTGAGTGTTGTAGGTTCCAAATCCCAGTCAGTTGTCTAACTGCAATTCTGTTTGTATTCAACAAGAATGGAAGCTGCATCATTTGATCCTTCACTCATTATTTTTGTAATGCTGCAGCTTTGCTGATCAAAAGAGCTATTCCCATTTAAACTAGCTGGAAGAAATCAACATTTCATCTTTTCTAACCTCAACAGTGATGGATACCAACAAGGAAGTCAGGAATATGAAAGGAACAACTTTTGTTAGGAGGAATGAAATAACAGTAAAGGATTGTAATCTAATGCCTTTCTTTTTGACTGACTTTAAATAGCTCCATTTATCCTTTTGAAGATGCATAAGTGCAGTTTCCCCTTGAAATGTGTTATTGCAATAACTCCCAACGGTTATAATTGGAATTATATGCACAGATTGAGAGGAAAGTAGAGCAGTACACTAATTTTCTCTTGAGTATTGTGATTTCTTGCTCTAATTTTGTTCCAGATATTAATTTCATTTATCTTCTACCAAAAAAGCACCTTTGACTACCTCACATATTCTCTCCTTGCTCATCTGTCTCCCTTGGGCTATGTCTAATATTCCAAAATTGGAGCTGATTCAAAAAGCTGACTTAATCTGGATACAGCATTGAGACTGTGTTGATTGTATTGGTACCTATCAATGAAAAATGTGAGACAGGCACTGAAAGCTGTCTTGAGTGTTACTTCAGTAGCATGGAAGTAGCTATAGGAGTTGGTTTGTGCTGCTTGTAAATGTGTCCCTCCTCTTCCTCTGCTGCCACCACCAGGACTTGGTGTTCTCAGGGGGAGGTGGAGGTGATCTGTCACAGCACCACTTTACCCCTGTCTGAGCAGAATGGGGGTGATGGTTTAAGAACTTCAGCTGCCTCATTTCTACTTTTTAATGCCAAAGACTGAAGGGAACATTAATTGTCCTGAAACTCAAAATGTATAAAGAGACTGTACCCACATCTCTTCTCACAGCAACATTCCTGTGCTCTGTGTGGAATCATTATTTCTGAGACAGCCCCCTGTCCCATACTGACAGAGTTTGGTCTTTCAAATACCATGGGAAGCAACTGACTGGTGCTGAATGCTGGTTGACCCTACTTATAAATACATTTGATTAATATGTTTTACTAGGAGGGGATGTTGGGTTTTTAGTTTGTCTTCATGTCAGTTTATGTTTGGTTTCAGGTTAGATGTCCACCACTCTTCAGTCTTTGAGTTGCCCTGGAGGGACGTGGGCTCTGTATTAGTTATTCAGTTTTATATTTAATTAAAGCTTGCCTTGACTACTTAGGGTCAGGTCAGGAATGTGACTCAGGTTAGGGTGTAGATTAAGATGCACATCAGGTCTCTCCAGCTAAAGACCTGGGATAAGAGGTGTATTATGGATAGGTTAGATGAAGCATTCTAAATATGTAGCTTCTGCCACTGCCATAAATTCACTCCAGGACCACCTCCACTCTCATTATGCAATGATGAGTGAAAGCAGTTCTTTTGGGGTTTGGGTGTGTTTGCTAAGTTTGCTCCTCTGCCAGCTACTTTTCTTTTAATGGGTCTCTTCACTACCTAAACAATATCAGACAATATTAGAATATCAAGCTGATAAATAGTACAGGAAATATCTGGAAATACTTTCTTATAGACAGGAGACAGAATGTTTATTTCAAAGTGAATTTTGTGATCTGTATGTTAGAGGACCTGTATGTCACAACTGTAGCATATTGTTATGATACAGTTAATTATTAATTAATGATTAAAATTATACATTAATTATTAAATGTTAAATGCATTTAAATGCTAAATCCATCCATTCACAAGGTAAACTCAGCACAGAATGCAGATTTCTACGTGCCTGAAAGACAGCTTTCTTCCTCTCAGTTACAAATAACCTGTGACACAAAATTAGGTGTGGAGTGAACCTTAGTTATGTATTTAATCCTGAAGAGTTATGTCATTATTTGAGTGGAGAACAGAATTTACCTCACTTTTTCAATTTACCTTGAAAAGTACTTGGTCTCCAACCTTCCAGGTAGATCTGATTCTTCTTCAACTTTGTGAGGTGTTCAGTCATCTTTGTAGCTTAGGGAAGCATAGATATCTCTTTGTGATCTCAGAAAACCAAAATTTCATTACACAGGCAACTGTGTTATATCTGAATTCTGATTTAGTGCCAGAGCCATTTGCAAGAAAACAATTTTCTAAATATTACCAAAAACTATGCAAACTAGTACTGACAGATGGCTGTAAGATAGACATTAAAATGGTCCACTTTAACAGTTTATATTGGATTTGGTTGCTGTTGTTGTGTTTAGATTAATAAAAGGAAAGCAAATGACAAAATTCATGCATTTTGAAATGTAGACAATACTGCTGCATAATTAAATCAGACATACATTATATACTTTATTACTCCATGTCAGTCCTTGTTACAGAAGGAAGCCTAGAGTCATACAATCCTGCACGAATACCTTGAGATTATTACAGCAATGTCATGATGAAGCTGTGTCTCTGTTTTTCTATCATACTGCAAAAGTCAGCATCACTGCCTAGAATTCCAAAGTTTTTCTTCTGCTTTGTTCTTTCCATTTGCTCTTGAGACTGCCAGTGCTCATGATAGCTTATATTCTGTTACCTTCAGCTGAAGGGCAACTATCTTCTGTAAAACCTGAAACCAAAAATGCATCTCAGAGTAGAAAAAGGAAAATTGTGTGTAGTGGAATCTAGTGCTTTTCTCAGTGAGATAATAACACAGCAACTATGAGCTGCAAATTACTGATTTCCAGAATTGTTAATTATGGAAAAATAAGATGTCTTAATTTCTTCTACCTTTATGGTTGTTATTAAGTACTCATGCTCTTATGAGTATAGATAAAAAAGCATTACTAGGAAATTAATCCTATATTCTTAAAAATATTTTGAGTTTGATTTGTTGTCTTTATAAATTAATTCTGCAGTGCTTTGTTTCCAAGAAAAATCAGCCAAATAATTAATGTCCAGTTTGGTTTAGAGAATAATTTTCATTAGAAAAAAACATTCAACAGAAAAGAACAGTGGAACTGTATAACTGAAATAGCCAAGGTTATAATGCAGTGATCAGCAAGTCTCTGTCAACAAAGCAGGGGAAAAAAACCCCTGTGAGTAACTTCTAGGTTGTAATTTAATATACTTTCCCCAGGTTGACCTACACTTCATGAAAAAGATACCACCTGGAGCTGAAGCATCCAACATCTTAGTTGGTGAACTCGAGTTCCTGGACCGAGCCGTTGTGGCTTTTGTTAGGTTGTCTCCTGCAGTGCTGCTTACAGGACTGGCTGAAGTTCCAATTCCAACCAGGTACAGCTGGGCTGATTTTGCTTTGTGTTTTCATGAGTGCCTTGTGGGGACATGGGGACAGTGTGATGTGGCCCTCGGCTTTGCTGTTTACTGAGTGAGGAATTCAGTTTGCTCTTTAACAAAGACATCTCTCTGCCTTCCACTCACCCTGTAAATGATGTGTGGGTATATTCAGACACATGCTAGTTTTGAGTACTTCAAAGATGTGGAAATATAGGTTATAACACACAATTTCTCCTATACAAACTGGTATTACTCCAAATGAAATATTTCACTAAGGTGAAATATTCAGCTTTGTAGAATATTTCATCTGGAACTGAAACTACTTGTGTCATACTGCATAATTATGTACAGAAGTAAAAAAATGAAAAAGGAATCGAGAAAAGGAAAAAAAGTAAATTGTGTGATTTGGTTGACTAGGGATAGTGAATGAATGGATGGACAACATGCTGTAATTCTTCAAAATTCAAAAATTTTTACTTCTTCAAAAATTTACTTTGCATGGTACAGAATGTAACTTTTAATCATAATTATTTTTTAGATGAATTTTTTCCAAGTTGAAACTTTTTCTGATGGGGTACTTTGATTCTGAAAAAAAATCATGAGGCATTAAAAAAAAGTCTAAAATAGACCTTGTTTTCAAATAGAAGACATTGGGATAGATCTGCTGTTACATTGTGTCCTGCTGAGGTTAATTCAAATCAAAACTCCAGACTGATTCTCCCGTATCTGTGTTCACTGATTTAACTATTATTGCAGAATCCACCCTGCGCCCTTTCTTTTATTAATTTGTGCATATGTTTGTACACACATTCTGTCTTTCTTTCCCCTTCACTCCTTTAGTTTCTATGAAGGTAGAATTCCAACAGTAGGCAGCAATGTATTCCAGTTTGAGATGCTCAGGACACTCACATGTGACTCTTGTGTTATGCTATGAAATGCAATGCTGAGATTCAGATCCTTGCTTCTAACCAGATAAACATCTTCTTTGAGCTGTACTTTGTAGATACTTTTGATATTATTTTTTATGTTTTCTAGTTTTTGCATGTGTATAAGAAACACTGAGGGAGTGAATTGGCTTTGGAAAAAGCTTTTCCTTGTAACTGCCCCCAAATTCCCAAAGAAAAACAAAACCAAAAACCCACCAAAAGGAAAATAACAGATTTCTTGATTTACAAATTAAGACAATCAAATATTTCTGCAAGAATGTATATGTAAAAAAAAAAAAAAACCAAAAAAAAAAAAAAACCAAAAAAAAAAAAAAAGAAATCCACATCAAAATATTGTATTTTGCATTTTAGCAAAACTGAGAATTGTAGTTATTTCACTTGAACAAATCCTCTGCCTTTTATAGAACTTTACTTGCCTACAGCCTCAAGTAGAGACTGTTCAGAGCCTTAACGGGAGTAAAAAATGATTTTAAAATTATTTTTATTCGGGTTAGTTTAACTTTTCCAATATTGCAATAATTTATGTAACCATAACCATTCTGTTGAATTAACAGAATTAAATAATGTGCTCTGTACATAGATTACAATTGCATACATTTATTATGTAACTTAAGGTTTATTATGTAAGGAGGTTTTGGTAGCCTCAATCAAGACTGACTGTTAAGCTTATGATATATTTTTGGAAGCTATTTTCATATTCTTTTTCTAAGCGAAGCTTCATGTTTAAATGTATGTGTGAGATCTTGAAGGAGATTATATATAGTATTTATCTGAGAGATTCTTCTAGTCCACATTTTAGATAAATATTTCTGTAATATTTGTATTAATTTCAACCATCTATGTTTTATGATTTCTCAAATTTACTTTTAATTTTCAGATTTTTGTTCATTCTTCTTGGACCACTGGGTAAAGGCCAACAATACCATGAGATTGGAAGATCAATTGCAACACTAATGACAGATGAGGTATTTTTATTCATGGTTCAGTTTTGCACTAACTGAAGAGGTGTAATAGGGAATCTCCAATCCTTCAGATGAAATGTGGCTAATCATTCTGGTGATGACAACGAGCATTCTAACTCATTTCATGATCCTGTGACAGCTCAGATTATGCTGCTCTAAGGGGATAACAAAATGAGAAGCAATATTCATAAGCAAAGATGTCTTCACCAGTAAGGTTCCATTTTCCACAGTTGCTTTCCAGTGGATTTAATTTTGTTTAAACTGCAAAATCTCTCAAATATTTAGCAGCCATAAGGATGTTTCCTGTAGCAGCTGGAATTTCTATGAGAACTAAGTACTGGAAGCTATTTTCAGATTTTCAGTTGAAGCTGAGATTGTTCAGAGGGAACTTTATAAAGTGTGTTCTGTTTCAGAGAAGTGGGGCCATTATTTTAGAGAGAGTTCCTTTTTCAATCTCTTTTTCCTCCCACACACACTTCTCAATTTTTCACAGGTATTCCATGATGTTGCTTACAAAGCAAAGGACCGCAATGACTTGGTGTCTGGAATTGATGAGTTTCTTGATCAGGTTACTGTTCTCCCTCCTGGAGAGTGGGACCCAACAATTCGAATAGAACCACCTAAAAATGTTCCCTCTCAGGTTTGTACAGTGTAAAATTCAGACACTTTAAAAAGTGGTGATGAATTTTCATTATGTAGATTTAAGTCTCATTAATTTAGCATTTAGCAGAGTCACCATGTTTTGCTTGCTGTTTTTCTTTTAGGTTAATTTTAGAAGAACTCTTGACTTGCAAACATACAGTATAGTGATGACATTTGGTTTAGTTCAGTACTAGTTCTCTCCTGAGTAAATGCAGGCAGTTGTAGCTAAGGATACAAAATTCAGAGATAAGTAGTCTTAAGCATCCTTGATTATTCCAAATAGCCATGGTTTGCTTCTGTTCTAAGCTTATAGCAAGAACTGATCAAGGCTTGTTACTCTTTAAAGTGTTTTCTGATGCAAGATTTTTGGTGATCAATTCTTTAAATTTCACAGAATCACATTCTTTTTACTATTAACTGTCTTGTAATAGAACTCCTTTACAGCTTGTGAGAAGGTTATGCTGATAAATCTTGAAATGAAATTTTTATGTTTAAGCTTTTAACTTTGAGAGCTTGTTTGAGTACTAAAACCCATGAGAAATATATTTTCCTTCTGTTAGGAGAAGCGTAAGATCCCAGGGGTGCCAAATGGAACTGCAGCCCATGGGGAAGCAGAACATCCTGGGGGACACTCTGGACCAGAACTGCAACGCACTGGAAAGTTAGTGAAAACATACAATCTTTAAGTGTTCAAAGTGATGTTCAAAAGGAATCACAAGGGTCTGGTTCTCTCTCAGAAGTGTCTCGGTGCATAATTTCTTTCGGGCATTTGTCCTGATTTGCATGTGCCATGTAGCTGAAGAGGACAATACATGCTCATTTGCAGAGAGCAGGAGAGGGCAGGAGGATTTGAGTTTTCTCATTGTATTTTTTGCAAGCTTCTTTCTCTAATATTTACAAAGGCCAGACCTTTCTTAAACTTGATTAATGTTTCTTGGTTTTGTACAGAATGCAGGGAAACTTGGTACAGTATTGTGCCATATATTATGAATACTTACAGCTGTCTTGTCGTTGAAGTTCCTGGGTTGTGCAGCTCTAGCATTTCTTTTTTACCTCACTAAGCCGTGATAGGTCCTGGTATGTGAGGCTGTGGTTATCCTGGTGGCTGCAATATACAGAATGAAGAATTTGCTCCAAGAAATACTTGTTTTCTCTCATCTAATATGGTGTGGTGTAAGTGCATCAGTTGTCAGTGGCTGCCTTAGTGCAGTGTAGTTGGGCAATCGATGTTTCTTTTACTTTGTTGCCTCTTGATATTTAAATACTGTTCCTGCCTTTAGCATGAAGCTAAAGATTCAGTTGCAGTGCTGGACTACACTGGGGCAGGGGAGGTGATGGCCAGTCTGGCTGGAAGTTGCTCTCTCACCAGAGAATCTACTAATTGACAGCTTGAATGATTGTTTTAATATTTAGGAGGTAGTAGCACTACACCTTCTTTACCTCAGCAGCATCTGATACATTGTGTGCCTGTGAGGAAAAGAGAATTGTGGGCTTATTTACTTTAGCTGTATGGATTTTGTAAGGGACCGTCTGTTCCTAAATATTTGATTATACTTGACACAGTGTAAATGACAAAAGATGACAGTTCTTGTCCTTGAAAAATGGTAGCATATATCCATTTGTATCATCAAGTGTATTTAGGAACAGGTTCTCAAATAAAGAATGTGAAGCTGATGTGGGCAAATAGACACTGTAATACCTCTCTAATTAAACAAATGTAAAGAATTATTTCATGTAATAAACAGTTTAGTGCATGGGAGCAAGCAACTGTTCAGAACTTAGGCGTTTGGATGATTAGATGAAGAATTTTTTTATAAAAGAGATATAGAAATTAGTTTGTTTTAAAAACACAGTAATTTACTGGTTGAAGTTACAAAGACAGGCTTCCTATGAACTTATTTTTATGAAGGGTGAAACATAAGAGTATGTATCATTTGATCAGGGAACAGTAGCATCTCTGCAGTGTGATTGAAGCAATACTGTAAAAGAAAGTTTTGTGTGCCACCTTAATTGATTTGAACTCTTCTATGTTTTCTTTAGATTTTTTGGAGGATTAATTTTAGATATCAAAAGAAAAGCTCCCTTCTTCTGGAGTGACTTCAGGGATGCTCTCAGTCTGCAGTGTCTGGCATCATTTTTGTTTCTCTACTGTGCTTGCATGTCTCCTGTCATCACATTTGGTGGTCTACTGGGAGAAGCAACTGAAGGTCGTATAGTATGTGTTAAGTCTGAACTTTTAAAACAAACTTACATTCCTAGTTTTGTGGTTAGTATTTCCTTACTGTTGCATGAATCACCTTTATCTATTGGTATTTCAATGTTTAGAAGGCTATGGACTAAGACTATACAAAAAGAACCTGTTTGAAAATTTATGGACACTTCTCTCTGTATCATATTCAGAGTGCAATAGAATCGCTGTTTGGAGCATCCATGACTGGAATTGCCTACTCTCTTTTTGGTGGACAGCCTCTCACTATACTTGGCAGCACAGGACCAGTTTTAGTGTTTGAGAAGATCTTATTCAAATTTTGCAAGTAAGTAAAGATCATGATATTCCTCATCCTTCATTTGTTTTAGGTAGAGACACCTATCCCAGAGCTTAAATGCTAAGCAGTGCACTACAAGATAAATTGTTGCTTTTACCATGTTGCAGAGTCCAAAAATTACACAGTGAATTCGTAATGCAGAAAGGTGAATTTTCTTAGATTTTGGGCTTTTGTTGCTTTCAAAGCCTTCCTTCCCTTTCTTCCCTTCCTCCTGCCCCTGTTTTGAAGGGAATGACTGCTTCAGGATGTTTGTGGGTATTTTTTGTTTGTTTTTTTTAATTTTATCATTCTCTACTCTGAGACAATTCATTTAAATCAGTGATTTATCTCATCCCTAACTCGAAAGGTGTTGTCTCTCATGAAGAAAGTGCATGCAGTAGGAGTGGTCCTTATTTCAATAGTCACTAATACAGACCATGCTGTTCCCTCACCTGGACAGAGAGGGGATGAGCTGTTATGCCACAAGAGCCACATTTAGGCTCATGTGCTGTACTTGTCATGTCTCTGCCACAGTGTGGGTAAAAATTATGTCTCCATTTGGAAGCCATCATGCTTCTCTGCTATCCAGTCTGCTTTTCTGCTTCACTGCTGTGACAGGGACTTCTGTACCAGGATCTCCTGCACAACACAGAGTAGAAACCCCGCTTAGCACTCAAATTTTCTCGCACCTTCAGACAGACCTTTCAGTTTGCTGTGATAATGTCACACGGTGTGTTTGGAGCTCTATTATCATATGCAGTAAGCTTACAGAATTTTGATGAAAGTTGTTATAGCTACTCTTTCACAGCTTAAAAAGAAATTGACAGGTGTTGGCTGTTCACAAAGCAGGATATGGGATAAAGAGTGAGTGGACCTTATACACTTTGTGTGTGCCTACTCTCAAAGCTGCTCACGTGATTACTTTAATAGAGATAGAACTCCTTGTGTCCTGTTAATTGGGGGAAGAGCTCTGGTCAGGAGGTGACTTGATAGGATCTTCTGTTCACATTAAGTACATAATTTCTGACTCAGACTGTCCCCAAAAAGGAAAATTTGGAACTGCCTTGTCTCCATTTACTGTGGCTGGACAAAAGGTTGAGTGAGTTGGTGTTTTTTTTCCCCTTCTTTTTAGAGAGTATGGGTTGTCATACCTTTCTCTGAGAGCCAGCATTGGGCTGTGGACTGCAATCCTGTGCATCATCCTTGTTGCAACAGATGCAAGCTCCCTAGTCTGCTACATTACCCGGTTTACTGAAGAAGCCTTTGCTTCTCTTATCTGCATCATTTTCATTTATGAGGCCTTAGAGAAGCTGTTTCATCTCAGTGAGACATATCCAATCAACATGCATAACAATTTGGAGCTGCTGACAAAGTACTCGTAAGTAAGATTTCTTCTCTTAAACTGTTAGTGTGTTTTTTCCATAGGTTGTTTTCTCTGCAAGGAGCACAGCAGGAAAGGTTTGCAGTAGTTGTAGCAGGTGGGAGCAACTCAGTTATAATGCTGTCTTACTGGGGGGATGTGTACAAGCAGGACATATTTACTTAAGATAAGTAAAAAATTTATTTCCAAACTTGAGGTTTGGAAAAGCTTCAGCATAATTAACCTGGAAATCCTAAAATTAAAAATAGGACTTAAAGGGACCTCGGTTTTAGGTCTCTATTCATTTTTATCTAATAAGAATTAATTCATGGTCTCTTCCTGTAACCTTGTACTTAGAATCCTTAAATGGAAACAGGATATTCAGGTAATGTTTGTATACCATATTTATCTTGTTTTGTTTTTCCCAAATTGAAATATTCACCTTTCTAAAAGGTTGTAATTTGATGTACCTCCTTTATTTTTACCTCTCTGGCATTTAGGTCCGAGCTTAATTAAAAAAAGCTGAAGTGGATTTGGAATTGTTCAATGCATCTCAGTAGTTCATAATCAATTTGTTCCTAATACAAAGATTTTTAATGTAGCTCCATTTAAACAGCTTTACTTTATTGTGAAGTTTAAACATGTACTAATCTACTTGGGGAATGCAAAAAGTGAATTGCTTTTATCAATATTGTTTCATTGAGAAGTAAACCCTCATAGACTTGTTTCTGTGATATGAGAATAAAAATATTGTTCTAGTAAAGGACAAGATCCTAGTCTGTCCTGAGGCCAGTTAGTCTTGGTCACATCAGTAAATAAAATTTAATTAAAATGCATTTTCAGTGAAAATCCCTCTCCAGAAATGTCTTTATCATTTCACTGAACCCATTTGAACCCTCTGCATGAGCTGGGTGTGGCCCTAAAGCAACAGTGCTTGAACAGTGCCACATCTTCTGTTCTCTGGAAAAACAGGAGTGTCTCAACCAAATGTCTCATTTGCATTTTAAGCTGGGAAAAACAGAACACAGCAAGAGAGAAAACATTTGAGCTTTGTGTATATTATCACTAGAAAAATAGTTAGCAAATCTTGAATCTGAATGTACATTATATACGTTAATACACAGAACAAGTCAGAGAAACTATAGTTCGGCTGTGACATACTCTCATCAAGCTGAAAATATTATTATTCCTCTCTAATAGTTTAATCGTAGACAAAGGAATATTAATTTGAAGAGAAAGCAACAGACATCAAGACCATGCATGCAGTTGAGGTTATACCCTCTTATATAACATTACTCACCTTCTGTGGAGTCGGTGTTTTACTCTGAAGACCTTCATATAGCAGAGTCTTTGCATATTTTTTTCTTTTCCTTTACCACTGCAAAGTAATTGTCTCAAAGGAAAACATGATATCCTCCTATAGTTTAGAAAATCAGATGTTGAAATGCTATACAAAGACAAAAAATATTTAGAAAACATTTTCCAGGTGGAGCTGATATATTAAAATATGATATGGAAAGCATGAACACAGGTAGAAACATGGGTTCCTGGGTAGCTGTATTTGTGGTTAGCTGAATCCCATAATATTGCTAGAGATTTCAGGGAAATGAGTTTAACAGTACTGCTTGTAGGGTTACAGTCATAGTTATGCCTATATTTGTCAAAATGTTTTCTCATTATAATTCTTGTGTTAATCAATAAATGTCGTTGGTTTTATTTAGAATGCCATTCAATTATCAGAATCCCAGACTGGTTTTTGAAGGATGTGTTTTAGTGCTGCCTGCTCTTGGTAACTGAGCAATGAATGTAAAATGTGCAGAACACACAGGATGCTAAAGGAGCAGCCTTTGTCATCCTCCAGTTACACCTATTGATCTGTCCTGGCCTACAGTGCTGGAATACCAGCCACAGTTCTAGATTTTTCAAACACAGCTCCTGAAAGATAAGCATCTTCCAGATGTTTGGAAGGAAGATTTCACCACTGTCTGCTGTTTTCAAACACATACATCAGAATTATTTGATATCACTGATATCAAACTTATTTGATATACTATTTTTGTAGCTATTTGAGTTTATTATTTCATACCTATATTTTCAGTTCTTCTTTCACTCTGTACATAGTACAAATAGATTGCCTTTTAAACTCTTGTATTAAATCTCACATTTGGGACTTATACTGTATCTTCTACTTGCAGCATATTCCTGTTTATTATCAATCATGCCCTTACCAACTGACCCCACTAACAGCAAATTGTCTAGCTGTAGACATGTAGCTCTTATGGGATGGGACTTATATTTTTTTAGCTTTGAAATTGATTTTTAGGAATGGCAGTGTACTGACAATCAGTGCATGTTGATTATCTTGTAAGGGCATATCTGCTGCTGTCCAAGGATCTGTGTTCTGAATGTAGCAAAAGGCCAATTCCAACCTCTCCTCTTCTCTCCATCCCTTTCTCTTTCATCTGAGATTTCTTAGTTATTCAGAACCGGTCCCAAAAGACTGGGAGAAGTGAAAGATGTGGTCAGTTGCCACAACTCTACATCAGGTGCCCAAATCAGCTTTCACAGCAGACTTGATGCAGCCTGAACTCTGTGGGTTTGCTGTGCAATGTGCACATATTAGAGTTACTCTGTCCAGGTACAGTGGCCTTTTGCCAGAAGGTGAGATGTCACAATTTTCATTCCCATGGGATCATCACAAGACATTTCAAGCGCTCTCAGTCCCTGCTCAATTGTCTGTACATGACTAAGCTCTGGAAAGATAAGAAACTAAAAGATGGATAAGCATGAAAGTTTACTCAAAATAAAAATCTCTCCTTTCTGTACTTGAAGTTAGGAAATAGTGATTTCACAAGGAATTAGCTTTTTTTGCAGCATTGATTCCAGTCCTTCTACTTGTAGCTTAAATGGATAACAAACTTGGGCTGAAATTGGTCCTGTCCTTAAAAGGATCAGCGTACTCTGTTACAGAAGCTAATTAGTATCTGCTGTTTTGCTAATTAAAACAGCTGTTTGCATTTTCCTCTTTGGGGATTTTAAAGGCAAGTTTTTAATTGTTAGTAAAGCCTTGGCAGGTCTTTAATTAGCCATGCATGATCTTCAAAAGGTTGAGCAACTCATTTCTCTTTGAATGCTCAACCAAAGCTTATGTAAACCTTTTTTTTCGATTTGCAATTCTGTGCTAGAAAACTTCGGTTACACTGTAAAATTTGTGTTTTCTGTGGCCCACTCAAAAAGTTGATGATAAATTGGTCAGAACACTGATTATATTTGAAACTTTTAGCGTATGCTGTGGCCCAGCTGTCCTCTTTTCTCCCATGGGCATTCTGAGGACGCTCTGATGTCCACAGGTAGTCTGTCTACATGCCAGTACTGTTCCTTTGCCCTGGTGAAGACATGAGTTTGACCCAGGAAAAGTCATTGGCATTCTGTTAGTGTTCTCTTTGGAGTACTAGAAAGACGAAGAAAACAGTAATTTTAAATGGTTGGTGTTTCAACCAGATTGAAACCATATTTTAAGTAAGAAAGAAAATCCATTCTGTATTTTTGGTGGGCTTGAATTGTCTTGCAAACAGTCTCTGTTGCAAGAATTTGATGTAAAAGACTTCACTGAATACATCTCTTATATGTGAAAGTACAGGAGTCATTACTAATATCTGCCATAATACACCTTAGAACACTAGGGGAAGAACATTCAGAACAGTTGGGATTTTTTTTTTAAAGTTTTTAATCAAGCACAACCAAATATTTGAAAATCAACTGAAAGTCCACCTAAAAGATTTCTTAAAAATTGCATTTAGCATTTTCCCATTTTAAGTGGAAGATAGGTGTTGAGTTTTTTACAAAATTCTACCTCAAAATGACAAAAATATCTTTTTGCATGATCTAATTAGTATAAAACTAGACACAATGCACT
Organism: Passer montanus; assembly: GCF_014805655.1. NCBI lineage: Eukaryota > Metazoa > Chordata > Aves > Passeriformes > Passeridae > Passer > Passer montanus. The sequence continues at coordinate 11,896,527 of NW_024356504.1, read as the reverse complement.
TTTTACTCATTTTTAAATTATTTTTTTTACTCTGTATTTAAATATGTGATCTACTTCCAGGCAAAATCCATTCAGCATTTATATGTAACTTTTTCCTAAAACATCAGATTTTTGATATGGATGATGAAGAATAAAGCATTTAAGTGAGAAGTCAAAGGAAGGACAAAGACAATCTGATTTTCAGTGTGTTACTGTGCTGTATTTTCTTATTTTTAAACTATATTGTTTTGAAGGAACTTGGATAGAGTAGCTACATTGTTTATTAAATTAAATACAAATACTTCTTGATCATAGCATTTCTATTTTTTTTATGTGACCTTTTGGTATTTGTCATGCCATTAGCATTTGTAGGTTGGCATAGCAACTCTCTTATTTCTGCACTCCTCCTCCTGTTTTTATCCTACCCTGGTAGCAAATATATCTCCAGTTAGTGAAACCTGTCTGGAACGCTGATGCCCATCAGTTTTAAAGTGTATATTAAATATTAGAATGTTATTTTTGCTAGGAAAAGAGAACCCCATATTGGAGCAGATAAATCCCCCTGGTTTTAAATGAAAAACAGAATAAGCATTGTGGATGAAAGGAATGTGATTTAGAAAGCAATCCAGTAGTCTTTAAAATACAAGCATTTTAAGATAGTTATCTTAGAATTCAGGAGTTCAGTTATTTCTCAGGGTGAGGTTGCTTAGATCTTTATATACCTTTTTGGTATATAAAGGAATTTTATATACCTTTTTGGTTTTTATTAATTCTTTTTTCAAAGTGATGAATTCATGTTGTTTTAATAATTCTTTACCAGAAGTTACTCAATTATTAACAGATTACATTGAATAATTTTAAAGTGATTTCTTGGCATAGTAATATGCATATTGCAATCTGTCTTGGTATTGACATGCACTTAAGCATTAGGAGTAGAAAATCCCACTCTGATGTAATTAGGGAGCCAAGATCATGTCAATCTCAGTATCATTTCAGGCTATAGAAACCATTGCTTCTAGAAGGCATTGTGAAGATTAGTTTTGTGCATACCACTGTTTGCACAAGCAAGTTTTAAGTCTTCCATTATCTATATAAATTAATCTAAAGGCATCATTAATGGATGCAAATTAGTGAAACCTGGTTTATACCCTGTGTCCCTTAAGCTGCAGGTGGAATGAGAAGAGTCAGTGATGAAGAGCACAGTATTGTTCATTAGGGTCCCAGGCATGTAATTGAATTTCAATTCCTGTAATGATTTCTTTGAGGTTAGATATGAATACAGATGTTCTGTTTCCCTTCTTTATAGTTTTTTTCCCCTACAGTTAAGTAACTGTGCCATATCCCTTGTGTTCTTCCCTGAGAATATCCCTCTTCCTCCCAGAACCATGCAAATGCCATCACTGAGTTTAACTGCTGGTTCCCTTTTGCTTCTTGACAAACCTTGGAATCCAGCCTTTTTTTTTCTTCTATTTTTTCCAGGACTTCTCTGTACCTGCCCATCCCAGCTGACTTGTTTATCCCTTTCTCCTTCATTTGACCCCAGAGAGTGCCCACCTTGTTTTAGTCTTTCCTAGTACTTGTCCCCTCCAGTTTGGAACTAGATCTCTTTGTTAAGCAATTCTCCACAGCATTCAGTTTGCAGTTGAGAGCTGGTCTACACAATGCCTTCAAAATTTAGGAAGGCTTTCATAAAATCTGGGTGTGGTTTTGTTACAGTACTTTATATGTATTGATGCATTGCACCTGCACAGTTGAAACCCAAGCTGACCATATAGCACTGCAGTGTATTGCAGTAATTATTTCTGTATGCATTATACTGAGCCTCTTCTCCTCAAATGTATGCACTCTTATCTTTGGAAGCAGGGTGAAGTGACATCCTAGAAATATTTCACAGTGAAAGGTTGCAGATGAATTGTCAATATCCCCCAGAGTTGCACTGCTTTTCTGCACAGGAACTTCTGTGTATGGCAGTTACATACCATAGTGCTGCTGCAAATGCATGGACTGCACACTGCACCAGATAGCTAATAAAACCCAACCTTTGAGGTTAACAAAGCTGCAATATGATTATAAATCTGTTTTCTAGACTTTCCCCTTGAAAAAAACACCATTTGCCTCCTGATGTGCTATCCTAAAGAACCTGACTCTTTGAGGTTTCTTCAGGCTAACATCAGTTCCCCTTCTCAGATTTATCTGTGTTTCTCTCTCCGTGAAACTGTTGTACTGCTGACTGCATTGTTTAGGTGCTTTAATAGGCTTTTCTATTTTCCTCCTGAACTTAACCAAATAAACTGTACAGCCTTGTAACCTTAGAGAATATATGTGGGTGCCTGCTGATGTTCGTGACTGTCAGAGAAGGGCCACATAACAGTGGTTGTAATTCAGGATGGCAGATCTCATAAATAAATGAAGAAAAAAATCTTGTCTTGCCATGACAGCTGTGCTGTGAAAGGGTTTCATGATACTGAGAATAGAACTTAACTGACAAGTCCATTTTCCATCACTATTAATTATTTTGTTTCCAGTCTTTTCTCCACTGAACCTTTGATTTAGTAGGTATGAAGGTTGGCCCAAGAAGGAATATATGGTAAATAAAATGCCAGGGATGTGCAGGTATTGTAGGTATGAGACAGCAGAGAAGATATAATTTTACGATACTGTTGTTTTCTTTTTCCCATAGAAGTTGTTAGACAAACAGAAGGATTCCGTGAATGCCCATAATTCCCATGAAATGGTTTATTTGGAGAAAACCTAAACATGCATAGCATAGTGCTATTAATATACTTCAGCCTTGTAAATGCAACGTGAAGAATACCTACACCTATGCATTACTTTAAAAACAAACTTAGTGATGTTATCTTCCATTTCATACTGTCACCTTCCTCTGTCTGTGATCAGTGCACAGCGTGCTCAGAGCGTCCTCTGTGCTAGGGGAAAACCTTCTTACTCCTACTACCTAATATGTGCTCTGATATTCAGTGAGACATATTGTTTAAACAAGCACATTTTGCAACTTATTTGTCATACTTGCCTGCAGTTTTTTAAGTGTAATAAATATTCATGTAGAGCAAATCTCATTCTCAGGCTATCTTAAGTGAGCCAGAAAGGCATTTTTTCCCTTCTAGGAAGGGGAGATGGTATATTGACTAATCAGGAAGAAGCTGCAGTTACATTTTTATAGATCATATTCTTATCTAGTATAAATAGGTGGCACTTACAATATGTAGATGCTGGAAAAATAAGAGATCCAAACCAGTGCCTGTTGAATTTTATAAAATCATCAATAGTAAGTGCCTCCTAATCTTGAAAACCTGCTACTGAAAAATGGCAACTGCCAAGGGATGAATTGCCATGGGGCTTTCAAAGGGAGCTGCACCATTTAAGTGTAGTTTATTTACTCATAAAAACACTATCTGAGGCTCTTTTTTGTAGCTGGACAGGCAACGTGCTAAATTAAAGTCTGTGTGGGGAGCAGAGCATGCATGACAGAGTAAAGAGAAGAAAATGGTGAAGAAGCAGCCTGAAGAATCAGGGTTCTGAGATGAATGTTGTAAGGATTGGAAGGACTAGACTGAGGTTAATTTGAATTGAACAAATAAATGTAGGTAATAAGTTTCTTGTTGTGCAGTTAACAGAAAATTAGTCAGGATGCAAGTGGTTTTAGTAAAGAACATTTTAATTGTTGAGCAGCCATGATATTTATGTTTTATTGCTAATCTAAAAAGGAGGGGGAATATATTCCCCAACTTGACATATAAAGTGACAGGTTTTTAATTTGCTAACTAATATTTCCTTTCCCATAGTCCAGAGAAAGAGGGCTCATACAGACAGTCTTTTTGTTGCTATTAAGGATAGTATAATCCACTTTCTATTAGGCTGTATTCAATTTTTAAATACCCTAAAAGAAAACAAGCTTCACTGATATCTGTTTAGCTGCAAAATATGGACATTTTAAATACAGGTAGGGATCTGTGACTGGGTATCTAGTGCCATTTTAGATCTCTCAGCCTCCAGCTGCTTTGAAAACAAAGACATGAGTCAATGAAGATCCTCTCATATGTGCCAACTCATCATGGGTGTCACAGATACCATGGAGTGTACAGTCACCCATGCTTAAACATCTGAATTGCTACCAGGAGATCAGAATGTCTTGCCATATCCGAAAGGGTAAAGATGAAAAATTATTTATTTCTGTCATCAGTGTGATGAAAGAAATGTGTTGAGATTGGCAGCAAAGATTGCCCCCCCCCATAGTGACACCTATGCTTTTGCTACCACAACCAGCGTCAAATTCTTCCCTGCCTTTATTCTAGCCAGGATGAAAGAGAATCGAAATAATCCTTTTGAATCTTTTAGTATCAGGAAGGTGATTGCTGACTTATCACTCAAAGACACAAGAGTACGTTGCTAAGTTGGTACTGTATTTAAAGATGAATATGTTGCTTAGAAAATACAGGTATTTATATTTGGTAATAGTTTAAACTCCCCACAGATCCCTCATAATGGGCAAATGCTCAGCACTTTAAACAACTTTACAAGAATGTAAGAGCATTTGAACCCCCAAGAGGAAATAACTTTTTGCTTATTCCAGCATTCTGAGTAATATTTCATCAGGAAAATAGAAGGATGTGTTAGTGTTAACTATTCAGCGTATTTTGCTTTTTCTGGCAAAACTACTCAAAGTAAAAATGGCAATGAAAGAGACTAAAATACTAAAAAGATGAAAGTAGGAAGCATTATTTCATTAATGTGAGATTATCCTTGAAGGTCAGTTACATTGGGAAATAGTTATCATTGAAGCAATTAAATCTGTTATGAAACAACATATTATGGTAGATAATGTTTTTATGTTTTGGCACTGAATGGTACCTTCATTTGTGTTTTCTGGGATGGACAGGGAGTGTTTTACTCTAGCACAGTTCTATAATGTTGAGCAATTAGTGTGATGCTGGAAGACAGTAATACCATGATACAATCTCACATCAAAATGTCAGTGTTGCCAAAACACATACAATGTTGAAAGCAATGCAATGTTGTATATATCAAAACACTGAGATCATTGTTTGAATGGTCTTCTGAGTAGAAGCAGGAGCTGATCTCCACACTTAGGGCCGAGCTCTGCCCCCATTCAGTGACAGGAGCCCTGTGCAGGGTGATTTTGGTCTGCGTGGGTGTAGTTTGCACAAGTCACTTATTTGCTGATGATCAGTCTGCCATTGCTAAATGCCTGTGAAATTTGGTGAAGACCAGACTGGAATGCTGCGCAGGAGAAAAGTGATATTGCTATAGAAATAAACAGGTGATCTCATCTGAAGGTGATTACCTGAGCTGTATTAATCTATAGCTTTGAGTGTCACGTTTCTGAGGAAATAGAAATTTTGGCTCCTCTAACCTTTAAATGTAATTTTGCAGTTTGCAGCAAGTGTAGCTGTCCCATGTAGTGCTGGTGACAGGCACAGTCTCCCCTTCTAGTGAGGAAGTGACAGAGCGAGCAGCCCCTGCCGCCCTGGCCTGCTGTAAGCAAACACGGCCCTGCGATCGGCGAGGGACACCAGGGCCAGGGAGCTCCTGTGCTCCCGGAAAACAGCAGTAACCTGACACAGCCACCTCTGTTGTGCTGCATGAGCATCCAGTACTCCCTTGCAATACATGATGTAGCCGTACTGTTTGTTGGCTTTATTCTGCTACTGTAGCTCACTGGTAGTGATGTGCTTCATTTAACCCATTCTGTAATTGAGCTACGCATTGAACACGCTTTCATGCTGCACTTAGGGCCTGATCCAAAGCATATTAAATATGTTTGAAAGATCCAGTCAAGGACTTTTGGCTCAGGCCCTCTACTTCTCTCAATGCAGTTGCTTTTTTTTTTCCTTTTGTTCATGGGCTGTGAAGGTTTTCTCTTTCTTTTGGAAATAGCTGCATTTAAAATAAAAGCAAGGAATTGCACAAAGACAACCTGCATCTTTCCCTCTCTATGTATTAAATGCAGCTGTTGTCACATGTATAGTATTGTAATTGAAATAGTGTCAGTGTTGTGTCCTCCGTGTCAGTGTTGGTTTAGATGGTAGAATTTAATATATAGAAAATCATACAAATCTAGATAAATATTGTCATTTTATGGAAAGATAAACAGTCACATAGAAAATAGATGACATAGGTAAGTGAATAAACTGATATTCTGCTACAGCTGTAATGCAATTTATGCTCAGTGGCTCTGCACACGATAGTCAGATGTTATCCTGTCCCCAGCTACTTCTGAAAACTTTATCAGAGAGTAGACAATTTATTTAAAGTCATCACAGGCACATTAAGATACTAGCAGACTAGATGGTGCTGTAGATTATTAAAGTAGGATTAATTTAAAGTGTATTGTGAAGTGCACTTGACATCTTGGATCCTACAGAGTATCCTGGATGTTTTGAAGGCTTTGTCAAAGAAAAAGCCTCCCACAGTTGCTTCAGAGGCTTTAAAGACTTAATTTTGATTTTAAATTACTTATTTTTAAATTACTTATTGTCCTCCTACACTGCCTCATCACATTTTGTGTGCTAAAATACACAATTTGAAATGAAAACTGTGCTTTTACAGCAGCTGTGGGAAAAGGAAAAACAAGGGACACAGAGTTCAGAGAGCCTTTGGTGCTGGTGATCCTGACATTCAGAGCCCTGACACTTGACTGGGTAGTTGGGCAATTTTGCATGCAAAGGCACTTCTCCATCTAGGAAAGAAAGAGGACACAGAGAGTTTGTTATTTGAGAAATGGATCAGCCTGGAACTGTACATAGCATCTAATGTCCATGTAGAGAAGTGTTAGGTGTTAGAGGGTGGACCAGGACCAGCATATTCTCAGTATTACAAACTGTGCTCAAAAGTATCAATAGACAAGGAAGAAAAAAGGTGGTAAAACTCAATGTGATCAGTGGTTTGAATATGTCACGTTACGTACTATATATGCATATGCACCTCACAGCAAATGATGCTCCAGTAATAGCACTAGCTACTGAACTACAAACTGCTTCAAAGCATGCATTTACTGAACTCATTTGAACTACAATTATCTGCCAATGTAGAGCATAATTTCAATGTATCTTAAAATTGAAAATTTGGATTAATATCTGATATATATTTTATTAAGGAAAAAATATTTATTTTCAGATGCAATTGTGTGGAACCAGAACATCCTAGCAATAAAACCTTACAATACTGGCAGGACTACAATATATCTGCATCTGATGTGCCATGGGGGAACCTAACTGTGTCAGTAAGTAAATTTTGGAACTTAATAAATACAGACAAAGGCATAAATAATTTTGTCTATCTTACTGCAACAAATATATTTAAAAAATAACAATTTTCCTGCTCATCTTTGTTGAAATAAATAATAAAAGATACTTAACAAAAATTGACATGAACTTTATAGTGTTATCTCCTTTTGTAAGCTTTTTGCAGCAAGTGTGTGCATTTTATGCCCTGCTTTGGAACTTTCTTGACACACTAGCACAAGAGCTTGGCTGAGATTAAGTCAAACATGTCAAATGACAATGAATTTGTCCTGAATTCTGCCAGATGGCAAAACCAAAGTTCCCTTGTGTAGAAAGAATCAGAAGCATTTATTTCTCCTAAAACACTCTTGCAGTAGTTCAGGCTACAAAAAAGAGAATGGGGAGAAATTTTCTCAATGACCACTTTTTTTCTCACATAAGTTCTGTAATTTCTTTTCCCAGGGGAGAAAGGGAACAAAGCTCCACTTTAGTGGGGCTTGCATGAATGTGTAACAAGCTTCTTAACAGTACACTTTTCTGTGTTTAAAGGATTTATATAATTCAAGTTTGCCTTCTTCAAAGTGACATTTACAACTTGATTAAAACGTTATGTTGAGATTGGGCCACCACTTTTTCTTGCAAATGGATCATTTAATTTCAGTCAAAGAGAATTGAGTGCAAAAGACACCAGACTGAAGAGATAACTGAATTAACCAAATCGTAGGCATAATCAAATTGAACACTTTAAAGCCAATCCAGTGGACTGTGTCCAGAAGATACTGTTCTTTTTTTTTTCAAAGGCAGGGATGCAGAAGAGCTCATGTTAAGTAAGAGCTGTCTTCCATGGCTGCTCTGTCTTGCTTCCATGCCTTCCTCTGAGCAAGGACTGCTCCTCAACTCTGTTGGTGTGGCAACAGCAGAAAGAAAGTTGAGAACTGCTGGCCTGAGGGATTCCAGCAGTCCAGAATGAATATTCTCAAAATTGCAGCACACTCTAAGAGCATCTGTGCAGGAGCAGACTCCTCCTCTCACTTTCTCAGATCTCTGACAGTGTTTTTCAGAGTACATTTGCAGCTGAGGAGATTTAAAATAACAGATTTTGTTTTAACTATAAATGTAAAAGACTGGCTGCATTATATAAAACCCTTAAAAACTTCTGTGAAAGCTTATTACCAAAACTTGAGTTTACATAGGTAGCAGTATAGCTGACCAACTTTTCCCATGAGTCCCTGCAGCTGTCAAAGAAATAACTGATTTTTTTGAACTTTTGTGTCTTTGTTTCTTGCAAGCATCATCAAGAAACTTCTGTTCTAGAGAACTACAGTAAGGGATTAGACATTGCTGTCTGTAAATATTTGGTCAGACTCACCCCATTATGTCTCTTTCACTGCTCATATCTTCATATATTTCTTGTGTCTAGTTGAAATATTTCAGGTTTCTGAAGATCTGGATGCTCATTCTCTCTTAAAACGCAATGATTATTTTTTGCTATCAAGACAAACCAAGTGTGAGCAAAGGATTTTTGGACCAAGTATGAAGAGGATTTTGGACAAGTGTGAAGAGGATTTTGATGGTGACAAAATCCTCTTCAAGAGGCATATGATGAACTGCATCCCAAGTTTACAGCTGTAGCAGTATAATAAACCTTGCACTCCTTTGTCTCACAGTCATCAAATAGCAATTGTGGTTTTTTTCCAAGACAATCTTTTTCCAAAGCCAAAGTTTCCCATAACAGGATAATTGTGGAGTGAGTGTGATGGGCCAATGACACACTTGTTTAATACAAAAAGTTCGTGATCTGGCAGGATATTTCTTTCTGGAATCCCTGATTCTGGGTGCTGCATTTCATTTTTATTAGTAAGTGTGGAGGCATTGGGAAGGAGAAGGAAAGGATTGTGAGTCCAGAGGTGGTGGCTCACATTTCTAGAGCTATTCTTTATGGTTTTAGATGACTAAGAATAGTAGCAGAGAAGTAGTGGAAATGATTTCTACTGTATCTGCATATTGATAATAAATTATATTAAATATAATTGAGTTTAAAGATTTAGGGTTTTCGGGCATTTTATCAGATCTTTTTGTAACAGAAATACAATTTGCAGGATGTGCTGCCCCCGTGTGGTATTAAATGTATTTGGCTCCTTTTAGGCCAATGCCACACATCCTAAATAGCTTTTTCTTCAGTTGCTGGGGCTGTGAAGTGAAAACAAAAAAGCAGTTCTTGAGAACGCACCAGGACCAGACTTTCTCTTTGTGCCTTTTGAACTTTGCTTTCCACACTCGGAGCGTGTTAGTAAGTGTAAATCTGTGTTTGTACACAGAAAATAAATCAGTGTACTTGCTGAATTTGAACAAACCCTGTTTTTATGTTAATTACTTTATTTATGGTATGTCTTAGTGACTTCATCATTTAATATGGCTAAAAAAGAGATTCCCTTGGGAATTTTCCATGAAGACTAGATAGATACGTAGTGAGTTTTAAGTTTTAAAAGAATAAATATCTAGAAATTGTTTTACTATTTCTAGTAATACAATTTAGAAAAGAAATTGGAAAGAAAGTGTTAGTGTAAGCATGGATAATTTTTAGGACAATACTATTTTTCTCTCCCTGATAGGAATGTAAAAAGTTTCATGGCGAGTTTGTTGGGCGAGCCTGTGGTCATCATGGCCCTTATGTTCCAGATGTCCTCTTCTGGTCTGTCATCTTGTTCTTCTCCACAGTAACGCTCTCATCCACTCTGAAGCAGTTCAAAACCAGCCGATACTTCCCAACAAAGGTGTGTGCCCTCATTTCAACTCAAAAGTTGTCATCAGTGGTGTCTAAGTATGAATTCTGTCTGCATTGCAAATTCAGTTAACTGCTGGTGAAGTAGACAGGGCATCTTTCCTCTCTTAGAAACTTGTATCAGAATAAGCATGATTTTAGCTGAAAGCTAAAGCTGTAAGCTGTACTAAAACAGTGAAGAAAAATCTTAAATCATACCTGAAACTTTTAGCTAAAATTGTAATTTCTCTCAATAATCTTAGGTACGCTCTGTTGTCAGCGACTTTGCTGTCTTTCTCACTATTTTGTCCATGGTTTTAATTGACTATGCCATTGGAATTCCATCACCAAAACTTCAGGTTCCAAATGCTTTTAAGGTAAGTTGTTGATAAATTGCACTACTTTATCATTTTGCAAAGTAATCTATTATGATACGTTTATAATTGTTTATTATCATCATCAGGGAGTAGTGATTGTATGAAAATTTTTGTGTTCACAAGGAATTATGCAACATCTCTGATTTATGGATCATGTAAGTGAACCTCTCCCATCAGGCTCTTTCATGCTTCTTAATGTTAATTTCCTCTGTAGAAATTAACAGCGTTTGAATCACCCAAATTCTAGACTACTGTAATGTTCTGGGGCTTCCTTCAAATTTTGAGTTTACTGTATCAAGTGCAACCAAGTCTGTAATAATCCAGATGATATTATTATATGCAATTTCTTGGCTTGGCATTAGAGGAAGTCTAGCATGTTTTTTAGTGCTCTGTACAGGTTGGTTTTAAAGGAAGTCATATCCTAATAATATTTTGTATGTATTCTTGTGAAATTGAAATGTGAATAATCCTTACAGTTCTGACTGGCCATGCATGACTGTTTTTTTAGCCCACCAGAGATGATCGTGGCTGGTTTATTACTCCTTTGGGGCCTAATCCTTGGTGGACAGTGATAGCTGCTGTAATTCCAGCCCTGCTTTGTACTATCCTTATCTTTATGGACCAGCAGATCACAGCTGTCATTATCAATAGAAAAGAACACAAACTAAAGGTATTCAGTCAAAATTTATACTTTCACTGTTGTTTTCTGCTTCAGATTATGTAATGTGCATCCATCTACTTTAGTGTGCTAGCTTGTATTATATATTATGTAGAACCCCTTTAAATTTTTATGCTTTTTTCTTTGTTGGTCTGTGTGGTACCTGTGCCCTGTGTCAGTGATCCACTGCCTTACAGAGGACTTTATGAACGTCATTTGGAATACAGATTCTGAGTTAGGAAAGTGCTGACTTCTGTGCTTTAGTAGGTGTAGGATCCATTAACTTAAAAAAAGATGCCTTCCAGTTGATAATCTCAAATACCACAGTATTAATGGCCTCTTCACGTACTGACTGTTGTTCTACTGGATTGGATTTTTAAAAAATACTCAGTGGTTATTTTGTAATATAAGATTTTTATCCCCTCTGTTTGTCCTTCTCTGTGGTTCTACCCATCCTTTTTTTTTAATGCCCTTCCTACATTAAAGAAGGGAGAAGAATAAAACTGAGCCTTAGAGGCACAATGGGTTCTTAAAACAACATAGGACAACTTCCTGCTCTGTTCTCTAACACTTTAGTTGCCTACAGATGGAGAGAGAAAAAGGGACATCACCCCTCTGAAAAACTGTTGGGCAAAATCTAGCAGCAGGTTTCTGTACATGTATATGCAGCAAGCTTAGGCTTTTTTTGACATACTTTTAATAAGCAGCAATCCAATCCCAAGTTGCTTTAGCAAATGCATTTGCAACCTTCACTTTGCATTGCCTCTTCTTGGATGATTGTGACATTTGATATGTTCTTTTTTTGCCCTCTTTGTCAGCCTGGCTCTTCATGTCAATCCATAGCATTGCATGTGGTTAACTTGACAGATGCAGGAATTTGCTGCCAAGCTTTGGAATGTGTTTTTTCAGCACTGGCATCTGGGAGTCAGATGGTCCTCCTGGCTGCCCCCTTGTCTTGCTGCGTTTTAGTTTTGCTGGGGTCTGGTGTAGCATCACCTGTTGCTATGCTTCCTTTTCTTCCCATATGTCAGGTTCCTCAGATCATGTATGAATGTGAGGAAATGCTCTCGGATTCTGTATGCATTAGCAGATACATTCCTCATAAATGTGTCAGAAGGTAAAAAAAGGTGTCTCTGTTAGGATTTAGAATTAAACTCTTTCTTTGAGTGCATTGTGCCTGTAACTAATATCTGTGTTTGACACATCTCTGAGTTTGTCAAGATGTGTCTTGGAGATAAGACTCATAAGCAGTTTTGGGGAGTGAGGGAAGGTTGCTAGAGTTGATTCTCTTCATTTTCTTTACTTTTCCCCCTTTTTAAATAATGTAAGCAAATAAGATGGCATTTTCATTTTGATATGTGGCTTACATTTTCATAAACCCAGACGCTTCCCATTTTAGAAGTAAAAGTTGTCTTCATAAAGAAATGATTTGTTTGCTTCCAACTCATTTTCCCCTCTTTTTTTATACTTCCCATAGCAAATTCTGGATAGTGCACATTTCAGCTTTTGGCAGTCTCTGTAGCAAACCCTTCCAAGTTTAGTTTAGTTACTTTTTTTATGTCAAAAGGCATTTGCATGGGTTTACAGGCAAAATTATGGTTCAACATATTCACATTGTTTGCATGAACATCGCTGTTTCATCAGACCATGACACTGGATTTGTTGCCATATTGCAAAGTTTTGTGGAGATGGCTAACTACCTGACTTTTTAAAGGAAAACAGCTTCAGCTGCTGCTTGCAGCTGTGAGGAGTCCTGGATACTTGCTAAAATTGAAGTGAAACATCCCACTCAGCTATGGTTCAGCTATGGTAGCAGATATCTATAGGACCAAGCTTGATGCATTGATGCATTTTTCTTTTTCAAGAGTGAAGGTTGTTATTGGAGGTATTTTATTTTTCCAAGATTCAACCAAAAGGTTTTATGCACAAAAGCAAACCATTATCCATCTGTTGGTAAATTTATGTAGCATTTGACCACTACAGAAGTGATCCAAACCCAAAAGTTTTGTACTGACTTTTCATATGGATATTATGATGCTATATTTGAATAAGGAAACCAATAAAGCAGCTTTTTATATTTTATTTTAATTTTAATTTTATAATTTTAATATTTTAATATTTTAACTTAATAGATTTTATTTTTTAATTCAATGTATCTTATTTTCTGGCTATCTGCTCTTATCTAAGATTGAAACTACATTACTGAAAATGTATATCATGTGCTTTCCATCTTAAAAAACTTCAGAAGAAACACTGTGGCTTTATGGCCCCTTGTAGCATAAACTGACTTTGCAAATGTTATGTATTTTTATGTAGGGACCAATAAAAATACATATTTTTCCACCTCTTTGTAAGAATGGATGGAAGATCCACTAAGATTAGTGCAGTGGGAAGTTTGCAGCACAGCTGGATGTTCTGCTTACTGTTATCCACAGAAGAGACTTAGTTAAAACAGAAAATGTATGTATTCTCCAGTGTCACACCAATATCCATTTCATAAGTAGGAAAGCTGTTTGGTGCCCACTGTACAGTGGATTTTTGGTACACTTAACACGTAACTGGAAGGAGTCCAGTGACATTGAGCACTGAGTGTGAACCAGTAGGAATTCCCTTTAGAAAACCAGTCTGCCATCCCCACTGACCCAGCCTGGATAACACATGAAGGAAGCTATTTTTTTCCTACAAGTCTAAAATTTTCAGTTGTCTCTAGCTGTTCATTAGGAATGCCTGCCAGGAGGGTTCTCCTTAATTCAGATGTCATTTTACATCTTCTTTCCATCCTTACTTTTTTTAACAGAAAGGATGCGGATACCACCTCGACCTACTCATGGTGGCAGTGATGCTTGGTGTGTGCTCTATTATGGGACTGCCGTGGTTTGTTGCAGCCACTGTCCTCTCTATTTCCCATGTGAACAGCTTAAAACTGGAATCAGAGTGCTCCGCTCCAGGGGAGCAGCCAAAATTTCTTGGAATCCGGGAGCAAAGAGTCACAGGGCTCATGATTTTTATCCTTATGGGCTCGTCTGTCTTTTTGACAAGTATTCTAAAGGTAATGTGGGGAAGTAAGGGAAAGTTAAAGAATACTGCACTGAACATTTCACTGTTGTTACTGTATTATCTAATGAATGCTCTTTCCAGGCACATTACTAACTAGCATAATGTTACACAATGACAGTTTAAAGTGGAATTCTAATTTTGCTTAATAAAGTGCCTAGCATGTTTAAAATAAAAATCTTGTAATGAAAATCTGGCCAGACTGAAGTCAAAGGGAATTCTGCCATTGAGCTGTATTCACACTTTGTCAATACTTTGGGCCCATGGCAAATTACCATGAAGCAGTCTCGTTATACCAATTTAAAATTTATTTAGATAATTTAAAACATTTTGTGGTTTCCAAGTAATTTAAAAATATTTTCACAGTTGCAAGAGAAGTTCTATGGTTTGTTTCTTGGAAATGAACACAAAAATTATCTCATGCTTCCTGCATACTCAAGACAGCTCACCAATGTCCTGAAAAAGGGATTTTCACAGTTGCAAGAGAAGTTCTATGGTTTGTTTCTTGGAAATGAACACAAAAATTATCTCATGCTTCCTGCATACTCAAGACAATGTCCTGAAAAAGGATGTCTAGTTACAGTCATATATAATACCATGTATACATGTAATAAAACTTCTAAAACAATTATGTGGCCTCTGTGCAATCAGTGAGAGTTTTGGCATTGGCTTTAGTAAAGCCAAAACCTAGTCTTGAATATTGTTGTAGTGAGGGCAATAAGTCCTTGTACTTCTCAGCAGTATTTTATTAAGTATAACATAAGGCCTTCACTTTGATAACATACAGAACGTGCATTTTGTGTGTTTAGTATTTCTAACAGATTCTGTGGACATACTCATTTACCTACACAGTTTATGCTATGAACCTGAACATTTAAATAGTCTCTTTAAACGTCATTCCATAGAATCATTCACCCATTTTTAAATGCCTACAGCACAAAATATTACTTTTAGCAGTATTTTGTGTCTCTTGAACATTTTTCTGAGCTGTCCTTACAGTAAAGAATTTAAGTATAAATTAAGGTTTTAAATTTTTTTGTGTAGTTAATTTTATTAATAGAGAATTAAGTATATTGTAATAAATGGCCAGAAGAGGAAAATAAAACTACAGAGCCAGATGATTCTTTTGCTTTCTACTCTGAGAAACATTATTAATTTATAATTGAGTGACTCTGAATTTGCAACTTGTCTGATTAATGCAGGCATATGGCACTTTGTATTTCAACTGTTTTGAATGTCTTTCTAGAAGTGTTTAAAATTTTTAAGTAGTATTAAATATGCTCTTCTCTTTCTCTGCTTGTTTGTGCAGTTTATTCCTATGCCAGTACTTTATGGAGTGTTTCTTTACATGGGTGCTTCATCTCTAAAGGGAATTCAGGTAATATGGATTTATGAGTGTGCTCTTGATGATGCTTTCTATAAAAATATTGCTGTTCTTATATTATTGTGTTAGCTTTTTTGTATAATCTTAAAGGAATGTTCCTAACCTTAAATTTTTGAAAATGACTACTTAAAAGGAAAATGGATTCTCTCTAAACAGTGTATTCCCTTTAGCCAATGTGCTCCATTTCCCCCCCTATTTTTTGGGTGCTGATTTTTCTGTTTTCTCTTGTCATCAAGAGAATTTTGCTGAGCCTAAGAACTGAGTAAAAACTGTCAGGGGCTCTTCCCTCTCTGCTGCCTCCCCATTCACTTGCTTGCATGCTGCCTTTTCAAGCTCCTTTGCAGGGCTACACTCATCTTGAACTTTGCCTTTAGGGCTAATTGCCCTAAAACTAACACAAGTGAAAATTTCAAGGTTTTCCCTGAGCAAATACACACTCCGGGCAGAGAGGGGGAGCTGTTGCAAGCCACAGCACTTCAGGGATGAAGGGTCAAGTCTAGTGGAAGGGCAGCATTCCTGCAGTGGCCTCAGGTAGGAGTAGCTGGCAGAAATCAGGCATTCCAGCACTCAGGTAGGGATTGTACTGTGCTCTTTTTCTCCTGGCTGACTGCAGCATGAAATGGCACATTGCCAAATCCTTTAGCCCATGAGGCACAGACACACCTTCCAAGACAATTGAGAAAGAACAATCACACGGTGAAAACACAAGTTACATTGTGCAAAAGGTCAAATACAAAAAACAAAGAAAATTTCTGATTGTTTTTTTCATTATATTTGATTGCAAGTTACCTCCATTTATAAGCAAAGCTGGGATTTTTTTTTTTTTTTGACTGGTAGTCTCTATTCAGAGATTCTTTTATAACTTTGCCTATCTCTTATCCTTTGGGTTGATATTCTCAGAAGTGTAGTTTGGCTTTTACTGAGGTTTAAATAATTTCAATTTAATATGGTTCAGCTGTATCTCAGAACAGGGGTATGAGAAAGTACACTACACTATTGAGGAGTGTTTTTAAGACATGCTGAAATCTGGCTATCTTTACTTGGAAAAGTGATAGCAACCCCCTCCTTATCTTCCTCCCCCATGCTGGGATAAGGAATAGAGATTTGATAAGATGGCTTTTGTGGGAGGATGTGCTTTTTGCTGTTTCTGTGAAAAAGGAATATACTCAAATCTGGCTAAACTATAAGCCTTTAAAAAAATGCAGTTTGCACATGCTCAATAAAAATTTCCAAAATTTGACATTGCTGAAGGCTGTGTGAATATAGCATGGCTCATCCCTGCAGGAAGAATTGGTATATCACCATCATCACTGTGCCATGACATAAATATCTCAGGTCAGTATGGAGCTAAATAGGCCTGAAAAATATGGACCCCTCACATACATTCCTAGCTGCATGGCAGCCAACTTCCTGGCATTCATTCCTTTTTTTTTTTTTTTTTGTCCTTTTCTGTTTCTGGTTTTGTGAATAAAGTGAAATATGGAGAAGAAAACAGACTGGGAAAAATGTCTCGTGAAGTAAAAGAAAGTTGTTCATTCACAGGAAATAGAAGACTTCAGAGGTCCCTCCATGAGCAGCTTTTTATGTGCTAAAGGAGGCAGAGCTCAGTTGTTGAAAAAGGAGTCTAGGATGTATTAGGGAAGAAGTGTGATAGTACACATGCCCAACAGGATCAACCAGCTTCCATTCAGTTGGAGTAGCAATTGATTCATGACCCCTCTGAAGTCTGGCTTTGCCTAATATTAAGAGTTCATGATTTAAACTCTTTGTTCAAATCTTAACATTTGAACTGGTTCAAGTAACCACCTTCTTTGTGTGTAACATCCAGTGTAGCAACAATGTGTGTAACATCCAAAGAACAGAGTATTTCCTGCAGGATAGAATGTGTAGAATGCAATTCAGCAGAGTTCAATGTCTCAGCACATCTGCAATACAACCTAGGGAGGCACATGTGTATTCAAATGGAAAGGCACTGAGGTATGGCTAACCAAGTAATTAGACTCTGCTTAAGTAGTGTTTCTCATTCCTGCTCTGGTGGCTCGGTGGGTGAGAAGACAAGTCCTTTGTCACTGCTGGACTAGCCTAGATTAAAGGTTTATGGTTCTTACTGTTCTCTTCTGTGCTGCTCAAAATTATGTAGTTTTCACCTTTAGAATAACAAGCCAGATTCTTTGGATATTCAGGATCTCTCAGGCAGTGTGTGAATGCCAGCATATATGATCCTACACCTCATTTTGATTCAAACTCGTAAAATTTTCTCTTGCAGCTTTTTGACAGGATAAAGTTATTCTGGATGCCTGCAAAGCACCAGCCAGATTTTATTTATCTAAGGCATGTTCCTCTTAGAAAGGTCCATCTCTTCACTATAATTCAGCTGAGCTGTCTTGTGCTTCTCTGGATTATAAAGGTTTCAAGAGCTGCCATTGTCTTTCCTATGATGGTATGATTTTTTTTTTTATTTTCTCTAAAAATCCCTAATTATTTTCACTTGTGGACAATTACTATTGAAGAAAAATATAATTTTGGGCAGTTAATTATAATATTGCTTTGATTCTGTGTTCAAGGAAAATTTGTGATGTATTAAGTGGTAAAAATTTGACATTTAAGCTGTGTTTTGAGTCCTATGTGTGGATATCCCAACTTATATTCTCTTAGGGAAAATTCTTCTCTTAAAGAAAAAATACTAAAAATCTATTTGATATTTTTTATTTAAGGAATATTACTATTCTTTAAATACTTTTTATATACTATTTCTTCCTTTTATTTAAGGAATAAATCCTGTTACAGAAAGAACATTCACTTATTAAGGAAGACTGCATATTGAACTGAGGAGCCTGACAGTTCTGTGTCTTGGGAGAAATAACAATGGTCTGCTGCTTAAGTGATTTCTCTGATGATTTCACTAATAGAAAATATAAGATATTTACTGACCTCAGTGATTGTTAAATGCTTCAAACAGTACTTTGTTTGAAGAAAGGAATAGCAGCTGTTAGCTTATTCAAATTAAAGGATAAAATTCTAGCTACAAACTGTTCACTTTTGAAAGAATTCCTCTACAAGTCTGATTTACTTGCTTAATTTCCTAATTCTTTGAATTAATATATTTTCAGGTCCTAGCTTTGGTATTTGTCCGAAAACTCATGGATTTCTTTTTTACCAAGCGGGAGCTCAGTTGGTTAGATGATTTGATGCCTGAGAGCAAGAAAAAGAAACTGGAAGATGCTGAGAAAGAGGTGGGTCATGGTTTTAGGTTTCTTTGTTTGTAGCATTTTATCAACTTCTCTTTCAGACATTTAGAGAGAATCCTGTAAGGCACATTTCATGTACCAGGCAGACTTGTTAACAGTATCTAAGTGTAACATTGTCATATTTTGCATAAGTGCTTTTAAGGTTACAAATCTGATAAGCTTAGGTGGGGATGTAGATTCTTAGGCTGCCATACTGTCATATAAAATATTATCCCCAGTACTCCTGGGGTTTGCTTCTGAGACCCACTCAGATGGTGTGAAGAGATGAAGCTATGCCTGTAGGAAAGGCCTCAGATCCTAGCCCTGGGGCACTTGGGTGCTGCCCTGGGCTGGGTCTCATCCCTGCAAGAGGTGCTGAGGAAAGAAGTGAAGATTTTAAGGCCTGTGGATGTCCCAGCTGCCTCTGAGCCTTACACACAGCATCACTCTGTGCCCTTTCTGCTCAGCAATGTCAGGACCCTGTGCAGTGTCCCAGTTACACTCTGGGCCAGAGCTGTCCTTGTGCTATTGCAGAAACAATTCACTTTGTACTGGAAAGGTCAGTGACCCTGCTAACCCCATTAACCAAATGCTCAGACTCGCATCCTGTGGCATTGCCACCCAGGTGGAAACTTCAGATGTGGACTCCTCATCTATTTCAAAGAATATGCTTTTCAGATAATTCCTTATCAACTTGAAAATTACCCTTAGGGATGCCCCGAGATGTGATCCAAGACCTTTAAAATGTGTGTGTTAAGGATTCCCATTAGTAGCTTTATTTGCAGAAATAGGACATGAGCTAATAATTTGAATGGTAATGACACAAACTAGATTACTCTGCCTGTAGGATTGATTGTTCTGTGACCTTTGACAACTCCCTGCCTCATCTGTAACCTGGTGAACTCTTAACTTTGATTTCCTTGACACATTCAACATACTGTCATGGATTATATTTTGGGGAAAAGATTTTACCTATAAGAAACATCAAGATAATTATTTACTATTTAGTATGTGCCTGTAAAACTACCAGGCTGAAATTAAAATGTGTGAGTCATTGTTTTCTCCCTTGAATCAAAGCAGACCAGAGAGATGTTTCATCGTGGTGTCTGTTGTCATTACAATTCAGAGTAACCAGTAACCAAGGTAGCTCTCTTCTTGTGGGTCTGGTTATTGGAAAGAATTCCTTGTTATACTTATGTTTTGGTTATATGTCACTTTCCTTCCCTTGCTTGATAGGATGGCATCAGAAAACAAAACTGGGAAAATCTACTGGTGTTACTTTATTTCATTCACTGTCTATTTTGAGAGGTTATTTTTACATATTTTGGCATTTCTAAATATTTAGAGCTATTATTAAAACTGTTCAACTGTCAAAAACTTATGAAGCTGTGAAGCCTGGAAATGACAAAATTAACTAGTAATAAAAAACTTCTGACATGTAGCCTAAGGAATTAATTGGAGAGTTGCTATCACACAGCTTTTAAAAATAGAAGTATTCTACCCACAAGAATATTCAGAAATGTAGTTGACAGGATCTGAAACTTACTTGATTGGATCCTAATTTCATCACTTAAGTTGTTTTTATATTTTTAGGCCATGTTTTTTCCAGGGCTTTGTACATTTATAGTGGATATGATACGTGCCTTCTCCTCACAGACCTCCTTTGGAAGCCACTTTGATGTTAATCAATTAAGTCTTTCTGAGACAAGAATGAACAAAGAACTTTCACATTAGAAGAAAAAAAATATTGTAACTTTTGAAATAATTGTAGTAATAAAACATTGAAGAAACAAATTTCTGAGCAGAGAGAATTGCCGACCTACTGTTTTGGAAAACTGTACTGGCTCTTGCTGCTAACACCAACAATCAGTGTTTGTGATGCACGTGGGCCTTTGGTGATCTGCCAGAAAATGATAAACTCTCTCTTTTAGCCAACCCATGCTTTCAGACAGGCACTGGTGAAAACTGTTACAAAGGGAAGAAAGCTGGGGAGGTCTCTGGGCGTCTCTTGGGCTCTCACACACACTGCAACAATTTAGAGCAGGATTTGATGGTTACCTTCCTGCCAAGACTTGTTAACTCCTAGCTGTGCTTATCCTGACCAGGGGTGTAGACACTGGGAATCCTCTTCTGGAGGTTGTTTTCCTTTGTTCTTGCAGGCAGGACATGGCACTTGAGAGCTGATCTATTCTTCTTCCCTCCCACTAAGGCAGATTTGCTAAATTTGTAATTACTTTACGTATGGTTTTTGGTGGATTTATCTCCTAAGTCTCTTCAACTGAAAACTAATTTTGGGTATCTTGTTTCACTGAAAAATCAGCATTAAAATCAGTATTATAAATATTAAAACTGTGTGTGCAAACTTAAATCATCTTCCCTAATTTTTGCATATAAACATCAATGCAAATATCCAGTTATCAGTGTTATTTAAAATTCATCAGACAGTTGTTCAATCACTGTTAATAATTCTCCTCTTTATTCTTGCAAAAAAAGGCACTGGAAAATAGCATTAAGGTACAATTTTAAGAGAGAAGGTTTTAAATGTCAACTATTTAAGTTGAAAAGTATCTTACTTTAAGAACTTCAAATAAATACTTAATATTAAAGAAAATGAAAAGATTATTAAAGTACACAAATTTCACTTTTCACGATTTCATATCCTGTCTCATGTCTAAATTCCTTTGTTCTAGGAAGAGCAAAGTATGTTAGCAATGGAAGAGGAAGGGACTGTTCAGTTACCACTAGAAGGACATTACAGGTAAAATATACCTTTCCTCTTTTAGGTGAGTTGCAATTAAATAAAGTAAACATGTCACAATATTTATTCATAATGCTTACTGAATATCAGGAAGATGTTTGTTTGGTATGGATAGGTGAACTGAACCACACACTGCATCATTTAACAAGGTCAGCCCTTTTCTAGTCTTTCCACACGATCTCACTTTCCCTAGGGAAATACACACTAGTTGGAAGTTTTCCATTGGACAGGACTGCAGGATCAGACTGTTCACAATGAGCTTTGGCTTCTGACATGCACAGTGCAAAAGGAAGATGCGGAGAAGGTCAAACCCTTCACCCTGATGCAAGCAGGGATCCAGGAAAGATTTTGAAAACGCTGCAGAAAAACTAGGTTCTTACAGTATTACATCGTAAAACATTCTGATTAAATCCTGTTATGTAAGATAATGAGTGCATCTAGAACTCTGCAGGGTAGATAAAGCATAATGCAGGGCTGACACAACAAAAAAGGCATGAACATCTATATTATAGATAGTAATAATACATGTTGCCAGCCCATAAGGAATGAATATAATTTAAAGTTTTCAGAAATAAATTCTTAAGAAAAGATTTGAAATATCTGGTGACAGTAACCTCTGCATAAATGTGAGTTCATAGGAACATCATCTTAGAGTGGCCTTCCCTCTAACATTTTAACACAAAGTTACTGTAACACCTCCTAATGCAAATCAGGAGATTTGTAACAGTGTCTCTGAAAAAATCCGACTCATCAACTACTAATGGTCTGGTTCTTTTCTTGTTTTGTCCATACATTCTTGTTGTAATTTCTATTAGCAATATGTAGCTTAATTTATCTTGCAGTGTGATCTCTATCGATCTCCACAGTGTGTTGACATTGGTAGAGTTGCCTGGATAATACCTGACTCTCTGTACTGTAAGGGTTGCACACCTGTAGCTAAAAACAAGAGTCAAGATATTGGTGATTAAAGTGGTTCCCCGAAACACAGAACAGCAAGTTTACTGAGGGCTTACTGAATGCCAAGTATATGTAACCATGAAGTCAGGAATAATGTACAGGCAACCCCTTAAAATGTTTAAGACTTTATTATTCTTATGTGTATAAATACAAGTTTGGAGCAGTCCAGGTAAAGCAAAGACCATAATGGCTACAAAGTGCTACTTAAGGCTACTGATTAGTTTGTTTGATTTGGACATTTTTATTAGCTATCTTAAATATTTAATTTTGTTAAGGCTTTTGATTGCTTTAAAAATAGTTTTAAAAGTAGGTGGAGTTTCAGGACCTTTTGGGATCATGTTTAATCCAGTGATGCCACTAACATGCTGTGAGATCTTGGGCAATATTTAATTTCACACTTCTTCATTTTTCTCTTTATTAGTTGGGAGTGACACAATACATTTTCTTGATGTTATTGTGATTAATTGCTGTTGGAGGAGACCTTTTGGGATCATGTTTAATCCAGTGATGCCACTAACATGCTGTGAGATCTTGAGCAATATTTAATTTCACACTTCTTCATTTTTCTCTTTTTTATTAGTTGGGAGTGACACAATAAATTTTCTTCATGTTATTGTGATTAATTGCTGTTGGAGGGAGAAAATACCTTAAAAAGTGCTAAGATGTTCTGAGAGAGTATTTAAGTAATTGTTCAGGACTTCTGAACTTTAACGTAGTCTCTTGACTTACAATGCACGTAATTATTGTCATCACTACCAGTTTTCAAGCACTTTTATTGAGTTAATAAGTAACAAGACTGATTGCTGATTGTTTTATTGTGTATTTACTTTCATTCTTGTCTAGAGATGACCCATCTGTGATAAACATTTCTGATGAAATGGCGAAAACTGCTGTGTGGAAGACATTGTTGATATCCTCAGAGAATGCAAAAGATAAGGAGTCAAGCTTTCCTTCTAAAAGGTCTTAATATTTTTAACTTCATTATATTTTGTATATTGGTGTCAAACCAATATTAGAATATTTTGCTAGGGATTAGAAATATTGATAGCATTTTGCAGTTTTATTTCTTATGTCCAGTCGTAATATTCTGAGCTCAAAACACAAATTCACTATTTATTTAAAAACATAAATCACAAATATTTGCATGGTACTTAGTTATGCTCCAGTGGAAAATGAAGCTGAGCATGCCTGATGCTTGTGTAATGAACCACCAGCCTCCACCTGGATATTGCATTTGTTCTGCTTGCTTTTGTTCTTTCCTCTTGAAAAAGAAGTGATCATCACTGCCCCTGGAAATAGCTGTATGAAGAACCCAGTACTCTGAATGCAATCTAATAATATTTGGAGTGAAAATAATTTTATGATTGCATCATATCTTTACATTTTTCTGCCAACTTCACTTGTACTCAAAACAGTTAAATAATTTTAGATTTTAGTCCAGTAAAATGAAGACACATTATTTTATCTGTGCTACAGAGTTACGACAGGAATAAGAAAATATTAAATTCAAGCACAGTGTGATTTTCTAAGAGAATTTTTTCCTCTGCTTCCATAAATTTAAAATGTAACTATTTTCTATTTAATTGTTTTGTATCACACTTCTGTCATAAGCTCCCCTTCCTAATCACTCTAGAAGCTGATTCCCCAAAGGTAAGACCCTGACCCCAACCTTTCCTTGGTTGTGTCTTCCAATTCAAAACGGTGTCTGCCACCTTGGAACCCAAATGAGTTGACTTTGTTTAGTTTTTGGGGAGACAGGATGAGAAGAAATTTCAAATAAGAATGTAAAATATCTTCATTAAAGTCTCAAATATTAGAATTTGAAATTTACTCTGTATTTAAAATAGTGTATTTAAATAGTGTAGTGTATTCAAATGTCAGACTGAATTTATTCCTAGTAATCTTTTCTAAAATACAGAATTGTATTCTGCCCATTTCTAAATATACTTTTCAAAAGCCCATGTTTGAAACAGCTAGTTATTGTTTCAAGGTGAACAGATGCAGTAAGAGAACACTTGTACTGATAGTGTTTTTTAATTTATCACCCCAAAATGGCATGCTGCCTTTCAGTTGTTCCTTTCCCTGTACTGCATAAATGAAACTAAGCAGTTGATGACCAGAGAACCTTCATTTGAAACACCCATGGAGCAGCCCACTAATGTGGTCATTTTGATATTTCACTGAGACTCAGAATAGCCTAGTTCTTGTTTGCCTGCCACCCTACACATGGACTGAAAAGGATCATGTCACTGAAACCAGCATGGGGCACGGGAGGAGGATGTACTGCAGGGTTTTCTTGTCAAGTACCCTGCTGTCCATGTTGTGAAAGCCTGGAGAAAGAGAAGAACCTGCTGTGGCACATTCACAGCCCCTGGGTACACAGGGGTTGTAATTTTCCTGGTGGATGTTGCTTTCTTTGGTGGTATGATAGATGATGTAAACATGACCCTCTGAACAAAGAGCATCCACAGAGATTGTGGCTCAGATAAGAGATTTGACCTTTAAACTGCAGTGAAATAGAAACTAATTTTCTAAAGGTCTCCTTTTCAATCTCTTCTTGTATCTTTGCTCTTGAAAACAAAGACTCAGGAGAAAATATTTTTCTAGTTTTAGATATGAGTGTTCTGTTGTAAACCAACAGCCTTAAAGACTCTGAAATCCTGCATTTTCAGGTGCTCTACCTTGTCTCAGATTCTGAGAGAGGAATAGATTCAAAGAGCTTTAACCCTGAAAGACTTTCTTTACGATAAGCAAAGCATAAGCAACTTTAATCTTAAGTCATATTAGGGACAGAACTACAAAAATATTACAAAACATAATGCATGTATCATTAAATGAGGATATAATTCAATCCTAGGTAATTAGTAAGGAAAAAAAAAAGCTTGGAATGGTAGCAGTTGTAAGGATAAATTTTGCAATATTAGATTAACAATTTCTGCAGTGAATGGTACCTTATCATAGAGGGGGAAAATTTTCATTTTGAAATAAATTTTATTGATGCCTTGTGAAGTTCCACTACACACCATTTAGTACTCCCTTTCAGCTGTCAGTTCTGCTTCCTTATATCTCAAAATATTATTAAATGGGGATAATTAAATTATGATAGTATACTATGATTTTATGCAAGGCATTGGCCAATTAACAAGAAGTTACTTGTAGTAATTAAATGCTGAGTTGACTTGACCAATTATAAACTAAGATCATCTACAAAAAGAGATTTTAGACAGGAAGGGTTTATACAAATGACTTCCCAATCTGATGGATAATTTCTACCACAAGACATTCCCTGGCCCTGGTTATTTGAAATAGCATAGTGTGAGAGAGTTCTTACATGTCGGGCTCCTGAATGTTTCTACCTCAAAGAGAGGACTACAAGGGATTCAATCAAGTTGCCTAGCCATAGAGGCACATGAACTTCACAATTTTCCAACTGTCCTTTTTTTATTATTAAAATTCACAGGGACCTAAAGGTCTGCCTTTGAGCCTTTCTTGGTAGAAAGGAACACCAAGGCACCTACCTGTAGCACAGCCCTCTTTGGTACATGTGAATAAACATTCCTCTGTCTTTGCTCATAGTATTAAGCCCTTCAGAGAGCAATTTCAAAGCATATGCAGACCTGACTATGGACAGGAGACAGACTTAGCTGGTCTTTTAAAGTACTGGAGAAAGAGGCATCTGTCACTTTGTAGATGATATGAGTGAGTTTTCTTTTCGACCTGAAGGTATGAAAATCCCACATCCCAGACCTTCCTGCTCAGGCGTGTTAGGCTACTCCCTTGGTAGGGAGGAAGAGAGCTCCAACTCCTTTACAGATCCACCAGTGACTTGTTTTACTGGAAAAAGACTGGACTTGTCCTTTTTTTTTCAAATTTCTCAAGGCATTAAAGCCCACATCTGCAGGAGCTGCTCAGAGATGTGAATCCTAAATAGAAGGAAGACTTTCCTGGTATCACAGAGGCACCTAAAACGTGGAAATATTATAGACTGTAAGGCACACAACACCTCAGTGTTTGCTTTTACTAAGCACAGGTAACTCCCTGCCTGCTGTACTGCTGCACTTTCAATTCACCCCCCCTGGAATTTGTTTGCATACCCTTTGTGTGCAGAAAGTGTAACATACCCAATTCTATCACTGTTCTACAGAAGGTGACAGATTTGGCAGTTGAAGTGGCAGAAGTTGGTATTCTTTAGCTATTTCCATTAACACCTCTGGAAGCTGCCATAGGCATAGAAGTAAGCTTTGGCTGAACTGAATTGTATCCTTAAAGCAATTTTTATGTGAAGAAAAATGTCAAATGATTGTAGAATTGTGCATGAATCACCTTAAGAATTTGAGAATTGATCTTGCTTTCTTTAAGCCTTGCGTAACTCAGCCTATTTCTCATTCATTCTAGTTAAGGAATTATTCCCATGAAACCTGGTAGGTTATGTGCTTGCTACAGGTTTGTTCTCAGAACCATCTGGTTTTCTTTAGATACCCTGCCACTCTTTGTTGAAGGCTTGATTTGCCTGTGTTGTGGAAGCCTCTTTGCATTTTCATACTGTGATTGAGACTCATTGGAAGAACATGACTTTTTATTTATTTACGCTGTTGTAAATTAGGACCCTCACACACACAAAAAATCATCTGCTTTGCACGTACATTGCTTTCTATAGGCAAATCAACATTGTTTTACTGGGGGGGAAAAAAAGGCTGAATCCAAATTTGAACTGTGGTTTACTGTTCTGAATAAGATGGCTTGTATCTGATCTTTCAGGCTTTTTTTTTTTAAATTTAAATTTATTTCCTTATAATGTATACATGAGGAAGTATGTATTACTCTCCACATGGGGAATATTGTCTCTCCTCATCCTCGCCAGACTTCTGCTCTCTCCAATCAAGACTGAAAGCCAAATATTTGCTGGATATTGGCTTGCACTACTCTAGTTCAGAAACATTCCTTTTAAATGTACAGTTGAACAAGAGAATACATTTTAAAGACAAGAAATACTTACTGTGAGCTCTTGTTTGCTCCATTTAAGAATGTGCTGGTATTGTCTGAGAACTGTACCATTACCATTATTTAGTAAATTAAGTTGTATTTGCCAAAAAAGAAAAAAATAAGTGGCTATCTTTGCTTGCATGCTGGCTGTCTGTACATCTTAAGTTCTTTACCTACCTTGTCCCTAAAATGCTGCCTGATGTCTTCCACACCATTCAGCACAGAAATTTTCACTTGCTTTCCCAGTTTGTGCCATGAAGCATGAAAAATAAAGTATCTGTGCAATGTTGGTTTTCAGGTAGATTATATATATATACATAGTTGTGTGTGTGATAGTACTACCATAACTCTATTTTTTTTGTTTCCCCTTTCGTTTCCTAGTGCTGAAATCAGAAAAGAGAAGAAAGCTGACTCAGGGAAAGGTGTTGACCGGGAGACTTGTCTATGACTTGCTCTTCAAGTAATTTTTTTACAAATGATTTAAAGGAGTGCCACAACCACTAAATATAAATTATTTACCTTGTAACTTTTGTCTTTCATCTCAAACTAGCACAGGTAATGTAGTGCAATACTTGTCTCATTCCACCTTGTCTATCTTGTCTAGTATCAATGTAAATGTCTGCAGTAGCCAATGCAAAAAATCTTTGTGTTCTTTGCTGATCTTGGCCATTTATCAGTACTTGTATCAGAAATGTAAGAAGCAAATTTTCTTTCAAATTCAACTTTCCTGTTAATAGGTTTGTACTGTATTTTGCTACTTTTTCTGTGTGAGAATACTTAATAATCTTGATTCAAGATGAACTTGAAAACCCTTATTCCAATTTTTTTTTTAAATCACCTAACTAATAAATGATTTCAAGAGACCCAAACTGACAAGCAAACATTAAGAAGTTTATAAAATAACAACTGATCTGACCCTGTGACTAAACTAACAAGGATAATACTTTCCTCCTTAATCTGTCCATTTGAAGTCATGGATTCAGTTTTGCAATGTGAATTGCAGGGTCAGATTCTGTATTTGTGAAGTTTTCCTTGATTTATTACAGTGTATTTAATATTAAAATTTGTATGTAACCGGAACATAGTCCTATATATATATATATATAAATAAATAAATAAATATATATATAAAATATATATTAAAGCATTTTCTCACCTTAGTTAAAGAACACCACCACATCCTTTGCTGTGAAACATGGGTACAGTATTTCTTAAAATGCGATTTGTGATTACAGTATCTTGTATTGTATGAATGTTGCCATGGTAGGCCAAACAAAGGCATTTTGTCATTAATCAATCCATTATTTTATAATAGGGAAAATTTTGTAGATACAAACTATACCCCACATGCAGTTTTACCACCTTCCCAATGATCTTCCTCTTTATTGCCTAAAATTCAGCCACATAAAGGATGTATTTTATATTGTCTTCTCTCCACTAACAACTGTAAACCTCTTAGTTTCAGAGATTATGTATAATAATTAAATGGGTATCCTGCTGTTGTTTTGTTACAGCTCTTTATTATTCTATCAAATACATATTGATTAAAAGATAAAAACAACATTGCAAAGTAAAATGTGGCTTTAAGGCTATTACATTTTTTGTAATGGATTTTGTTACTGCCTGATCCTTCAAGCTGTTCTTTTCTGTAAAAGACTGAGAGATTAGGTATTGAATGAATAGGGATGCGGAGCTGAAGTTTTATTGTGTTATTTGGAATTCACTGATTTTTAAATTTTTTAAGATAAATTTTTAAATTATAAAAATGAAAGCTAACTCTCAGTATTATGCTGTAACTTTGAATCCTAAAAATAAGAATTGTAGTCTTGCAATCTTCCTAAGAACTCATCCATAGGGCTCTAACATTCCCCAGCTTTCCCAAATACGCAAATTTTTCTATAGACCTCGTGAACAAGTTTTCCCATTCAGCACATTTAAAATATTCCAGTGTTTTCGTGTATGTGAGTGTGTATGTTTTAATACTTTAGCCATAAATAATTGCATTTTGCTGCAAACTTAATAGGGTCACTGTTCTAAATTTACCTTAGTATTATCAAAGCCCATTAAAAGCCATTTTTATGGAGAAAAAAAATTCTACTGGACGTGAAAAAGGATTCACATCTAATTAAATGTTTTGTATATGTAAATTTAGAAAAAAACTCTGATGCATTAAGGTTAAATGCTTTGTTTTGTGTACTTGATGATAAATTGTAAGATTCCAATTGTTTTAAGGTTAGTATAGAAGCTCAATACTGGTTTGTCCTGAAAGCAGCCTGATGGTGTTTTAACATGTTGCTGACTTTGTTACAGATAATGTATACAATCAAAATGTATTAGCTTCACTTGACCAACTCTTAGAATATTAAGAAATCAATGTATTCAATGGCATTCTGTATTTTTGTTCAGTATTTCAGAGTGGTTTTATTTTAAAACACTCTGGTTTTGCGTGAATTTAAGTGCTTTTCCAATGATAATCTTAACGTTCTGAAATCACACACAATGTAAAGCAGATGTAGTGCTATATTTACTTCTAATTTCATATTCCTGGTCAAAATTACTCAACTTCTTGGATGTAATTTATTACAAAAGTTTATGTGTACATGTGAATAGACTATTGTGTTTTTCACAATTAAGATATGTTATGTGAAAATAAATATTTATCCTAACTAATTTTCAATTTTATTTTTATACTGCAAAACTCAGAAGAGGTTTACAATACCACACAATATTTGAAATGTCTACCTGACCTGAACGGGCTTCACAAATTAATGATTGGTAGAGCCCAGCATGGCTCCCTTTTCAAGTGGAATCTCACTGAAACATGCAAGGCTGTGAGCTGGTGCTGTGTACTTGGTCTGACCTTAACAGTAAGTGTGACACTGGGGACAGCCCAGAGCTCGCTGTTCCATGAAGAGAATGGAATGAAGCTCCAATTTACTACTCATGAGTTGGTCCCCCTTCCTCCTGAGAGAGATGATGGGGACAAAGCAGGAGTAGTTGGATCTTTTTAGAAATCAATAGTTAAGGTCATACAATTTAAAATGCTTCTGCTCTTCTCAGAACCCTAAATTTCTGCTACTGAAAAACCTTAAGGCCATGAATTGCAATGCTATGTACAGTATTGATTCCAGCTTACTAAATCCCTTTTGAGCTTCTTCACCAATTATTAAACCAAAGACTAGAAGTCTCCTAGCCTAAGAATGGTAACAGTGACACCTCAAGCTTCCACTGCTTCTGTGTATTGTACAACAAACTTAAACATCCATTTCACATAGGAAAAAAAATACAGAGAAAGCCCGTAATTGGTAGGGGTGCAAGTTACAGTAATTCAGGCACAACTGACTTCTAGCTTTGGACATTAATGAAATGAGCTAGATATTTTCTGTGGCTCAGTTTTAGTTATTTACCTGTGCTCATGCAGTTCAAGCAAGTTGTCAGTTCCCTGAGGCAGCTCTACCATCCTCTTGCCTGCATTATTTTTGGAGCTGAGGGAGTTCTACCACTGTGAAAAATTAGACACTGAATTTATGTTAATTAGGACACTTACTATAGCAATGAAATTTTATTTTGTTTTAAAAGTTGTATCATTGTCTATTACCAGCATACCTTAGAAGTTGCTTTCCAGACAAAGTAAGATAATTAGCATTGCATTATGTAATGCCTTGCAGATAAGACCATTAACAGGGGATGATGTATTGAGAGTAGATTCCCAGTGAGATGCTAGAATCATTAACATAGGTCAGATGCAAAGAATTGCATCTTAATGAAAGACTTAAACCATATAATTTCTAGTTTCATGTATTTTTTTAAATGTTTCTTTGATTATATTAATTCTTGCACTTATCTAATGAGAGTCTGGTGAAAGAAGTTTTTTGGATTACAGAAACACTTTTTTTTTGTTTTATGACAGTATGAGTGATAACATTAAAAGAAATCCTAACTATTTACCCTTGCATACACAAGCCATATCATAATGATAATCTTTTTTTATAACCTGTCTGTATTGCTGGGATCTACCTTATACTGACATAGGTTTCTTTGCCTTGAGTCAAAAGAATGAGAGATGTGATGATAAAACCTCTTGGAGATAACTGACAGCCTGTAAGCCTGTAGAACTTTAACTGTGGTGCCAGTCAACATTAGAGCCACTACTCCCTTAAACCCAAGATGGTATTTGTAAAACCCAGCTCCAGTGTGTTTCAAAAAAATGCCAACAAACAGAACAAAACCGCCCATCTTATTTTGTGAGTCAAGGAATTGTTAGTTTGTGAAAACAAAATCTGATTTTCCATTTGAGACTTTCTCATTTAAGGACAAGCTGCACAAAGTGTCTTAACATTCTTCCCCATGCTTTATCTGTCTGCATGAGTACTTTTACATTCACACCTAATGTCACTAATAACCCACAATACAGACATAATCAGATGCTGGCATGTAATACCAAGAAGCTAAGTGTTAGATAATCATGTCACACTCCATTACATGATACCATTACACAAAATCAGATGACTTACACTGTAAGTCATCCTCAAAATTAACGGGGATTTAAAATATTCTAGTGTTCTTTTTCTGAAGCAACATTTTCAAGGATATGGACTACACCTCCTTTCATAAATTAATGTCTTTATTATTTTAAAGCAGCACAATTTTTAGTACAAGTGGATTGCATTTTTTCTATGTGAAATTAAGAAAACTAAACCTCAGATTAGATGGAGAATCCTACCTGGAGTGCTGTAAAGAAAGCAATATTTATTGGTAGGCTGTAAGGTTTTGCTAAAGAGCATGTTCACAGGAGATTGACAGTCCAGCCCTTGCTGTGACTGCTAGTTTGCATTGTAATGTTTTATGTTTCAGTGTAAGAACCAGTTTCTATTCATCACAACATGAGCAACTTCTACATTAAAAAAATGGGGCTCTTGTTCCCAGAGGAGATTTTGCAGTGCACCTCCCCAGTGAAGCAGCCATCTTTACTATAAAATAAGCAAAAATAACAGTACTATATGATAGCATACAAAGAAATTCAGTGACACTGGTTTGATTAGGTATCATTCAGAATCTTTGGTGAAAGCTGG
Organism: Passer montanus; assembly: GCF_014805655.1. Taxonomy (NCBI): domain Eukaryota; kingdom Metazoa; phylum Chordata; class Aves; order Passeriformes; family Passeridae; genus Passer; species Passer montanus. Next base: position 11,864,055 of record NW_024356504.1, on the reverse strand, counting down.
TTTTGTGCTTGCCTTGCAAGAGTTCTACAACTGTAATACAAGGTATTGCAGAGAAAACACGCTTACTTCAGGAACTGCAGTATAAAGTATTTCATTCTGCACATATTAACATTGCAGTATTCCTGGTACCCATTCTAAAATAATAATTATCAAGCCTTACGAATTTCTGCAAAAATGTTTCTTCATTATTCTCACAGAAATTACCACAGGGTTCATTTCACTTTTGATGGAAACATTATTATATTTTTATTCTGTGACTGATCGCCCTGTGACATTTTTATCATTCCTTTCTCTAACATACAAACTCGACTGTTTCTCTTTTAGACTGAAATATCAAAAGGTAATTACTCAAGCAAGTACCATGTTTCCTAGAAGTCTGCAACATCATTCCGGTGATGTTAAGACCCGATTAAACACAGTCAATAAAAATGCAATAGTTGCTTGGCAACAGGAATCATTACAAAGATTAGCATTTCATTGTGTACACCGGTATCCCAAGAGCTGACTCTTATCTCATCTTGATTTACACTGGCTCAGAGTACATTATCATGAGAGCTTTCTGGAGAAGTACCATCACTAACAAGCAAAATGCTGGTGCTAGTGCAGTGAGAAACACTGCTTTATGAAGTGGCTCATATGGGTATAAATATGCTTATGTGCTTGACCGGAGATGGAATGGTCTTTGTCAGTGTACCACTGCGTGAAAGAGAAACACAGAGAGTGTTAGTTGCAGCTACAGCTAAAGGATATAAATCAAACATGACAGACATAAAAACCTGTGCAGCCATTTAAAATGATCCTAGCATGTGGCTTTCAGCATGGAAGCAAAGACATGATGGGGTAAAGCTGCTTTGGAAGCTGCTTTGACACTTAAGCTCCTTCTTTGCATGTGGGACATGCTCTGTTTTTATGCTGAAGGTGTAAAAACAACATGTGGCTTGTCCACATGGAAGGTAGATTCAGCTGTTCAGTTACAAGGGGTGCCTGACCTCTCCCTCTGTATATCCTTTGAGTTTGGCTGAAAGAAAACCATGCACTTGGCCTCCTTCTGTACATATCTTTTCTAGCACTGCTCCTCGAGGGCTGAGAGAATGTAGGAAAGGAAGAGATGGCTCCCTAGTCTGAGAACTTCCATGCACAACATAAGAAAGGGCAAATAACTGCTTGTCTTGCAAGTACAATAAACACCAGACAGGATGGACAGGCTATCTGGGATTTTGCTATTTTGCTGGGATTTTTTTATCCTATCTGTAAGACACTATTCATTGCACTTGGGTATATGCAAAGGTTGGGACTGTCTATTTGTTTGAGAACACAAAAAATTTAAGAAAATGAAAGATTAGGTTAAAAGGATCAAATATGAGATAGTGTTGCTTTACAGTTTTTCTTGTGCAGAAATAAAATACATGCTTTATGTTCACATTTCAGTTACTGAATATGAAATGCAACTATATGAACTTCCATTTAAGAAGGCAATGAATTTATACCTTACCACAGGGAGCTTATGTTATTATTCTCATTTGTATAACAATACACAAACCAGAACCATACCATTGCCTGAAAATCCACTTCAGCATCAACAAGAGCTTTGGAAATCTGTGCTGCTTGCTGAAAGTGAACATTATCTGAAAAGTGGAAGAGGAAAAAGGTAAACAAAAACTGCTTCTGTAATACTCTGGGGGAAAATCAAAGCAACTATACACACTAGACTCCCCAGCACTGCTGACTGAAACACAGATTAGTTGCAAAAATCGGTATTATTTTATTGACGCAAATGTAACAGCCTTGCCCCTTCATGCTTTTGTTTTGTCAGTAGTAGAATTGCGAACCTGTCTGTAATACTAAAATGTCTAATTAACTGCAACTCACCATCTGCTGTTCCATGAATAAGGAGATATTCAACTTCCTTGAATTTTTCAGCTCTGGCCATTACTGTTGAACTCTGAAATTAAATGAAAAAAAAAAAGAAAAAAAGCTGCTATTTATTAGGGTATGACTTGCTAGCAACTGAATTTGATTCGTGTTGACACTGTCTGGGGTTCTTCAGCTCAAAGCAAGCGCAGCCCTGCTTACCCCCCTCTGAAGTGCCACGGGACAGGGTCACACATCCAGGGCTGGGTGCCCACATCAAACCACCCCGCGCCTGTTCCCAAGGCTGTGGCTGCCAAGGAGCAGGCAGCTGCAGAGGGGAAGAGCTCTGCAGTCAGGTTCACATTCAGTCCATGGCCAGCATGGTGGTAGCCTGCAGCACTCCGTGTGCCATAGGGTTCCTGTTTGACTGCAGACAAGTTAAAAAAAAAATGTTGCCATGGCAACAGTGCACCCTGCGAGAGCAAGGAGTAGATCTTGCAGAGGCTACACATGTTATCTTCCACACAAGGTTCACCTGCAGGTAAGGCACCAGAGCTAATACTGCCTCCATCTCCAGAAAAACCGGGTAACAAGAAGTTTAGAAAAATGTGCTCTCAAAATGCCTCAACAAAAATCATTAGACCACATCTCTAAATAGAAGTCAAGCTACATTTTGGGAATGGAAACACGATACAGTGATGAAAAGATGAAATAATCGGCGACTATGATTAATCAAGAAATTTAAAACATAGTAACAACATATTCCCTAGAACATTCTAGCCCACCTGACTTGCTACTGTGACTCAAGAATGAAGGCAGTGAGGATTGCAGATAAGATTTTTAATTTGGGCGAGAAAAGGGAGTAGGATGGTGCTCTGCCATGAGCAGAGAAAGAAGAGGAACAACAGGGACAAGACATTTTAGACTTGATAAGACAAGCAGTTAATGAGGCAAAAAAAAAATACGAAAAATTATGAACAGAAGAATTTAGTGATTTGCTTTTTTTCTTCCAAATTTTGTACTAAGGCTCTATCCTTGCACAAGGATTTGCATTTAGTACCCCAAAAAAGTCAAATACTTCATACTACCAAGACAAGAAGGGTTCTGATTTCCTTATGTCTCTTGTACACTCATGAATCTTTAAAGCAAGTACAAATATTAAACTCCTTTTGTCATGGCAGAATAGTGTACCAGAACCCTTCCATACATAAAATGAATTCTTTGTATGTATTCAATGAAATCTAAAAACAAAGTTCAGCAGAGAGGGCAAAAAACTCCCACCCTCCAGTCTCTTACACTGCAGTTGCCCTCTTTTGATAGTGAAAGGCTAGAGAACACTAGAAATCCAGTATACAGAAATCCACCAACAGCAGAAGCATGACATATTCCATTCAGATGATTTGGTATCATGGAATAAGAACATTTAGCCGTGAGTGTCAAAATATGGAGAGAGCAATTTGATGCACCAAGGAGCACTGGTAAACCAGCTGACCAAAAGAACAAATGAGAAAGAAACGACCCAGTGAGATTAAAGACAATAAAAACCACCAACAACCAAAAAAAACCCCAAACCAACCAGTATCCTTTGAGTAAATAATTTCCCACATGTGCAGAGGGAAAACTGATAGATCACCTTGCTAGGCTTTATTGCAGAAAAGCAATGCTGCTTTAAGTAAACCTTCTGGAAGCTTGATTTAAGCTACACTTCTGAGAGCTTGACTTGGCAAAAGCAGTTTTAGAAAGAGGATGTCACTATTTTTCCTCTTCAGGCATTAAATAAAATAAAGTTATTTGTAAAAATACTTCAGAAAGAAGAAACATATGAGGTACTTTCTCTGCTTTTTTATCACTGGTGATACTTCACTTGCTGTACTCACACTCAGCATGAAGAGTCCCTTCCCTAAAACATGCTTTAAGGACACAGTACCTTTGTGTCCTTAAAGAAGTTTGCAAGCTAGGGAGCACTCTCAAGTAGGCAGAGTTAGACAACAAAGCAACAGCAGCTGAACAAACTAAGGTTTGTTCAGTGGACAGCCAAAAAATGCAACTTTATTTACCACTTCTGTTTTACAGTTACACTGCTAGGACAAAGGCTCTGAAAAGGTAACGTGAACAAGTACTGAGAATTAGGCCCTACTGAGTGTAACTGGCTTTTCTAAAGATCACACAGCAGTCAACATTTTATCAGCACTCCACAAACAAGTTAAGGTTTGGCTGAAATTGAAGGTCTCTCTCCCTTTAGCATATTCTCAGATAATAGAACAAATGTCAAATCAGTACAAGATGGCATATTTACAAAATTGTACCCTGTTTTGCATAACCTAATGATGCAGCAGTTCTTAAGGACTGAACATTTCAAATCTGCTAGAAAAAGATTGCCAAATCTATGACTGTTTCAAACACTTGCCAAAAGCATATCAAATTCAGAGTGAACTGCAAAATAATGTTCTCACAAGTTGAACAGTCTCTTCAGTATGCTTTACATGGCTACTGCGTCTGACCTCCAGAGCTCTGCCCTGATTCCGTCTCAAGTCTTTTGCATCAGGGATGTTTCTTCCAGGCCGCCACATTCTCTGCTGTTCAGGCTAGGATTATATTAGGAGCACCACCCATGCTTGCTCCTCTCTTTTACAAAGCTCTAATTTTTAATAGTTTACAACTACATTAAAAGACACTGAACATACCTAATCAGCCCACTTAGGAGCACGAGTCCTCCCTCAGACTTGACTCCTGACAAACAATATTTAACATTTCAGATTCTCTGCCTTCAATGAAGTAAAACTTAATGTCACAGAAATACAAGACAGGATGTACCCCTCTTACCACAACTAGTTTCTTGAGTCTATATATTCAGTCATCAATAATACTCTACATGTTAGGAATGTGCCTAGCAGTGCTCATCTTTTCTAAGGAGGTGTGTACACCATCTCAATTTTTTTTAAATCAGGGTGCATACCATAGTTTATGCAACTTTTCACTTTTCATGCCAGCTTTACAGCAATGCAGCAGGATAGAGAATATATGAGGCAGCACACAAACCTGACAGCACAGAGTTAGCAGTGCAAGCTTTAACAGCTTCAGCTGTATGTACTAGCTTTCAGTACAGATTCTGCATTCACCTCAGAAACCATTCATTTCAGCAAACAGCTCTCAAAAGTGTCACCGGACCAGGAGGCTGGCTATTGGGACTGGGACATGGATCAAAGGGGCTGTAAGCCAGGAACATACTGGGCTGAAGTCAGTGAGGGTCTTCAGCAATAACAAGATCCCACAACACTGTCATGGAGGCTACATGAAAACCAACAAACTCACTTCTCAAGCTACCCCACCCTCCAGGTTAAAAGTAAAGTCCAAGTATTATATTATTTGGAGCTTTTAACAACAAACAGGATTTAAGTTGCATTTTCCTTTCTCTAGGAGCAGCAGCGAAGTGTGACAATCTGATCTAGGCAATTACTCCTCCTCCATCTAGCCACCATTCTCCCCAATTAGTCCTCTGAGTAACACATTTGAAACCTTTAGCTCTTTGGTACTGGCAGTTTCAACGTGGCCATTGCCAGCAATGGATACCATGCCAAGAAAATCCGACTCCTGGCTTGAAAGGATTAAACAGTCCTCTGTTGCCATCTGTGCCGTGAAGCTGGTGAGTGACTTTGTGCACCCAGAGCGTTAACGTTCGTTCTGCACAGCGACAGGAACTTGTATTTACACTGCTACCTCGCAGACCTCCTACTGTTCCCACTGCCTTAAAGAAACGCATTTGGAAAAAGACAGGCAGGAGGCTGCAGGCTGCTGGTCAGTTCCTGCTGGGCCCAGTAGCTCAGTGGTTAGAAGAGGGAGACAGACACAGTACCAAGCTGTCCAGCAGTCACTACCATTGTCCCCAATCTTGACCAGAATGTCTCACATAGCAGCTGACAACACTAGAGTACTGTAAATATATGCCAAGCCACATGTTTCAGTACATATATGTCTGTATTTATATGTTTTATCATACTTGTAAATCAATGCGACAACACCCACCCTTTTTCCTACCCATGACACTTTTTTAATGCACACAACAGTGCTATCTGTCCTCTACTCTGCTTACCAACCCAAACACAGAGAATGCTCTATCTCCTCCTCTAATAACATCAATGTTTGGTTCCAGTATCACCATGGCTGGCCTCTTCTGTGAAACATTCCAATAACCAGGGCACAAAGTACCCCTCAGATTCCTCAGAGTTCTCCCACAGCCACTGTATTTTCACCTCAGCCTGAAGTTTCCCAAAACGTAACAGAACGTTTGGTTGCTGTGCCCTATGCCCAGCTACCTGTGACTTCAAAAAGCCCTTGAGGCAACAAAAATCATCTGGCACATGGAAGAGCAAGTCAAACAATTGATTAGTCATGCTGTAACAAGCACAAACAATCTACATGAAATTTTCTTTCAGCAGGACTCATGCAAATTCCCTCACTCCTGTGAAAACACTGGTCATTTTAGAACAAATTTTGGACATCCTCTGTTTATGGAGATTTCAGTCCTGACACTGCTGGCTCTCAGTTGGTCTGCAATTTGATATGATCACAGTAGCTTACCTGTCAAAATTTTCTAGCATTGAGGAAATTTTGCTTTCCCTGCAAAAAACCTGCAGATTCCTAAAGCAGGGAAGTTCACACAATACTCATTAAAAAAAAATACATTTCAGAAAGAATGGGAGTATATTTGTTTTTGTGAAAAATGTTTAAGATAAAGCATTCTTTGCTCACAAACATATACATTTTAAAACAAATTTGTTTTTTGGTGGTTAAAATAGAAGTTTTTACAGCTTGTTTTACAGTCTGTGAAGTAGTCAAATGGAAGTGAATTTTAAAAAAAAACAACCCAAAACACTAACACACCAAACAAACAACAGAAACCCCAACCATTCACCAAGGGGAAGCTACCTTGTGCAAATCCAAACACATGAGACTACAGCCTCTAACAGCACAATGCAACAGTTCTAGCAGGCAAGAAGAAACAAACTTATTTTTCTGCACACGGAAAGAATTAAAGTGTTTAAAGAACAATATACCAGTTTAGAAATGAAACAACACACAAAAAAAGAAATAAAGTTATTTCTTTCTTACATTATAGTTCTTCAAATTATCATTTTCTGTAGGAAGGCCCATGTATCGCTCTGTGTATATTGAATCTGAAATTCAAAAAAACCCCAAAATTAGAACCTGCTACTTAATTTTCAGTCTGTCTACCATCAATTTTCTCATCAATACAAGCAGTAACAATGCATACTGGAAATCAGGTTTTCCACAATGAGGGGTGTAGGTAACCATCGTTATTCAGAATAGTTAATCTTCTTGTTGCCATGGACACCTGAATGCTGAATATTAATATAGTACTTTGTGTCAGTGTTTCCTTATTGTTATTCTTTCAGTAATCCTAAAAAAATGACTGAAGATGTTTGCAGTAAATAACTAACATCTGAGAAAAAAAATCTTATTTATTTTATCTAAATATTTACTACCAAAAATCTATACTATGCAAATATAGTAGCATATTAGGATTCAGCTTGGGTGAGAAAAAAACAAAATTGATTTTCCACATATTTTTTTGCCATGTTACCATTTTCAGATCTGCAGCTTTGTTTTAAACCATACAAATTAATGCTCTGCTGCCATATTCTAATGTCCATTTGACTTCTCATCAGAGCTGCTGCACTAGGTTTTTTTATGCTGAATATGTATGCCTCCATAATCCTTCATTTAAGTATGTAAAAGTGGAATTTCAGAGATCTTGATCATTAAAAAAAATATTTCCTGTCATACTGTAATATTCATGTCCAAAATATCATGAAGATGTTCCCCACAGACTACTGCTACTGCCTGGCAGCATGATCTGATCTGCTGAGTTAGCTATTATACAGCCTCTGTGCTAGTTGCAGAATGATAAATTATGCCTTCTTTAGCAGTGGTTTGCCAGGGAAAGCTTTCCCTTGAATGTTTTTGGACAAATAAAAATGAGGAAAATGTTAAAATGTGTTCAGATTGTACCAGTACCTATTTATAACTTTACATAATTTTTTTTAATCTGGGAGGAGAGCCCCTATTAACTAGCCCATTTCTAGCCTCATGCAACTACTTGAAACCTTCTGCTCAAAAGGCTTGAAGCATGTAGAGACTTGTCCACTTGATCAGGTTTTTCTCACATCAAGCTATTCTCAAGATGAATTAGATTTATAAAATCCAAATTTGACATGCTAAAAAAACCCCTGACCAACCAACCTAAGGCAATTCAAATCCTATTCTGGTACTTTTAGAGAGTAAATTACAATGCAAGTGCAAAGCTAATCCTCACAGTTCATTGTCATAAGTGAAGTTTCATTTCGAAGACACAAAACTTTAACTGTGATGAATTCCTGACACACAATACTGTGTGCCATCAAAGCAAATGTACACACATTACAGCAGTACTACCAACATTACAACGGTTTTGTCTTCATTAATGTGTAAAGAGATTACCTCAAGTTATGGATGTGACTTTTTAAGATGGGAAATAATATTTAGCAAATTGGTTTAATTTCAAAATGCAGTGGCCACGAGCTCATAAAAGCAGACCAAGTGGCATTTATGTGGCATCTAGTAGATAATCCAAAGTTCTGCGCTACGAATCCACACTTTGCAGCGTGTGCACTGGAAGACATATGGGAATCCTTGTAACGAGGAAGCCCTCACATACCATAATATTGCCAGCGTGACACGGGGGCAACCGCTATTCCACACTTGAACACGCCGCTTCCAGAGCCAAGCACCATGGAGGTCACATATCCCCCATAAGACTGAGAAGAAAACATTGCTGTTATTTTAGTCAGAAGGGAAAGGATGGGGCCCATCTGCTACACAGTTCATCAGGCATTTATGGGATCAGCGTTTTTCATATTAATGAACTCCATTCTGAATTTGGGTCAGATCTCAGCCAGCCTGCTCAGTCGGGGAAACAGGCACCAAACAGCGCATGGCAGCTGTGGCACTGATGAATGAGAGCTTGATGGGGAAAAAGGGCGCAAACGCTGCCCAACTGTGACTCAGCTGAGGATGACTGCGTTTGGTAGCACTGTAGGCAGCAGCAAAAGACAGGAAACGAGACACTGCTGAACCGCTGTGTCCCTGCCCGTGCTGGGGGAGTGGGTGGAAGCAGAGCTCTGGCCCACAGTGTGCTCCGATGAGTAGTTGCAACAGGGCATCCAGAAATTTCCAGCTCCCTTGGAGCAGACCTATGGTAACTTGCTCCCTAACTCTCCCCCAAAGTGTCAGGAGCAAGACTGTGACTGGGGAGTGAAGGATCTGCTGAGTTTGTGGGAGGAACTGTGCAACAACACACTCCTTGCTGTACACAGAGAATTTACTCACAGTCTAGCTTGATACACAGATGAGTAAATATCTGACACACTTGAACATCCAGGCAGCAAGATACCTAAACACTGTCACCAACCGCCCAAATGACTGCCCTCACAAGGGTTTGAATGGGTTATTTAGGAAAATGTGCCCACCCACATTCAAAAACAAGAGCTATTTTTGGATCTCATTCCTGTCTTAAAAGCAGATTACAGGCAAAGGGAATTGCATCTTATTTCAAAGTCCTTAAATGTTTGCTCCAACTTCAATGCCTAGGTCCTTCCAATGAGATTAGCAAAGTAATGCAAGCACTTAGTAATTAAACACTGTATAAATGCCTAACCTGGCCACAGTAAAGGTGTTACTGCTGAATCTATGGCAAACAAAATCCATGTACATAATGACAGCCTGACAATGAGAGGCAGACTGTCTAAAAACTCAAGATATAAAGAAAATCTGTTTGCCTACAGGTTCAATGTCCAGGATGCATAATCCCAACATAGCTCCAAAAAGGAATGTTCTTCTACTATTCATCCTGAGGGTCATAAGGACTTAAGATGGGATTGCATCGAATCATCAATTTCTGCAGAAAGAATTTTCCTTTCATTACAGTTAGTACCATTATATGTGATTTCATATAACAGAGATGTCTACCCCCAAAAGAAAAGCTATTAAAGACACCATATTGACATCAAGCAATTTATTCATTAGTGCCTGTCACCTGCAGTGCCCAAATTTCAGTTAACAATTTAAATCAGCACTGCAATCACAACACTCTGTACACATTTAGCTTTGTAGCTGAGGGGATATGTGCACGCTATTAAACTATTAAATATTTCCATCTACTGTGCCAGGTTTTAAAGATGCATCAAGTTAGAGAAATCTGGCCTCTGGTTGCAAATACCACGATAACCATCCCACACAGCTGGCTCGAGTGTAATTTCACATCTTTTTTAAAATCAGTCATCCAACTGAAGAAATACTGTTAAATACATACTTGGGTTTTGTTTTTTTTTTTAGTATAGGTTCATACTGTACACAGGAACTTGGCAGCATCCATTTAGATTGGTTTTTAATCCCTCTAGTAGTCCTAATTTCTCTTACAAAGGCTCCTGAATGATTGCAAAAGGGCAATGTATAAACACACTTTGAAGATGAACTTTATCAGCTCAAGTTCTGGATTGTGCTGTGACCCCAGGGGTGCCTCACATGAAGCACTGCAGGATCTCACACACATGACAGCACAACAAACAGTTGTGCAAATTAAACAGTATTCCCGCCAAAATTATTTGAGTACTTACCCAACCCCAAATAGCTATTCTGTCCTTATCAACAAATCTCATTTCAGAAAACTTTCTGAAAACAAACAGAATAATTAAACACTTAACAGACTGCAAGTATCTGCCATTCTACAGACATGCCTATTTCCTATCAAGTCTTCTTCTTTCTATTGTACAAACAAGCATTTCCCACTTCATCATAGTGACTGCACATGAAAACATATGATAATTCAGGCACGTGTGTCTTTAGGAAATTTAAAAAAACATCTGTGCATATGACACTCTGAAACCCCTCAACCCATACTCACTGACATTTATATTGTATTAGGTCAGATTTCACTACCTGCCTTGTCTTTTTTTTTAAAGATGCACAAAAATCAAACTGCAGCAATAAGGAACAGACCAACACAGAGAAATACAGTCACCATAAAAAAAAATCAAGAAGATTGTGAAATTGTTTTAACTCCTTAACATTTTAAAATCCTACATAAAAAACCCTGCAAGATCAAATTTCATTGCAATTCTGAGAGATCTATGCTGAGATTGTTTATTTTAGTGAGGTTCTACAAGCATAAACCAAGTGACAAATGTGAACTACGATTTGAAGGCTGAGTATTTCTCATAATTCTGTGACAACAGAAACTTGCTAATGCTTGAAGTAAAACTTCCATCTCCAAGTTCCTTGGTAGCATGTTCTTCTACTAATATGACACTATATCATCTCTATAAAATCATCTCCATAAAATCAGAGATATGGTTAACTGGTATTACAGCATTAACTCTCCTCTCTTTTTAAGCATAAAATGATGGTTGGCATATAAATGACACACTTCACTGTACAAAATTAAGCCGAATGTAGCTATTTTTTGCCACTATTTTCAAGATGACGATTTGAAACCTTCACCGTTTTTCCCCCTACACGATAAGCACGTAAAAGAAGGAGCAGGTGTTGACCTTTCCCTGTGGCTCACCTGGCTGCTGCTATCTGATCTTCCACTTCATAGGTCCCCAGCCTCCGGTTTATGGCGTGCATGATTTGATCCCCCTGGTAGCCGCTGCCCCTGCCGTCGAAGCTGGCCACGATGACGCGCTCCGTGCTGGCCAGGTAAGTCGCCCAGCTGATCCGGTAGGTTTGGTCAACTTTCTGACTACAAGGTCCTGCATACCTAGGGGAAGAATGTCACAAAATTCAGGCATTTACTCATTCTCACATCAAGCATTACTGCTGACAATTTTGGCCTTTACAACAGGATAAACTTTCAAATTAAACCAAGGAAACAAGAAAAGCATCACTGACCGACTCCAAGGTGCCACTTAAAGCAATATGCTGTTTTGAAACTGCAGCTGTTAATCAAGAAAGCAGGCTGGATTTTTTGTTGTTGTTGTTGTTGTTTTACTTCTTTCTGCTCTAATAAGAAACCTTCATTATTTTGACTTAAAGCAGCTTATCAGAAATCCTAGCCAAGTTTTCTTCTGTAAGTTTTCTTCTGTTTTGGCACATCTAGTCACCTGAGTTTCAAGGTGATGGTCTCTATTTCTGTTCCATTCACCCATGATTTATTTGGTTTAAGTCTGAAATCAATGAATAGCCTTCAACTGGAAAAATGAAAAATACCATTTTCTATGTCTCATCAGTCTGAACTATTTCTTACTCAGGCTGAGAAAAAGGAAGTTGAGAAAAAGGAAGTAAAACTATAATTGTAACTTTTTACTTTAAAATATTTCAGAAGCACTTGATCACTGTAAAATCATACTGAGTGCCTTGATGGTAAAATTCTGTGCAATGCACTTCTCTAGCCACTGTTCAACAGAGTAAGAAATAGAAAATGGCTCTTATGGTTCTACAGCCCACTTTTATCAGTTTTATGAGCACAGAATAAACTACTGGGAATTTAATTCCAGCTATGGATCCATATACTTCCAAAGTAATTTCTGATATTGAGATCATTGTGACCCAGAGGTGATCCTGACAAAGGTCCAGGTAAGTCAATAAAAATAGTATCATAACCAAAACAAGTCTTAAGAAGCCAAAAGCACTGGCTGTTCATTAAAATGTTCAATGGCACAACAAAAAGTGCTACCAAACTGCATTATATAAAGCTGCATCTAACAACTAACAGCCAGTTTCTTTATAGAGTCACCTTTTGGTAAAAAAGTTGCAACTTAACATTTTTCTGTTAATGCATAGCTAAAATTCAGTAATTCGCATTTAGAAGAAAACATACCAGGATGAACAGAAGTGCCTGAGGAAGACCAGAACGATCAGCACATGCTCATGGGCTTGTATTTGTGAAAAAAATACACAGCAAATGCAGTCCTGACCACAGGATGATGTTTGTCCACATTGACTGACAGTCAAATATCACAGAAAACATGCAATGCCACACACATTACTTCAGCTTTAGAATACAAAGCTTATTCAAGGTTTCATTCTGGATTGTGATTTCATCAAAGATTACTCCTAAGGAACATCACGAGCAGAGGAGGAGGTAAGCTAACATGAACATCCTGGCTCTTAAATCACATAGAATGTATCTGCCTCAGTGCCAGTGCCAGAGCATGTGCTCATTAAGCATTACATCATCTTAGGGCACAGGAATTCACCATGAACTGGGATAAACCCCTATTTTCCATTCCATCTTAAAACTAGTTCAAGAAGTAATTAGAAAACATTCCAGTTTTGTGTTTCCTTATTAAGAATATTTGAAGTAGATGAAAGTGATTATTAACACAACACTGCCATGTGGTTGAAAACTTACACATCAAGGAGCAGAGGATGCTTCTTTGATTCATCAAAATGGGGAGGAAGAATCATTTGATACCACAGGTCTAAAAGTGAAAAGAGTTTGACTTAGGTCAGCTCTCCCGTGAAATTACGTGACATGCATTACAATTCATACAAGAGAACGTTTGAGCCACCCCCTAAAATTATAGAGCAGTTTTAGCTGGTCTGTCCTAATGTATACATGTAGAACTTCCTAGCTATTCATTTTAAAAAATATTTTACAGCTAAACTAGCAGAAAGTAATAAAATCTGGGGAATCAACATGCCGTCTCATGACATTATTCTAAGCTTACATGTGAAACTCATTATGTCTCTACAGTAGTAAATCTAACGCACGTTCAAAAATAAAATTTCTCTCCCAGCAGAGGAAAGAAATTCTATATTATTTTGAACCTGCCAGATAGACTTTGCTTGACAGTTTGTAAAGCATCCCAGAAACATATCCAAGTATCTATTATTTTTGAAGCAATATTGATTCCAGTTCCATTCATGTTATTCGTCCTACTGAAGTTGGCTGTGAGCTGAACATTTTAAAGGCACACCCTGAAAGTTTTGCAAACTGAATGACTCAATTGTTCACTCATGAATTTTAAGTGAACTGATGCTGCAATGCTGATGGACTGCACTGCAGTAATAGTCAGAATGCAAATCCTACAGAAATTTGCCCAGATACAAATATGCAAGGCATCAGAACACTGCAACATAACCAAACTAAACTGAACACATAAAATACTAATTTTAACTTTTGCACACTCTATAGTCACAGGGGTGAATTTCTTCTCTAATAACCTACATGGATTTGTGAGCAGACTGGAAGCTTTATTTGGACTACATAAATGGATTTGCTTCTCCTACTTTTGATATCAAAAATAGATTCCCCTTACCCAAAAGCTTTTACCCTGAAGACATGAAGTAGTAAGAACAAAGAGGAATTAAAAAAAAATGAATATACAACTGATAGCATGAAGAACATCTTTAAATCTCCATCTTGCCTGGAAGATTTCATCTTTAGCCCTAGTAAAAATGTGACAGAAATAAAAGACAGAAAACACAAAGATAAAGAGAATTATTATATAAATAAGGTAACAGTGAAAGAAGGGAGGCATCAAAAAGAACAGTTAGCATTGACTGACCTAACTCAATACAGTTTGTAAAATGGAATTTCATTAAGAATATCTGCTCATTTTATCAGGAGGAAGTTTGTAATGAAGAGAAAAGCTAGTAGCAAAGGCTGGAGCAAGTACAGTTCAGACAGGTACCAGGCCTCCCACTGCTGGGTTTTGATGTTGCTCAGCCTAAGAGCACACCAAGAACATTCCTCTACCCAGATTCTGAGGGGCACCACTCACAAGGCATTAACAGTTCATTATCTAACATTTTGTTTCAGTCTGTACTAAGGTTTATGCAGTCTCAGAGCATGAATGTGCTTTCAAGAATGATTATTCAATTAAAATCTATTCAACCTATTCAACACCCCCCACCAACAAAGTCAAAAGACATAGAGTTGAAATGTTGTTTAAATGTTTTTTCAAGATTTTTCATTTAGACTGTGTCTGCTTTTTCACAGTAACTGAACTTCTCCACTCTCCCAACCTGCTAACACAAACCAAGGCGACTTGCACGTGTAAATCAGAAAGACCTACTTGAATTTATAATGTAATTTAAATTCAACAATGTTAAAGAGCTTTGGGTTGTGCCCCAACCTCATTTCTCTTATTGATTTAATGCACTGTTAGAGACTTCTGGTTTCTAGTTTATTATAAAGGAAAAAGGAGTTAAGCCACTTCATCATGAAGATACCACACTATGGAAAAAGCACATTTTGGATAAGAACATTTTGGGATTTCAGAAAATAACTGAGAATATTTGGAGATGGCCAAAAAAAAAAATCATCTTGCCTCTAAGTTCTGAATAACTGCAAGAATTCCCATTACACCCATCTGTCCTGTCATGCTCCTCAGCAGAAAACCTTGAACCACTTGGTGAAAAGGTGGGGGTGGGAGGGGAAAGGTAAAAAACATTTTTGAACTTACCATATCCACCTATATTAAGGGTGCCAAATTTTTTTGAAGGCATCTGAATATCTTTCAATGAATTTTCCAGTTCAACATTTTTTTCCAAGTATCTGAGGACTAAACAACAAAGCAAGATTCAAAGACTAAACTGATTTTTTTCAAATGCACTGCTCTTTAATTGTGGACTTTAAATATTTAACCTGAGATGATGGCAACTTATATTGCAGTTTTGGTTTACTGCAGGTTTTGTTTTTCCTCTCAGATTCAATGTTTACAGTATAGTTTTTGTTGTTCTTTTTTCCCTGTTTTTCATCTAAATATCGTCTCAGAAAAACTGAACAATTAATCAGTAAATACGTCATACACCACTTACTGTATTCTAGCCCTGTGTATAATGTTAAATAAACTCTGAATAAATATATATCAAGCTATATAATTTATTCTTCTGGTAATTATTTGAAATAAAATTTACCCTTTATAACTGACATTTTTATTATTATACTATGCAAGGAGAAGAAAATTAGAATAAATTTAAAGTGCAATTTTCTGGCATAATATAAATTAAAGACAATCCCATACCTTCATCATCAGTGCTTCTGTGCAGGGTAGACTTGGGCAGGCCAGGACCTGTTAACAGGGCACAAAACCTTCATGTTTGCATGCTGGCTTGCTTGTAAAGTAATTGGAAACGGGTGAATCATAAAAGCTCATAACTTGTTTCCCTCAACTTGTATGCTCAAGCTAAATTTTAGGTTAGCAGGGCCCAAATTCAAGCCACAGGATCCCACAGAATGTTTAGACTGACTCAGAGATGAACCACATGACTGTGAGACACTGAAGAACAGAATTTCTCCTCTTTAGCAAAGCCCATGCCTTGGTTGTGAACAATGGTGTGGCCGTCAGGAAACCTTGTCACAGGAACCACAGCAGCTGTCTTCAACCACTTTTACAGTCTGACAGAAAATTCTGTCTACTGCCTGTCCTTCTAGCCCATGAATTAAGGAAGATCTTGGCATGTTAAAAAGCAGCATACACTTAAATTTAAAGTAATTTTGGAGACAATTTTATTTTTCCCAGCCTTGGATTAATTTAACCCTTGTACTATGTGGCAGGAGCACTCAGAGGTCACAGACAGACTACAGTCCCTCTGCTTACCTTATGATTACATTACTGGGATTTTCTTCTTGACCAGCACTATCTCAATTTTATTCTCCTACATAAGGCACTGCTCTGTCTGTTGCTTGTCACACTTTCAGAGCCTCCAAATTCCTCCTGCAGGCAGAGCTCCCCATACATCTCTCGAGGAGATGCACGGTGGACAGGAGTGTTTTGCAGCTCTTTCAGGTCCACTGACAGATAGAACTAACAAGTTTTATCCCAGTAATTTTTGTCAAGGTACTTTTGAGCCTAGGAGGCAGTATGTTTTTCCACTGCCAATACATTTATCCAATGTTATCAACACATATCATTGTTACACAGTACATATCAAGATCCTGACGAAGTGAACTTCACCACCCAACTAATCAGTGAGTCATGTTTATGTCAATTAATTCGAGATATACTCACCGAGACAATTTAGCTGATAATACTGTGTGTCTTTGCTGAAGGACACAGAATAATACTGGCATCTTTTTTCATCCAGATTACAGCTAACACATTTAGTAAATTTTGGACTGCTTTCCAAGAGCACTCTGCAAAGTAAATGAGCTTTATCTCAGAGATATTTTTTTAAGCTATGCTAAAGCAGTATATGCTTTTAAAGTAAGATGGCTGAATAAAAAATGTTAAAATTTGGAAGTGATAGAAACTGATTAAAAAACTAGAGAAAATAGAGTTTCAGCTTCTGAGTTCAATTAATACTGAAATTATAGTAATAGGAAAAAAAGCATGAAGGTTATTTTTAGGGTTTTTTTTTTTTGCTTGAGGACTGGTTGTTTCTTCTCACAATTTCCCTTTATAACTGAATTTATAGAAAAAGATTTCCATTATTTTGCAGTTTA
This sequence comes from Passer montanus, assembly GCF_014805655.1. Lineage (NCBI taxonomy): Eukaryota > Metazoa > Chordata > Aves > Passeriformes > Passeridae > Passer > Passer montanus. Next base: position 11,846,753 of record NW_024356504.1, on the reverse strand, counting down.
TACTCTTACACTGCTTTTCATTAAATATCTTAAAGATTATCCCACATTAGGCTGAACATATGAATCTTTAAGTTTTCAGTGATTTTTCTTGAAGTTTCTCTTTTTCATTAACAAAAATTTTACTTATACTACAGAAAAAAGAATTTCTTACTTATAAAGATTTCTTCCTCCTGGTGTTTTATTATTTTCATTACTGATGTAGTATCTAAAAAATCAAAACATACTGGTTTTAGTAAAATATTTGCAGTATAATATTAAAAAAAATCTGACATGCTTAGATCATATTTTTAGTAAGTTAAAAACCTTCTCCCTCTCCTCTCTCTGTGCTTGCTTAGACCCTTGTTACCAGCCCTTATGATATGAAGAGGTACCTTATTTACAGATACTTACAAAAATTTATCAGTTACAGCTTCTATGCTGATTACTTCCCATTCTCCTGAAGTAATAGCTACTGGAACCTGGAGCAGGGGAAAAGGCAAGGCAAGAAGTAGAACATGAAACCCCTCGATCACCAGGAGAAACACCAGCCAGCAGTGGCTGTCCTAGGCAATACTCCTCACCTGTGAGCCATTTATGTAATGGATGTGCTTGTAACCTGCTGTGTCGCTGAAGACTTTGTAGTAGGAAGCATTGTCGGGTGCAAAGTGAGGGACAGATGGCTGAAACTTGAACATAAGAGAGATGTCTATTAAAGCAAAAAACAAAACTCCAGATCCTAAGCGATAAATTTAGATTTTAATATCTCCAACCAGGACTCTCAATGCTTACAAGAAGGCATCAATGAATGTACTGCAAACATTTTTGCCTTCTGACTTAGTAGGTAGAAACCTGTAGCCATCACTCTTAAAATAAACACACTTGAAATATTTTCCTGCTCCTTAGGCAGCAGAATTTCCTGAGTACTAGTCCCAGCAGTGATCTATGCTCCCCAATTCCCTCCCCCCCACAGAATGTGAAGTACTTTTAGTGGTCTTAGTTTTCTACAATTTTAGGAAACAATATGTACATCTACTTTCAAAGGCCACTGTTTTATTCCATCCAATGCAGCTGTAACCTATAAAAATGTAAATTTTGCAAATTCATGTTTTTCTTGAATTTACCATTTTAAAACACATATTTGTGAACAAATTCTCTGAACTCAATTTTTTTTAGCTTATCAGTGAAAAATGTCCTGCTCTATTTAAAAAAACCACAAGCTGCTTTCCAAGAGGAAATTTTGCTAGCAAGTAGGTGATTACAGAATGACAGAGAACTCAAAATGGAATAATATTTTCATGAAGTAATTATCCATTTATGAATTGAGAGTGACAGAAATGAATCAATTTCTTCTATTGACTGCCATTTGAATGTGCTACATATGGTAGGAAAAAAGAGAGGAATGAAATTGAGCTGAATGAAATAAAACTTATTTCTGTGACAAATGCCCAAAGGATCTAAATGCTAATTAGGCAACTGACACAATGTAACTGCCTCGGAGATGTTACACCCATCTTGAAATGGTGAAACAATGCTGAAGTGGTTTGCCTCCGGTCATTCGGAAAGCAGTGACAGAAATTAAGTCTTTCTAACCGTGTGCTCCAAATAACCTCTCCTTGTTCCCAAGCAATATTTTTGCAAAAAGTAATCTGACAAATATTTTGCTAGCTTTTCCCTTATTTTTCAAAGTGTGACTTTCCTTTAACTCAACTAGCAAGCTCTAACAGCTGATGACCTGGAAGCCTTATACAGCAATGCAGGTTTTTCTGAGCATTCTTCATTTAAACATAATTTAATCTCTATTTAAAAAAAAACCCAAACAAACACCAAAAACAAAAAAAAAACCTAACCCAAATCAAAACTACCAACAAAAAACCTAAAAAGGTCTCCCCCCCAAAACCCATAAAAAATATTATAGATACAAAGAGAGGACTAGATCTCTGTATTCTACACACAGAGATAATTTACTTAAATTTTTCTATACATAAGTATGTGCATACATACATCTTGCAAATGTATAAAGATATTCCTTATAAGTCAAATATCATTTTATCATCCCTAAGGAGGTGGAAAGAAAAAAAAAGGAGTAAATATACCTATCCTATCCCCTCTTTAGTCCTCCCTACTCTCTATTTCTCAAATCCAAGAATCGTACAGTGAGATTATCATTTCTTCCAACAGCTCCTAAGAAGTGGGTTGTCTCTTTAAAAGAAACAAAAAACCAACAACCTAGTTTAGTGGCACAGACTTGCATTTTGCCCTCTCATTTTGCACAACTGTTTACAAAGTCTGCAGCTTGATCATCACATTGTCTAATTGTGAAGCCTTTGCTGCAGAGAAGCAAAATGTGTCAGCGTTAAGGCCTTCCTTTCCATATCAAATTTGACAGCAGGTGGGTTGATCTCTCATCTTCATACTGCGGATGATTTCATCCCTGCTGTTGCCTCCCTCTTTGCATTTCTTTAAACTTTCATTTTTGACTTCAAAAGTGAATTAGTGACTAAAGCATAATCAGTGTGTGGAAAATGCGGGAGTGGAAAGTGTACTCTGTGTTCTCATCAAAAACTCTGAAACTCATTTCTCCCTCCAAATCTGAACTTTTGCATCTCTGCTTCACTTCCCCCAGATCTTCTGTGTAGTTCATTAGGTGCCTACTCCCTACCATGTACAAAAGGACTGAGAGGCAGCTTGGAAAGCATCATCCAGACAGTAGCGGCTGGCTTGGCAGGGTGCATGAAAATTTTAGTCTGGCCAGTTACATTCATCTTGTCCCCACTTCTCTTCAGTGGATATTTCATGCAGGGGAAAAATAAATACATGAGTAGCCCCAATTAAAACCTGGAATGGTTTGTTGCAACCTGATACACTGACCATTACTTTTGTCCTCTATGGCTTTATTCCAATAAGATTCAACGGTTACAGAATACACTTCTAAATACATTTTATTCCCTGATCTTTCTGGAGGTAGTAGAAAGACCAGAAAGCAGGTAAACCAGAATAGCTGGCAACTCCTCAGAACAAAGGGAATTCTGAATCTGGGCTCCTGAATTTCCCCCCTACCTACTGCTACCAAAGCAGAAGGTCAGAAGCAGAAAAGAGTCTGGAAAGGGCACTATGCTTTTGGTAAGCTGAACATAAAATCATAGAATCATAGAATGGCGTGGGTTGGAAGGGACCTTGAGGTTCATCTGTTCCAACCCACCTGCCATGGGAAGGGAGACCTTCCAGGGTGCTCAAAGCCCCATCCAATTTGGTCCAAAACACTCGCAGAGATGGGGTATTATCCACAGCTTCTCTGGACAACCTGTGCCAGTGCCTCACCAGCCTCCTAGGAAAGAATTTCTTTCTAACACCTAATCTGAGCCTGCTCGTTCAATTTAAAGCCATAACCTCTTCTGTCAACCAGATGCACAAGTCACAGAGGGCGTGATTAGAGCTCTAGCCATACTTCATTGTCAGCCCAGCCTGGGAGTTCAGAACCCATTACCCACAAAAAAATTAACCTTAACCCCAGGCATGGAGTGACATTTGAGATCGTTTTTTCCTGTACATGTAGAACACAGCAAGTGAGAGGATTGCACCTACACACAAGAGGCACTGTAAAATGCAACAGGCTTGTATGCAATTTTCATAATTATCAGAATTATTTATCATGTAGCAGTTTAGAAATTGAATACTCACTCTGCCAATCCAGCCAGTTGTACTTTCTTCAGTAAATTGTTTTTCCTAAGAATGAGAAAAACAAACAATCCCACAACAATTATGTTTAGTTTACATCAGGCTTTATTTCTATGAAGATAAACATACAGATATACTCTACTTCTTTCTACTTTCATCTACCATTGCAACTCTCCAGCCTAATTTCTCTTACCTTTGGACATGACCAAGTAGCATTTTCAAAGTCACAGACTGTGAGGACTGAAAAATTCTGAATTCTTCTGAGCCACTGCAGACAAATCCTTTCATCTGTCACCCATGTTACAACACTCAAATAATGATCACTGAAAACAGCAACAACATAAGATATTTAAAATCCTCTCTATAATAGCATACCATACAATTGCATTCAGCAATTCACTGAATGAGACTCATCTGGCTATTTTCATTTCAATCTACTCTTCAACAATAAACAATGATGCAAATGTAATTGAGCCATTTTTTCATCAATTGTTTTTGCTGCTAGTAGATGTCTTGGTTATTTTCAGAGATACAATAAAGAATTAGATGGCTCATACAAACCCACTTCCAGAAAGACTGCAATTAAATTTTAACAGCTATTCTCTAATGCATAAAATAATAGCTACTCCAGGCTGTTCATAAATCTTGTACTGTGTGCATCTAGAGGAAATTCTCCTGAATATTAAGTTGTATATGCCTTAGATGAAGCAATTTTATCCTTAGCTGCCTGAAGCTGGTTGATTGTAATTATTTTCTGAATGCTAGATACTTTTGTTCAATTTAGCAGTTATTTCTGTAGTTACAGTGGAGGGAGAGATCATACCAAACTCAGATATGACTATTTGAATATTTTACTTTCATCTTCAGAATACCACCCAGCTGACATGAAGGATGAAGTATCAGAAAGAAACTCGATTTTCATGAATATTCCTGTATATTAATTTAAAAAATGCACCACATAAAATTTAGTGGCTTTGTTTACCATAACGATCTGTTAGATGTACTGTCTTTTCTTATTTTAGATCTTTCCTATCTCCTTGAAGCCTTATGAACTAAAATAAAACAAACTTCCCCTCCAAGGCAAGTATACATTTTTAACCATAATTTGCACATTTGACTTAGTTCCAAGTTCATGTTCCCTTTTCCCCCAAAGTTAGTTAACAAAAATGTGTGGGAAGTTTTGTGATAAGAGTATCTTTCTGATCACTGCAGTTTGGGGAAGGAAACACTACAATTAGTGTGGATGGATTAAAAATATGTCAACTGGTTATCAAAAACCTTCAGATTTATTTCTAGATTATAGTTTCAAATTCATGTTTGGAAAAGGTTTATTTCTGCATTTATATTTGACGGGGACGTCAGCAGGTCATTTAATTGCGACTGCCACTGAGTTTGCAGGAGCTTGTTTGGGAAAAACAAATAAACATAAAGCATCATTTTTCCTGTAGCTATAATAGTGGTTTCCCTTGTTTTGTATACGGGGAATTAGTCCCACAATTTTCATTCCTTCAAAGTGAGAGTTGTTAACAATTCTGGTGACTATAAATCATTAATCAGACAAGACGAACATTACAAGGAAAACAAACAAAACAAATCTAATTTATCAAACCATTACAAGAACTATCTCTCCCATGAGACAGGGAATGCACCTTCAGTACTCAACAACACACAAAAGGTTAACTAAGCTGCAATTAACTCAAGTATAAAGTACAGTAGTTTTGCACTGCCCTTCCTCATTTGTTGCTGAAAAGGGATACTCTGCAAACTACTCTACTTAGAAGTCAGCTTATTCTAGGATAGATAATTTTAGACAAGAAGAACCCATTCCCATCATCCTCCTGTACCCATGGTGCCAAAACCAGTGTTTAAATGCTGGATGGGTTTCATGCTGGTCATTCAAGCAGAGTGTCAGGTTTCAAGTACCATCACATGGCAAAGCACTGCCATTCCAGATTCTGGCAGTTTTTCTTACAAATAAAACTCTTGCTCTGCAACATAAGTGAGCTGTGTCCCCTTCATATGTAGGGGTAAAATTGGTGCTCATCCAAGCTCTGGATAGTGCTGTAGCAGACAACTAGTTGCTGAGGCACTGTCCCTCAACATCTCCAATCAGGCAGGCAGAGTGAGATATGCCACCAACTCAAACTCAGTTTTGCTCAAAATTTAGCTCAGTGGAAGTAAAAATAGAATTTTCCATCACAAAAACTAACCTTTCCTGTCATACAGTGGTGTACATATAAATACAATGTCAATATTCAATACTTTGCACTTCCAGACAAAAATCCAACCCAACAGCAACACTGCACATTGCTCATCTTTTCCTACTTGTGTACCTTTGCTCTTGCAAAGTTCTCCAAGACTCGTTCTGGCCACCTCAACTTTTGCAGGACACATACAGTGAGACTTGGCCATTATTTGAATCAGCCACTGGGAGAAGGAGTGAATTTTTATCCTTGAACTCATTATTCAAGATTTATATTGTATTAATCCTGAGTAACTGAGTGGCAAATCAATTTTAAAATGGATGGACTCCATGTAACCCACACCTCTGTTAGCCAGATGGGTGCGAGGCTGGAAGGTAGGTGATGGTTATTCTCCTCGCCTCAGCTTCCGTAAGGTATTAACAAAAGGTAAAAAAACCCTCTTAGCAGTACTGAGCAAAATGTAAAGGGCTTTTAGTTCTGAGGCACTGGAATTCTGGAGGAAAACAAGGCACGACAGCTATCTAACATGCAGCTATTGCAGTGTGACTGTAAGGGAAGGATAAAGAACAACATATTCATAAGAGCTTGCATCTCTGTTAACACATGGATGCTACACTGAGTGGTGAGGCTGAAATGGAACAGTACTGATTTTCCAGTTATAGCTTTTTGGCCCCCACGTATAAAATGCTGGTTTTATGCATAAGCTAACAGACCTTTGTTTTTTTCTGGTTTATCAGTATAACCTGTGCTTTCATACCCATCATGTTTTTAAGTGCAAACCTCTAAAACATTTCTACAATACTGTTAAAAAGAAAAAAAAACAAAACCCAAGATTTGGGATACCAAATTGTGTGCATGCACTTTAAATTGATGTAGCTGCTCTTTACAAAATACACTTATATCATGTTGTGCATTTCCAGTGGCATTTTGAGGAATACAATTTTCCATTTACTCTGAGAGGTGCTGATTTTCACCATCTTCCCAAAGAAAACAAACATTTTAAGTATAAATCTGAAGACAACCATGATACCTTGCCTTAGCAAGGAGTCTGCTTCCAATGAAATCAAATCTTCACTTACCATTAAGGTTTTGTTTTGTTGGGTTTTTTTTCTCCAGTGAATAGAAATACATATATTATAATTTGATTATACGAAAACTTGCTCATATTAAAGTTGTACTGTGAAATGACTTCACCATAGTTAGACTCCACTGAATGTGATGAGCCAAGAACTTGTCACTTTCTGAATATAACATACATGGAATATGCCATCTATATATAATCACTAGGAGGATAATCTCTGTGCAGATTTTCTCTGGTAAATCTTGTTGCTACCAGAGCCACATTACAGGGAAAAACTGCCATATACACTGAATACAGGGAGGTCACATACAAAAGCTCCTCCTCTCCCATCAAAAGAAACAATCAAATATCAAATATTTAACCAAAATTTCTCACCTTGATTCTATTTCTGCAGGTGGAAAAATTTCAAAAGGGCGAGAAGCTGGAAGTGATGTGGTATCCACAATAAAGAATCGTACAGTTGGATTTGTAGCTCCTGCCTAAAAATAAAATTTTTCATTGTATTTTTGAAGAGAGAATATTCTTTGTGAAGTGTTTGAAATTATAGACGAGTAAGTTACTACAGACAGAAAGGTAAAACCAACCAACTGCAAACGTGAAAAGACAAGTTCCTAAATGCAGGATTGATACATAAATTATCCTTTGTATTTTTCACACAGAAGTGTTAGTTATGCGTTTCTAGATAAAAAAGACTACTACATTTAGAAACAATCACAGGGCTTGCTGTATTTGACCAGACCTCATCCTACGTACCACACACAGTACCTAGAGAGAATCAAATCCATTGCTAAAACACAGGAAAATGCTTCTCCATGGAAGCAGCACCTTACATGAACTAATCATATCACAGCTGCCTATATCCCAATCAAAGCTGTGACTGCAGCATGCACTGCACTATCTCTAGTGTAATGCTGCTGACAGCAAAAGAGATGTGTCAGGAAGGGCTGCCTCTCCTGTGGTTAACCAGCCAAGTCCTCATGGTAACAGATAGGTAGCTAAACTTGATCCACCTCCAGAAGTCAGCAATATTCCAAACAAAAGGGGTTTGTAATAAAACGTGTAATTTAGATTGGCACGTCATTCTACACCTACACCTCTTCTCAGGGCCCTGCTCAGGACAGAGCATCTGCAGCTGCCCGTGACCCCTCTGGGGGAGGCTCCAAGGGCACAGGCAGAGGCCACATGCTCCAGGAGCTTTGGGAAGGGTAGGGACTGACCACAGCTGCTGCAGAGAAAGCTGAGCTTGGCACTAAGAGGGCAATTTCTCCACCAGGCAGCTGTACCAGATGAGCAATAACCTGGCTGTATCATCTGTCCTGCTCCGTTAATCAAGAGTGAAAATATCTTCCTGGGATGGCCAGACCATCATGGATTGGGGCAGGCAGGGCATGTTGGTGCCTTAAGCCAATATAGAGAATAAAAACCCAGGGGTGAACAGAAAGAACTAAAATGATGGAATTGAGATGATTTCAACCCATCTATTCCTTCCCAGCAATGGGGATGCCCAGCACTGTGATGGTGAGTGTATTATGGAGGCCAACTATGAGAACATGTTTGACACTCAGCAGGGTGCTGCAATTGTTGTACTCTAAGTGTAATTTGTACTTGCTTTAAGTCTTAAGTGCATTGCTTAGATAAATCAAAATCCTGTATAACATCAAACAACAGGTAAGTCCTGTATTAAATATGAAACCCTCCCCACAAGGAGGAGGAACCCACAAGAGCACTTTGACTCTCACCCTGTTCAGCCCAGTGCCAACTGTGCCTCGAGCAGTGGGCATAAATCATGTGGAGAGGAGGGGGAAGGAGCAGCTCCTTGCACTAAAACTTTCACAGCTAAAACTGGAAGAGCTTAAGGTGTGGGTAAACAAACTCCTTTAGCAGATTCCTCTTCTTCCTCTCAATACAGAAACGTGCTAGATTAGCTGAAGAAGATTCCATTATTAATACCATGCACAGCCCTAACCTAATGTACATCTGCCTAATGCTTAGCTTCCTGTGAGATTTTTTATCTCAACATCTACTCACTACCTCTAAATTTTATAGTGAAACAACAAAACCTTAAATCATACTTTTTTTCCCTCTTTTTTCTTTCCCCTGGAGATAATAAAATACTTTAACATTGCCAGATGCTGTTGACTTCAGAAAGAGTAATCACAGCAAGCTGTTGAGGAGAGACAGACAATATTTTCATTAGCAGGAACTGATTAAATGAGACTACTCTCTTAATGAAACTACAGAACAAACATGTTTAATAAATAACACAGACCTTGGGATATGGGATTTTAATGGTCTTTGGATACTGCAAGGTGTCTTCAGAATAAAAGGAATACTCTATAAGAGGGACTTCTGTATCATTAAAGGATGCATATGCCAAAAAATTGCCATTTGGAGACCACCACATAGCAGAATGAGTGCCAAACATTTCCTCTGAAAAAGATGCAAAAATATTTAAGTTATAATTGATAAGTTCTTCTATCCTAGGTGCTGTTCTCATTAGTTTTTAATAGGATTTTTTAAAATTGAAGTTCAGATACTAAAATACAGACTGTTTGTTGGAGTTCTGAAATGAGACATTAGACCAATGTTTATAATTTATCATGTGGAGACACTAAAATTTCCAGTGACACAGTGCAAACTAGGCAAACTCATATATACTCTTAGATCCTCACACTAGCCAGGTATTAAGCCCAGATAAGGATGCATGTTTCTTTTAAAATACGGAGTTTGACTATTTTGAATTTTTCAGTGGTAAGGAATGAAATAACAATTACAATAAACCAAAGTTTTCATATAATAATGGAAAGTAAAACTTGCTTGATGTAGTTACCTTCATAAACCCAGTCTGGTATTCCATTGAAAATTTTATTTTCTTCTCCATTTTGAGTGATTTGCACAGCTTCTGCTGTTGGTGAAGCTTTTACATAAACATTATTATTCCAAACATATGCCTGCAAAACATCATTGTGATAACAATTACTATTACACTAAATCCTACTTCCTTTCTTTATTTCATCTACTGGGCAATTTACAACAGATGACAAAAAGCATCTCACTAAACAGCCTTGATACTTAACAAACTTGGAATTACTAATGCAAATACTAATACAGATCAGGGTGAGCAATATAACTCCAGGCCAAGATGCAAAAAACCAAATCAAATACGAAAAGTGACATGACTACTGTATCGAGTTTTAAAAATCTTGCAATTAATTTTCTCCCAAATACAAACTTATTTTCCTTCATAACTATCAGGGCTTCGGTAAAACATTCACTGGGGCCTCAGTGCTGCCAATAGGTCTGCAAAGATGGTACATTTCTTCAGCAGCACTCAGAACTCTAGTTTTTGCCACCTGCCTCCCTAATCACCCCTGGATAACTGAACAACACAGTTTTATTCCAGAGCTTTGCTCCAAGATGCAGAAACTCTTTTCAACTTCCTTTGCTTCTGTTTCTGGTCTTTATAATTGACATACAAATTCACTAAGCAATAAGAATAAATGAACACCACATTCTCCTGTGGCAGTCTAACGCTCAACACCAGGAAGGCACAAGCCTTGCAAACGTGGTGGTTGGCACCATTGACATGGACTGAAGAGGAGGGGTGGAAGAAAACAGTGGGAAAGAGAACAAGAAAGATTTTAATCCTCTAATCCCATTACATGCCTCCATACTTCATCATTTTTTGTGTAATTAGGAGATAAAAATCACACAGTAATGATTAAATAGACAGTTATAAGCTGTAGACAGACAGCTGCTGTCTTTGAAAGGGATGAGCTACTGTCTGCAACTGTAAAAACACAAAGTTCCTGTGCATTTGTGCATTTCATGACTGCTGGGGCCACTCGTTACTTTCAGGAATGCATTTTCATTAAAGGACAAAAACAAAACACAAAGAGGATCTTTGGAATCTTTCCAGCTACAGTAGTCAATTTTGAAACTAGTTCAGCTACCTTACCTAGCAGTAGGAAAGTCCCAAAACCTCAAGGGTACAGACAACATGAGTTTCCATGTCATGTGTATGAAAATGACTCTATATAAAGTTTTATTTTTCTTTACTAACCAGTTTATGACCAACAGGTGACCAGGATATATACTGTGTATCATTAGGTAGAAGTCCATCATCTAAGATAGAACTGGAAAAACAAAAACAAAATGCAGCCAAGATAAATCGGTGAAATGACATTTCAGGGCAAAATGAATGTTAAAACAACATTTTACGTGCAAAAATTACTGACCTGCTACTGAAATCATAGATGTGATACGAAGCTGTAAAGGAATGCCTCCACAACTGCAAAATAATTATTTTAATAGTAAGAAAATAAATTTCACCAGGTTTCACATCTCTTGCAGCTTGAATTACCCCTAAATTTACCCTTGAATTACCCCCAAATTACCTTGTGATTTTTATCAAGATAGAGAGAGCACAATGAACATACAAGGCTAACAGATCCCTACCATGTTTAAGGGAAGACTAAAGAATTTCCACTCTTCTGGGGTCATCACTTAAATACTATGACTGAGGCCATTGACTGATTAAGGACAGAGCTACAGATGCCAGAGATGCTGCAGATTTTCAGAAACGCTTGTAGCCGCATGGCAAATTATCGCCAGCGTGCAGTTAATCCTCCTCCTTGTGCTTTACTGCCTCATTTGCTGTTTTCTGTCTCATTTTTCATGTTGTGTTATTTAACCTAGCATCTTATTTTATAGTAGTTCTCACAAGTTCCAGCAGTACGTGTGTAGCAGTTCCTCCAGTACCAGGGTGACCTATTCCCATTCATATTGCCATAGAAATAAAACCCTTCTCTGAGAAATCTGCCTCTTGAGATCTGTATCACTCTGTGGGCACTTAACGGAGAGAAAGATGATGATGATAATGCACACACATTTAAACATGTTCACTTTGTGAGGCTGGAGAGGTTTGATTTAGCTCACAGCACTGACATGTTGCAATAATGCTCCCTTCTAAGAGGGTTCTTGGATATTTGTATGAAGATAAAAACCAACAACTTAGTACTACACAGCCAGATGGCTATTACATAACAAGTGTCTACATCCTCATGATTCATTTTGTTACTCTCTTTCTTTGCAATAAAGATTAATAATAACAGAACTTTCAATCACACTGTTATATAAAGGTTAAAATATCTTGCTTCAGCATTAAAACAAAATTAACTCTTATGAATGCAACAAATAAAATATTACAGAGCAATAAATTAGAAGTAGAGGGGATGTGTAGGGTGGCTAGTAAATATTAGGCATTTTGTGGCCTCTAATGATGTAGTGAAGAGCCAAACACTTCTGAACAATTCAGAAAAACAAAAGCTAACTGGCTTAGGAGGATCCAGCACGGAAGCTAAAATTGAAAAAAAATTGATGACTGAGTGCATAGACTGCATCAGGCACAGTTCAAGAACCACTCTGGGACTGCAAGGCCAGGACATGTAGACAGTGCTCAGTGACACAGTGCTCAGGTATTTGTACACTGCACAAGTTAGCACTGAACTTTTTACAAACAGAACAGGCACCCCTCTAGAAAAAAAAGGAAAGAACAACAAAGTCAGTGGTTTCTCAGTGCACAAACTGCACAGCAAATGATCACCACCATTAGGCTTCTCAATTGGCACACAGAGGCAGGTTTTCATGCCACCTGGCATAAACGTGGGTTGACCTTTGTTGCACGGCTCAGCACCGTGCCAGGATGAGGCATTCTGCTGCAGGCTTTTCATGTGCTTGCTGACAGGAGGCAACAGGGACACACAAGCCCACTCCAAGCACAAGCCTTCTTTGAAGCACATGCAGATTTTCATTCACCTCAGCTTTAAACTCTTACCTCCCACCACCACAATGTATAACCACATATATATATATATAGCACACATATACAAGCAGATGTACAGCAGCATATCTACTCATCACTTCTCCTTACCCACACAACTCCTGGGACAGCCATGCCTATCTACTCTCCTAGATTGCCTTCCCAGATAAACCATCCAGCCTTGTTCTCCTTGCAATAACCCTACATTCACTTTTTATCCAGATGCTTTTTTTTCCTCGGGCAGTCAACTCTCTTCTGCCAGGCTCACAGATAATATCAGTCTCTTCTCCTCCTGCCTGCTCAACTTGACTGTTCCCTTACATTCATCACATTCATCCATCCTCCTGCATTTCCCTCACATTCTCTCAGCCTCTCAGTTGTTCCCAAACCTTTATTTTCCAGTTTCATCCTCAGCTGTAAAGTGCACTTGTACCTTTGTATAGCTGTATTGCAGCAGAGCAAACTTTTGGTCAGGAGACAATGTAACAGTGCTTGCCTGGTACTCATCCTGTCAGCAAAGGAAGGGCAAAAGAAACACATTAAGCACTGATTCCAAAGACTATGCAGTACAAAATATGAAATCCAATACCTTTCCCAATGTCTGCATATATCACATATAAGTCAACATACTAATGTTGTATTTGCCAGGATTACTGAGGTTGTTCCGTTGTCAGCACTGATACACACGATGTCCCCATTATCTGCTTTGTGAAGATACTGATTTCCTAAAAGCACAAGAGAGATGCCAACACAAAGTAAGTAAAATCCTCATCAGTTACTTCTATTTGCCCTTTATGCTTTTAAGCAGGAAATAAATCCCAAAATTCTGGTTAATGCTGTGTTTCCCAATCCTATAATGAAAGAAGGCTTTTAGCACAATAATGTTCACAAAATGTAGTCGTGGAGCCCACAGCATCCACCTCTAGCATCTCTTTCCTTGGGGCACTAGGCATGCTTGGAAGGAAAAGCAGCCTGCATCTCCCTGGTCTCTGGCAGCCCAAAGCACAGGAAGCTGACACACCTCAGAGGGTAACATGCTTCCACCCTAAAGCGCAGAAGTAAGTATGCTCTTTTAGCAGTAGGTGAATATAACTTGCCATGAACGTGAGCACATTTCTAAGGGAAACAGGGAACCAACCCTTTGAGCTACGTGCCATTCTATAATGGCACCATTAAATAATTTGACTTTTTTTCAGAATACAGTAGTCACCTCAGCACGAGGTGACAGCAGGTGGTACATTGCTGAAGGTAGTACATTTTCTTAACATTCAAGTTGTATGTATAAATGAATTACCTGAAATCCACTCCAAATTATGTGTTTTGTACTCATAGTCATTGTTCAAGTAATTCTGTAGAGTGTACGTTTTTCCTGAAGGGGTCTCTTCTGAAAGAAACAGACAGAAGAGAGATTCTGATCTTTCCTGCAAATTGTTCCACCCCAGCTTCTTAACCTGGCTACTAAGTGGAATTTTGTTGCTGGTAATTAAGGTGTTTTAGCTAACCATCTCTAAAGTAGTAGCAGTGGGAAGGCAATAAAACTTTATTGCAAGGTAAATTCAGCAAGCATAAAATAAAGCAGCGTCAGCAAGGTCACTCAACAAACTCATGGAAATGAAAATACCTTTTTGACAGTGAAAAAAATTACCAGAAGACCTCTGGCCCTCTTACCTCAGCAAACATGTACTCCTCAAAAGCTGAGAAGAAGTGATCTTTGTGCCTTTCTCCCCATGCTCACTCTAGGAAGTTCACTGCAAAGCCCCAGTTGCTAATAGCTGCAATTGTGAATAATTTGCTTATCCTTAAGCTCAAATTTCAGAAATGTCTCAAATAAAAAAAAACCCAAAACTGCAAAGCCCCAGTTGCTAATAGCTACAATTGTGAATAATTTGCTTATCCTTAAGCTCAATGTCTCAAATAAAAATCCTTAAGAAATGTCTCAAATAAAAAAATCCCAAAAACATAAAAATCTGAGAAGCAGTAAAATATTTAGGGAAGGTCGAATAAAAAAATAAAAAAAACAACAAACTTCCTGATAAGATTATGATGAAATAATTGATTAAATATTTATCCCTCTTTTGATGTGATTTTCACCAAGGTATGTTTATGTTTATTTTTAGCATTACAATTTTGATGGGACAATTAAAGCCAAGTAACTGGCTTAGTCTGAAAAGACCAAGTGAAACTTTAAATCTAGTTAAGCTAATGACTTTGGTCATCAGCTTCAACTGCAGTCAGCTTCTATGTAAATTATTTTTTTCTTACAGCTTGCAGTGCACAAGCTACTTTTTTTAGCATTACAATTTTGATGGGACAATTAAAGCCAAGTAACTGGGTTAGTCTGAAAAGACCAAGTGAAACTTTAAATCTAGTTAAGCTAATGACTTTGGTCATCAGCTTCAGCTGCAGTCAGCTTCTACGTAAATTATTTTTTCTTACAGCTTGCAGTGCTTCCAAAGTGTGACACAATAACAACAACAACTCAGTCTGTGAGTCTTTGTGATTTTTTTCCTCTGAAAACAAAGAGATTTTAAATTCAGGTGCGCAATTCTCTCCCTGCATCCTCCCTGACTTTTTTTTTTTTAATGGAAACCTAAAATCTACCTTCATCTACCTGTATATAGCCTTTTACCTACAGGGTCCAGAAAGGAAGGAATTTTAATTTCAACTGGCTAAATCAAAAGACCAAAATAAAAGCAACCTATAAAAACACCCAAGTACAGACATAGTGACTGATCAGCCAAGGTGCCAACCTGCCCCTATCAGCTCTGAGACCCCAGTCTTTTGGATACTTTTAAACAGACTGCCTTCACTTTCCTTATGCTGAAGAAGAAAGACAGCAAAGTCCTTGGGGACACACACACACAGAAAAAACACCTCACAACAGTTTTTGCAGGTTCTCTTTCTGCAGGTTGGATGCCTGTGACATCTGGAACAGCTCATGAAGACATTTATATCAGCTATCACGGCTTTTCTCTTATTTACAGACGACAAGATAACTGTATATATACAGCACAGACTGTACAGCTACCACTGCAAGAGACGTAACAAACAATGATTTTAGCCTAAAATGCTCAGAAAAGGTTAAAAAATGCTTGCCCCATACCATTTGAAATGTGACTCTTAAAAAAAATTACTAGGCTGGATTTATTGCTCTTGAAGTTTCTGTGAGAATATTAATTTCTCAGGTTATTTATTTAACTGAATATTTAATTTGATGGATTATGAACAAGTGGGTATTTAATATTCATACACAGTTGTCTAGTTGGGAATATGACTTCTTCCTAATCGAGGAAGTGTCATTTTCAATCAGAGGGGCTTCAGAAAGCAACAAACTCTCTCTTGGAAAAGGAGAAGCAATTTAAGACAGGTGGCTGATGAACAGGTTTAGGGATTTTTCCAAACTGATGAATGTTTTTCTCCCTGGTGACATACATATTTTGCTAAGGTCTCATTACTAAAAATCAGGCCACTATTAAGATTTGTTGGCTATGTATAAAATTAAAATTTCATTTTCTGTCAACACCTTCCACATAGTATCTGAATATGAAAACACACGCCAAGCTGTAAGGGTACAGTCATAGAAGTTCTAGTTGAAGCATTTTCTTAATCTACAAGGTAGGCCACTACCAGTATATTCTTACTTATCCACTTTGAGCCACTGACCAGAGATATTCAACATACATTGAATTCCAAATTTTGGTTCTTATTGTTCAGATTCCATTTGAAAAGAAAGGTCAAACAGGTTTATTTTGACAGAATAAAGTAATTGCTGATATTCAAGAGCATTTTATTGGCTTTGAATATGGTATACAGGTCGATGGATGTTTATATTTTAGCAAAACAGCTTCTTTCACTCTTAGTTCCTCAGAGAGGCTGCATTTTGTTGTTATTTTTCTTTTTCAACAGTTCTACATACAGACTTATTTTTCTAACTCCAAATTACTAACTTCCAATGCTCAGAATTGGAGCCAGCTCTGTTTATAATCTTTATCAATGCTTTGGATGAGCGGGTTGAGTTCATCCTCATTAAGTTCACAGACAACACCAAGCTGGGCAGGAGTGCTGCCCTGCTGGAGGGCAGGGGGACTCTGCAGAGGGATCTGAACAGGCTGGATCGATGGGCTGAGGCCAGCTGCCTGGGGTTCAGCAAGTGCCAGATCCTACACCTGGGTAACAATAACCCCAGGAAGCACCACAGGCTGGGCAGAGTGCCTGGAAAGCTGCCCAGCAGAAAAGGACCTGGGGGTGCTGGTCAACACCAGGCTGAACACGAGCCAGCAGTGTGCCCTGGTGGCCAAGAAGGCCAATGGAATCCTGGCCTGTGTCTGGAATAACAGGGCCAGCAGGAGCAGGGCTGTGATTGTTCCCTTGTACTTGGCACAGGTGAGGCCACACCTCGAATGATCTGTCCAGTTCTGGGGCCCTCAATTCAAGACAGACTTGGAGGTGCTGGAATGTGTCCAGAGAAGGGCAATGGAGCTGGTGATGGGTCTGGAGTACAAATCCTGTGAGGGGTGGCTGAGGAAGCTGGGAGTGTGAAGCCTGAGAAGAAGAGTCTCAGGGAGAATGGTATTGCTTTCTACAACTACCTGAGAGGAGGCTGTAGCCAGGTGGGGGCAAGCTCTTCTCCCAGGCAGACAGTGACTGGACAGCAGGAAATAGCCTGAAGCTCTGCCAGAGAAGGTTCAGGTAGGACATCAGGAAGAATTTTGTCACTGAAAAGGTGGTTAATCATTGGAAAGGAGTGCTCAGGAAAGTGGTGGAATCACCATCCCTTCAAATGTTTAAGAGATGACAGAATGCTACGTTTAGTTGATAAAGTGGTGTTCAGTCAAAGGTTGGACTTGACAATCTTGGAGGTTTTTCCCAATCTTAATGATTCTATGATTCATCTCTACCCTGGTGTGACTCCTGACAGTATATCTGTATTCCCACTGTCATAATCATATACTAGAAATAGTTACACCATAATACCCCTGTTACAACAGTAAAAATGTAAGTCCTGCAAAGAAGTCTCTTAAACATTTACATAAGTACTACTCATACAAGTTGATAATTCTGCTTGAATTTTGGAATTTCCTATTAATATGCCACCCTCTCTTAAGAGAAAAACTGAGTTGGTCTCTGTAGGTGTGAGGTGTTGACATTGTTTAACCCCAGCTGGCAACTAAGTACCACTCGCTTCCTTCCTCCCTCGCCCTCGGTGGAGATGGGGAAGAGAATCAGGAAAAGATAAACCCATAGGTTGAGATAAGAACAGTTAATGATTGAAATAAAACTAAATATAATACTCCTAATAAAAGTAATAATATTTGTAATGAAAAGCAAAGCAAGAGGAATAAAACCCAGGAAAGACAACTGATGCAAAATACAATTTGCTCACCACCCACTGACCAATGTCCAGCCTGTCCCGGCAGCAATGGGCACCTGGAAGCCAATCCCCCAGTTTATATGAGCATGACATTATGTGTTATGAAATACTCCTTTGGCCAGATCAGGTCAGCTGTCCTGGCCATGCTCCCTCCCAGCTCCTTGTGCAGCTGTTTTCTGGCAGAGCCTGGGAAACTGGTGTCCATGACTCAAGAGTAAGCACTACTTAGCAACAGCCAACATCAGTGTGTTATCAACATTATTCTCATACTGAATCTAAAACAGAGCACTGGACTAGCTACCAGGAGAAAATAACCTGATTCCCAGCCAAAACCAGGACAGGTGTAAAGCAAACAAGAAGTTAACAATTGTGTAAGGTTTATGGCATGACATATCACCATACCAAAATGGGACCATGTTGAGAAACTACTTTTGGTATATGTTTTGGTTATTCCCCAGTGTCCAGGTATATTTTCCTAACTTCCATGTGTAAATTAAAAAGAAAAGGGGCAAGAAACGAATGGACTTTAAACCATGGTAAACTGTAAAAGCAGTAATATGGAAGGTTTACTGCATGTTCACCACTACTGAAAGAGACAGGAAAATCACATAAAGGGAAAGACAGGTGCAAGCATGATGTTCAGTAATAACAAGAAAGGGATACAGAAATTATACAAAACAGAAAAGGTGAATGGTTATTGGCATTTTAGAGTGAAGGCAGAAGAGCAAGAATGATCTGCAATCAAAGCATGTAATTTAGGAGCAGTGGGAAAGATGCAAGGGAATCCTGGCTGATTCAGTGGTCAGAAAAGTAAAAGACACTTCAGGGTAGCTTTTCCAAATCTGCTGTTTCCCCATTTCTCTTCCAACTCTTCCCCCCTCCTATATACTCCAGCCCCCAGTTAACTATGTGACAGTTAGAGACCTGATTTCCAGAAAAAAAAAAAAAAAAAAAAAAAAGGCAGGTAAAAACTACTGTGCTGGCTCAGGCCAAAGGCTCACTTCATCCAGAATTCTATCCAATACCCAGGAGGTAATACAGGACATTCAGGAGAGACCACAACCAAATGTGGGTGCTGTGACACCTCCTGGAGCATTTAATCCAAAAGGCACTCTATGGGGCTGCAGAGACTTCCCTGGAGGGATTTAATCATTAACTTGGTAAATCATAGCTCTTGAATCTCTCTCAAATTTACCCCATCTCATACAAAGCAAGGAAATAATAGCAGAAGTGTTCTATAGATAGCAATCTACTGTTGATAATAGGGTTTTATATTATATTACTCAACATTTGAATTAGGGTAGATAACTGAGTTAAATGACAGTTACAGAAGTCAAGGACACGTAGCAGGAAAACGTGTGCATTCCCTATCTCTTCAGACTCACACAGAACTCTCAGGCACCTTAAGGTCATTAACTTCCCAAGAGGTGCTGTGCTCTTCCAGACTCTCCTAGGCACATTTCTATCAAATGACCACAAAAGATTCTCATTTAGTGAATATCTCACCCTTAGAGAATTACACCAGTGAGTGAAGAAACAGCTGTGTGGGACCCTCCCTCCAAGGCTGTCTCTGACTTGCTCATGGCAGCAAAACAACAGCAAATACTGCACTGTCTCCTTCCTGCTCCCAGCACTGGCTGCTCATCCTCCCACTCCTGGTGTTCCTGCCCAGCTGCAACAAGACCAGCAGTCAGAGAAGTGGTAAAGGTATATATGGACATGGGATGTTTCATTCTGTCTTTTGCATGGAAGGTTAGAGAAGAAAAAAAAACCAATTGTGAGAAGTGTAAACAAATTGGTGAATCATGAACAAATAGACCAATTTTTTTTTATAAAATACTCATGTTTTAAGCGTAACAACTTCTTGCTGTAGTCACCTGTTGGATAGCTCAAAGCACAACAATGCTTTGATCAACAGACTTCAAATACAAGCCCCAACGCTGTTTTGAAATTAAACTGTTTGATGAAAATAGCCCCATGTGGTTATTAAATATAAAATGAAGTGCCAAAATAGGTAGTGGGTCTAAATGAAATATAGAATTTTGTACAGAGTTCTGGCAGCAGACCCTCCAGGTAAATGGCTGCACCTCACATAAGGGAACTACTCCACAAATTTAAGTCTTCACTATATGTCCATTCTAAGTGTCTGCAAGAAGAGAAGCAGAAGTTCTCCTTGCAAGGCCTGCAAGCCAGAACTCTGCTGGAGAGGCAAAATTCCACCACCTTTCACTGCACTGGAGAACACTTATCAAACTGATTATGTGCTGCATGAATACTAAGCTTATGAAATGAAAATACACTGAGAAGCATGTCGGGGAGCACAGCTGCAGACCAAAGGTAAGAAATTCAAACTCAAAATTATCTGTTTATATCAATAACTGTCATATTCACTCCCTGTACAATGCTTGAACCATTGGGATGAAAGGAAAACTATTTGACTGCAGTTACAGGGATTTTTATCAGTGCAGACTTTGATTTCACATGGTCACAGGCACATGAGCTGCTCCTTCCCAAAGCAGTTTTATCACTTTTCATTTTGTACTCAACCACCAGCATGGCCCAAGAGGCATCCCTAGCTGACTCGTGTCCTGTGGTTGTTTATAAAAGCCATATAATCAAACTAGTGATTGTTCTAACCTATAAATTACTACTTTATGAGTACACCACCTGTACACTCTCAGCTAGCAGAAAACATCTGTTAAGCACCCTACAGTCAAAAATTCAAAAGAACTCTGCAGTTCCCAAACTCAATGGTCACAGTTGTTCAGATGTTACTGCTGGCCTGATTTGTGAAGGGACAGGAATTCAAGATTTTTAACTGGGACCACTCCATCTCAATCATTATTTTATATAGAGGACTTAATGAACTACCTGGGTGTGTTCACTCTGCCTTAATTTGAACCAACAGTAAGAAGTCTGACACACTGTTCTACTCTTTTACAACCAAAGGACACAAGCCAAGGCTGACAGCATGATGGTATTCTGTGTATCATAGAACAGAAATGCCTCTTTGAAGTAAAATTAATTTGCTATGTAACTGAATGACTGATCTTGAATTGCAGCCACTTCTAGAGGAAAAGAACTCCTATGCTACAATTCATGAAAGAAGAAAACCCACTTTATTTACAGTAAGACACAGCATTGGCATCAAGATAGACAAGTACGAACTCTTCAGCAGAGTTCAGGCCTGCATACTGAATTCTTTCACTAGGTGTTATGCCTGCACACATCCATCTGATAAGTTATCAAGACCCTTTCTCTTGCTCTTCCCCACTTGTGAAATTCAGAGTATTTTTTGTCACCTCAAAAATCTGCTTTTTTTTTTTGAGATAAGTGGCAAAAAGCTGCCCAAAATAAGAGAAAATAGACTGAGCATCCACTGATGGAAGTTTCAGCCTAGAAGGCATGTAACTCAGATATCTGGACTTTGAAAATCCAGTTCTGAATGACTGTGATATTGGCATTAATATTAATAGAGCTGAACCACAAAACAGTTTAATGTAAATTATGCCACAGGAGCGCCAGTGACAAAACTCCGCCTCTTTAACCGACACGACAAACCCCCCAAATTTGTGCACACATGAGCATTTTCCGAACACATCCTCAAGATCCACTTTCACATCCTCACTTTTTTTGGGGTGCACTTCTCGGTCCAGTCTAGAAAAGCCTCCCTCAGAGTATGCTGTGGCTGTACATAATGCTCAGCTGTTAACCACAAGAGCACAAAACGAGAGCAGCTCTGTCCCACCAGCTGAAAGCAATGCATGGCTTGACCAGGATTTAATGCTGTTTCACATTAACATCCAGAGCTGCAAGGGTGACCTGGAAAGTGCTAACTGGTCAGAGTCCAAAAACTCATTCCGAACCTTTCTGTACTTTTCTGACCTCTGTAACTGTGCTGTTTATATAATTTAACTCAATGGTGTCGACAAAAGTTGCGCAAACAAAGCAAATGAGAGGGAATATCATCTTTTCAATACATTCTAGAGAAACTGAGTAATTGTCAGTATACTGCTGGTTCGAGAGCCTTTGGCGACAATAAGAACAGAAAATGGTGAAAACGACAATGCTTCTAATTGTTATCAAGGCAAACAAGAAAAACAAGAGATTTTCAATGGTGCCCGCGCCCCCCACCCTCTCTGGCGAGACGGCCGTACCTCCCATTTTCCAGGACCCGGCAGCGGCAGCTCAGCGGACCCCGCTCCCTGAGGCAAAACTTTCCGCACAACTTTCCCCGCGGCCGCCGCCAGCCCCGAGCCCCGAGCCCCCTCCCCCGCGCCGCGCACTTACGGCGGGTGAGCAGCACCAGGGGCACGGTGATGACCACCACCACCACGGCGACCCCCAGGATCCCCAGCAGCCACTTCAGGAAGCTCTGCAAGAGAAGTCCGGTCAGCCGCGGCTCCGCGGGCCGGGCCGGGCGCGCTGTGGCTCCGCAGCCCCCGCGCTGCCCGCGGGGCTCTCCTCGTGAGCGGCGCCTGGGCGGGGGCCGGGGGCGGCTGCCGGGGAGCGGCAGGCAATGGGCGTTGTGCAAGATCCCGGCTTTCCGCTGGCTTTGCGGCTGGAGCGGCGCTTTCTCCGTCGGTTCGCAGCCCCGCAGCGCGGTGACACAGCTGTACGCGGCAGAGCAGAGACCTGGGACAGCGCGGGGATTTCTGTCGGAAATCAGATAACGGCCCAGAAGTGAAGTGCCATCGAACGCTGACGGAAAACTCCCAATGTTTTGATAACGCCGGCAATACTTGTTAAGTTTCTGCTCTTTGAACTTCCCTTTCTGACAGTCAAGTCATGAAAAAAAACCTGATAAAATTGCAGGAAGGGCTTATATTTATAGTTTTTTGGCACTGGAGATAGATGTGTAAGTCTGCTAAGTGGGTCTTTAAATTAAGACCAGAAAATGGAAGTGTAGGATAAAAGTTTAAAATTTAGTGAAGATGCCCTTGTTTATGACATAAAACAATTCCCTTTCCAATGGGAGTTTTGAGCATGTGCTGAGAAAGTAGGATAAACTGTTGGAAAAGACAGAATAACCTGTAAATCAAAACTGCAAAGCTTTTGATTGTTTAAAAATCTGAGTCTTACCAGTTATTAAAAAAACTGTCTGAGTTTCTACATTATTTTAAGAGCTCTAGCCTCCAAAAAGATAATAGTAAGTCATGCTTTTTGTTTTATCCATGTTAGATTTTCCTCCTCTAATTGCAGAACACTAGGAGCTACCAGAGACAGATGCAGGTATTTTACGAGTTGAGAAATGTAACAGAAAAAGTATATGATCTGCTGAAGCAAGATTTCAAGTCAAGGGAAATAGCAAATGTTCTTCGTCTTGCCTTCAAAGAACTTGTTAAAGCTTTCAGAAAGGTTATGCTGCCTGCTCCTTCATTCTACTTCTGCAGATGGAGCACAGCATTTAATATTTTACTGCTGTTTCTTAAGCAAACTGTGTCTGGAAGTGGGATAATAGCTTTTTGTGATAAAAAAAATCTCCTTTAGTAGAACCAAAGTGTTTACAAACATTAAGGATGTGTCTCTAGACTTCATCTAGGTACAAACATGTTCTTCTCATTGTTGTATACCATTCTCCTTGAAGGTAGCAGTTGGTACTAGTTACAAAATTATGCTGTGCTGGCTGTATTGGGTTACCTTAGGAAAGTCATTAATGTGCCCTGACAGTGGCTCCAGGAAGCACAGTGCATTTACCATGCAGCATCCAACCTGCTGCAGTTTCACAGCTTGCTAATCACTAATCTCTCAGTAGATAAGAGAACTTCTATAAAGTAAAATCACAGTGAAATGACAGTGTTTTACATTACCTTTCAAAGTAGTATCTCATTGTGTGCTGCAAGATGCATGACCAATGTTTCAGAATGTCCACTTAAATATCAGTCTGGTATACTGTGCATCTGTTTGTCTTATCAACAATCAAAAAGGAAAATAGAACACCACCACCTCTCACCCCAGGGGGAATTTTCCTTTTCCTAGTGAGTAGAAATCCCAATATAGATATAATTCAGCCAATCTGTGCTTTTTCCCCCCCTAAACATTTAAGTAGTCATCATCACAATGTCTCAAAATACAGCAAAGTCAAATTATGTCAGTCTTGTGAAAAAATGTACCTGAATGTTTTGTACCTTTTCATAGCCAAGTTGCAGTTTAGTAATATTTTGAGGGATTATCTACCATGTTTTAAAGTTTCTCTGTTGTGAATTCTAAAGAGAAAAAAGGAGCAGTACTGTCAATGCATATGGCTGGTTTCTGCGGGAACACCATTTTAAGTGCCTTTGGAAATCTGGGTTCCTATGTCTAGATGAAATTTTTACTAACCTACAGTGCTTCTGACTCTGGTCATGCCAGAGGGACTTACAGGACCCAAATCTGTAGGCAGAACCACCTGAGTGATTCAGTAATGGTCAGTAAAGCAGAATATGTTTTCCATTTAATTGTAATAATTCCTAACAGTGATTCTCTACAACTTGAAAAAAATCTCAAGTTCCTCCTGACTGATCAAAATACCCATGATCCCCACAAAAATATTGTTATGGTCATCTGATTCTCAGTCAGATTGTCTTTTGTGATAGCCTGAGACTTAAAAAAGTTCTTCCAGCTAAGTATTTCAAGTGACTTTATACTGTGGTGTTCTTTTGTAATCAGATATGTATTAGCACCATGCCAAGAAATTAAACAAGTGACTATCCAGCAGCGGCTGCTATGTGATGAAATTTGAGAAGCTGTAGCTTCTTATTGTATGTTCAACACAGCAGTTCATAAAGAAGTTGCATGAGTGAAAAGAGCTACTTACTAGAAAAGAATGAAAATACAGCTTTCAGCCTGAGGCTGATCTTCCCAAACAGTTGGGGGACCTGCCAGATGCAATGTCTTGCTCAGACTTCTAGCCTCAGTAAAACTCAAAACTTTGGTAGACATCTGTTTATATATTTGAGCTTTTCCTCCAGAAATATTTGGAAAAGTCAAACTGCAAATATGGAAAACTTAAGCTCTCTGCAGATTAAAAAAATGTGACTAAAATGTGTACACTTTACAGGTGCAATGATGTATCCCCGATTTCTCAGTGTGTTGCTGTGGGAGACAAAATATGGGCTGAATAAAGTTTTGTATGGATTCAGTGGCCCCAGTGAATAGTGGAATTTCATTTTTTCTTTGCATTTGAAGTTGAAATGGCATGACAGTTTTGTAGGACATCTTTGCATTGGTTCTGTTTGAGAGGATTGTGAAGAGTGTTGACTGTAAATCAAGAAAGAAAAATCCCTGGTTTATGTGATTATGCCACTGGGACATCAATTTCAATGTGGTTAATAGCAGCTGTCACTTAGCTCTTTCAAGTTTGTATGTTTTTCTTTAGAAAATTATTTTCCTGGGAACTACAGATTCTTATATGTCCTCTGACATGTAAGAATCATGTTACAGTTGAATGGTTAAAGTATCTCAGGTTTCTTTTTTTTTTTAATGTTAATTCCAAGTAGTTGTCTTGTTTTAATGCAATATACTTATTTTTCCAGATACTTAGTAAATAGTACGGAAAAGATGCTGCACACTCAGCAAATAAAATGCAGTGGGGACACTTTTAAATATAAGGCCATCTGGAAGTTCAAGGCAGCACATGTGCAATGCACAGAGGACTCCAGCTATTGTAGTAAAGACAAAGAGGTTGTGACTTATTTTTCCCTATATTTATAGTCTTCACTGAATTTCATGTAGCATGTGCAAGAAATATCCAGGGCATACCTTATTACTGATGCCATATGGACTTGCTCTGTGATTTCAGGAAATGTAAATCCTAGTCCTGTTGAGGTGAAACATGTGTTTGATATTTCTGATTATAAGCTCAGTTTCATCTCACTTGTGAAGAAAAGGTTACTTTTTATTCATGCTCTAGATTGGGACTTAGAAAATTAGAGGTTAAATGTTTTTGTTGTGTTCCAGACAAGCAGCATAAACTTGAGAAAATAATTTATATCACTCTGTTCCTAAAGCATATAATATGTAAAAGTGTGGAAAGCCCAGTATTTTCATAGCTGACAAAGCCATCACCAGGAGGGGATCGAAATCCCTGGTGACAGACACTGCGGAAAAATGGATTTGTAACTGAGGAATCCTGTCCTTCAGAACACCAAAACATCCTGGACAAAGTGAAATAGAAAAAAATTCAAAGGCAATAGCTCAGTCTGTGGGAACAGAAGAGTTACCTCATACCATTTTATCCTGGTCCATATGTATCCACCTATGTATAACTGAATCTTTTCCAGTTGCACTTGGACCCAAACCACTGTGTACAAATGGGATTAAATAAACAAATAAGATGTATACATAGTCTTCAGCTATTTTTACTTTTTCTTTTCTTATCTACAGTGACATTTTGGATGTTATGATTTTATATTTTTTTAGTGCAAGATTCTTTTGAGTTTAAATTGTTTAAAGTTGGGATGTTAGAACAGCTTTCTGTTGTTGCCAAGAAGCTGATCAAGATGCCAAATTGGGTATGATCTGTTCTGATCTGAAATTACAGAATATTCATTCCTATAACACTTTGGAAGAATGATCTAATATTTTCTCAGAAATTTTAGATTCTAAGTGGAAGTTTCAGATGCTTTTAAAAACTTATTCCCATAAAAATTTTATTCCTAGCAAAATTACAGGTACTAATTCTGATTCTGGTCTTATTCCATACCAACTTCTGCTAGATACTTGTTGAGACCGTTGGATTTCTCTTAAACCACTTGCCCTTTAGGACATTTTAATATAGATCCCTGGATATTGCTAAAATAACACGAGGAAGAAAAGGGGTTTTGGGTAGTTATTGGAAGTAGGAGCAGCAGCCCATAAAAGTGATTCTCAGAGGAAGAAGGAAGGAAGGATGGAATAAGATTAGAGGGCCTTGGCTTGATTTGGCAATCTTACAAAATTTGAAGGAGTTCTGGGGCAGTTTCCACATTTATGAAGTATATTGCACTTAACATTTTCAAAGCTGTCCTCCTGTTCTGAGCCAGAATTTATGCTAATGAAGAGTAATTGTCTCTTCAGTCATGTTTCCTCCTCTAGCTTCATCTTGCATGATTTATTTTTCACCTAAATATAGTTCAGAGTTCACACAGCTCTTTTCTGGGAATCATTGCAGAGAAAACGTGACAAAACAATGCTGAGTGTATCATTCCAAACAAACCACTTCTAAGATCCCAGAGACACTAAAATATTAGAATAAAATGAAATGGCGTGCAACAAGGAACGTGGCATATACACAATGAGAAGTCAACAGAAAAGAAGCTTGAAAAAAATTTATTTAAGGCTATAATTTAATACCCTTAAAGCTTAGCCTTTTTATAACAAAGGTTTTAAGAGGGATATTCACTTCTCAGGCATTTGTAACTGCCAGCCCCTTATGAATAACACATATAATTGGCAATTGAATAATTTTTGTGTAGAAGTAAATTTTTTAGAAAAATATTTTTATCCTTAAATATAAATGGAGTTACTTTAGTCCTAATAAATGCAAAACATGAAGTTATAGAACTTTCACAGTCTTAAAGCTGTTAAGAAAACCATCCCTTAGACAACAGGTTTTCCATATATAAACCTTTGGCAACACTAAACTATAGTACAATTATTTCCTGGCATGCAAGGTGACATAGCTTTGTTACAACAAATGTAAATGACAGAATACAGATTTCAGAATCTCCTAATAACTGGCAGTTGATGAAATGAAGATCTTAATTTATCCCATTTTATTCTTCATTTTTACTGGTATTCTTCCAAAAGGTCTCTGGGAAAAAAAAAAAAAAGAAAAAAAGCAGCAGCAATTAGGAAATATTCTAAGTCTCCCAAGATTTATGAAATATGTGTGGAACATATTTTTTCTGTTTAAGACTGAGCAGATGTTAGTTTCACAGACCTCTCAATGCCTCTCTCTAATAACAGATTGAAAACAATTATTCCTAAAGGAAAAGCATTTTAGTAGTTCTAATAGATTCTTTTCCTAAATTGTTTGTTTCATCACTGAACTACAAACATAAAAATAGTAACATTTTAATAAAAACTATATTTTAACTACACCTTCTAAATTTTTAGTTAATTTTGTTTCAGATTTCCAAAATTAACTAGTCTTTTGGGGTGCTTTAATAATCCAAATGGGATATCTAACATGTTAAAAAAATCTGGCCACTCACATGTGTCTTGAGTTGGCATTTAATTACTTTTTAAAATGCTGTGTTAATTTTAACAAATAATTCCCAAATATTAACCTGTTCACAGCACTCATTTAGGAAATGCTGCTTTGCCTACCTACAGAAAAACTAAAGCAGGGTTCCCAAACAGTCACCTGTCAGGAGCTCAGATTAGAGCACTGTTCCCTCCCTAATGACAAGCCACAGATTAATGCAGTGTTTTATATCACAGTCTTTAAAGAATAATCAATTTGGTGTAATGTTACCAGTAAATATTTCTGATTTTATAATGTCCATGCAAAGCAAAGCTTTTTTTTTTCACTAATTTAATATGACCTTACTTCTGGTAACATTCAGTGGCAGAACTACTTTCAAGTTAAATATGCTATTATTAGAGAGGTTCAGCATTGACAAAATTTCAAATAATATTTGGAATGAGTTCCATTTAGCGTCTTATCCTTCCCCATCTGTCTGTAACAAAGTTTGCAACATACTACAGATATATCAATAGCTAAGAGAAAAATTAGTAGTATTTGCCCCAGGTGTGACAAATGCATTTTAAATATCAGTATATTAAGAATAGTATAAAATTCAGGCACCTTTGGGTAACTTTTGTGTTAATTAGCCATTTTAGGAACTCTTTGGCAGCCATGTCATCAAGGACTTTGTTGATATCACTGGTGAAAGTGCCATCTGCATGTCTTCGACCCATTTCTTCAGCCACAAGAGCTTTCTCTGGGAAACTTCAAAGGCAAGAAATTATCAGCACTGTGCAGATCAAAACAAACAAACCATTTTAAAGGGCCTTACTGCAGGGTTCCAGTACACTGCACATTCCCTGTCATTTTAAGGGTTGAGCCCAATGTTATGGCTCAGTACAGCACGATGTGTGTCAGAACATCTTTTGAGGCATAATTTTCAAAACACACAGCCATTCCTTCCAGTGAGCCTAAACTCTTCTCCAGCAGTTCTGAGAAAGCCATACATGCAAAAATATATCTCAGTCTGCAGTGTCTAATGTCATGTATATTAGGCACCAGTACATTTACTAAGAATTGGTATTTAAGAAATACCACTACTAAAACATTACAGTAAAATTTTCATACTTTTTTTCTGTTTTATTTGGACATAAGGCCTATTTATTTACTTAAAATTATATTTTCTAAGAATTCTTATTCTTAATAAGAATTATTAAGAGCAGCAAATTTTTTTTTTTTTTTTTTGTGGAAGGGTGGTTGAAATAGCTCACTTAAAGCACCTGTATAAAACCTATGTGCTTGTTTGATGCAAAATCAATGTAGAATGTTGCATTTTATACTTGGAATCAGATCCTAATTATTTTTCCATTCTTTTTTTGAATTTCACTCCCATTCTTTTTTTCTGCTGGAAAACCAGTTTGTCAAAGCCAGAGTTTGATTTAGAAAACTTTCCTCTCTTGTTTCATCCCATCAAATATAGGAAGATTTTGATGGATTTCATTAAGGTGGGCTGATGCTGAAGCACCCTGGGTCCTGGATCCAATGACAGGCAGACTGGTTTGTTTCAAGGAAGGCTCTATACAAGTTCAACCACAAATAGTACTAAATGCTGGAAAGCAGAAGTGTTGTCTACAATTAATTGCCCATCTAGGTTTCCTAGCTCAATTGAGGTTGTATTTCTCTCAAATGGATACAGAAATACCCTATTTCTGCTCATGAAAATAAAACATGACAGAAAAACAAGTGGAAGTCTGAACATAACTAGGAAGGGGAATCAGTTTTCCCTTCTCTGTATAGCTGACCTAATTTTTTTAACTCTGGTTTTGTTCAGGAAATTGTCAATATTGACAAAACTGACTTACTTTTTCCTATTTAGTCTTCCTTAACTACAACACACAATCTTGTCTTACAGATTGTATTTTATTATTATTATTTATTATTTATATTTATGTAAAGTGAGAGACTTACATAATACTTTACAGCTGGCAGAATATTTAATCAGAGGATGAGCTGAAATCCCTGCCCCAAAGAGCTTACAGTCTAAAGGCACAAATAAGTACAGAACAGTTAAAAGGTGGGGAGTGGCAGCTGCATGGTGTAGCTCCTAACCATGCAGAGTTGGAAATAGATGAGCAGAAGATGCCTGCAGGAGACTGGAGGCAATGCCATTCTGAGTGCAAGACCATCATGACAAAAGATGTAAAGTCATGAGGGACTACATGAAGTGGATAGGACACAGAAATCTGCAATGAGTTTGTGGAGAACAAGGTAGAAATTAAAGAAATCATAGGTAGGCAAAACCATTAATGGAGCTTTGTGCCCAGGGAACTGCAACCCATGGCAAAAGAATCAGAGGCATCTTAAAAAGGAAGATAAGTTATAGCAAATGATAGTTGTTATGGCAGCAGCAGCTTGGGGTGACTCTGAGAAGCACGGGAAGTGGAAAAGAAGTTATTAGTTACTGCTGGGAATGATCATCAGCACACAGAGTACACCTGATGACATTGGTAAAAATTCAGTCTTGGAAATATTGCAGAGGAAAAGATGGACTGTAAAAGGAAAAAAAAAGAGAAAGCAATTTAAGATGACACTGGCTTGAATAATCTCAATGACAGTTAAGGAGACTGTAAGCAATGTTATGTGAAGGGGAAAGGTGGTAGTTAGAGGAAGAAGGTCTGGTTTAGTTTTAGATGTGTTGACCTTAAATAAAACTTGACCTTTTAAAGTGTAACAGCATACTGAACAGGTTTTAATCTGTATTTGAACTTAATAATGTAAAGTGGTAGTCCATCACCAACATAATATCTTCTAATACAAAGGAAAGACATGAAGTACAGCAAGAATGATCAAAAACACATCAAAGTTTCATCAGACATGATTTTTAACTCCAAATACTAGGCAAAATTTAATAATAGGAATGGATGGATTCTTACTCTCTTCTTCCTCGTCCATTCACTAACCAAGCGATGAACTCCTTGGCAGCTTGACCTTCCAAATAAGAGGTGATGTCGCTGGTGTAGGTGCCTTCAGCATGTCTCTCAAATTCCGCGTGGCGCTTGGAGATTGCATTGCTGAAAGGAGAGTGGGTAAGAGTGTGTAAGACCATGTAAAAATTTAACTTTTTAACAATCTTCATTGATTTTAATTTCCCGCTTGCCAGACTAGTGTTTCTATAGGAGAGAGGGGTTCTTTCTGCGCCTCAGATTGATCTTGATGTATTTTTTATTGTTAGGTTTCAATGCTGAAGGTGTGGCTTGTACTGTGCAGTACAGTTTTATGCAGATGTTCCTGAACTAGTTCTGAACAACTCACTTCAGGTGTGGAAAGCAATTACAGCTGTGTTGGAATGGTCTTACTAATTAAGTATGAGCTAGAAACTGTACTGTATTATATAGACATGCTTTTTGTTGCTCTTTGTTAAATGCTCCCCCTACCTTCACCTTCATTATTTCTGAGCCAAACTATTCAGAATTAATTCCTTTCAAACTTACATTTTGAGTTGTTTTATGAACCTTTTAAGTCATCACTCTGACCAAGTCATAATCTTGGAAAACTTTCAAGCCTGATCAACTCCATCTTATTAAAGGCATTCTCCTCTCCCTCCCTACACCTCATTGTGGTTCTTTCTCTGATATAACACAAAATTATGTTACAGTGGCTGCTGGGAAGGCAAACTGCACTAAGAAGTAGACATGTTATGGAATATTTTCCATGAATAAATTCCCTAGCATTTCTGTTTCAAAATTTGCTATTTTCTGCCCAAATCTAGCTCTTTCTATTATTTTTTCTTCTTGGGATGTCACCATTCCTCCTAATTTAGTACCATCTGCACTTTTCATCAGCATGCTAACTAGAGTTGTTTGGAACATTTTTAATGAAATGTTAATTTTTTTTGAGATATGCTGTTTCAATGAAGCGGAAACATTATTACAAATTTGTTATTAATATTGACAGTGTGAACGTTAAGGGTCTTTCTGATCTGGGCTATCCTTTTTAGCTTTTCTGACAAGAGAAAGAATTAATATAGGTATTTTAATCTGTTTTGCAGCAACACTTACTCAATTTCTCCTTTATTTATTTAAAATTTCCAATCTCTCTAACCCTTTCCCAAAATCACAGTCAAGAAACAGAATTCTGGCCTTCAGCAGTCCTCTCCTTTCTGTAATAAGTGGTTTATGAAACATGGGACTGAGGGCTGAGGGATGAACATTGCATCATGTTCAATCATCTCTCTGCAAATTTTCCTGGCCACCTTCCTTTCACTAATCTTCTCACCAGTTTTTTATTCTTCAACATAATGTGGTTGATTTTGTTTATTTCTTTTCTGCCTTTCTCTATACCAAGTTTTTCTTTTTATGTTATTCTCATCCTGTTGCATTACTTGCATCTATAGCTATAGAACACAGGTGCAGGAATAAATAACATATCCTATTTCCTTTTAAAAAGCGGGAGTGAAATAATGCATTTGATTGATATTTCTTTGATTGTGGTAACATTTCAAGGAGCACTAGTTGTTCTCTTTCTTGTTTAACTGAAAATGAACTCAAACTGGTTTTGAATAACAAGTTATGACAAACAATACCTTGAGAGCTGGTCAGGGACTTTGTTGTTTTCTTTGTCCTCCTGTGCTTGTTGGCTGTAGTGAAATTGCACAATCATTAGATCATTATTACCAGTACACTCCAGAGCCTGCATAAGCTTTATTAGTTATTATTTGAATATTGTAGTAAACCCCCATGACTCATAGATTAATATTATATTAATTATATTTAAGACATATGAATTTAAATTCGTGCAATGTGTAGACATTGTTATTTTATACTTTAAAGATTTCCACAGAGATTTAAAAGCATTAATATAATAGATTCTTCTGGATATTTCTGGATTCTTTTTGGACAGATTTTCTCTAGAACACAAGACTGACACACTTATACATTATTCTTGCTCTCACCTTGCTAGCTTGAGTTGAATCAAAGTATGTTTAAAAAAAAACATGCCAACTTATAGTGGGGATATTGGTAAATTATGCAGTGGTCAACAAAACTTACACTTCAGCTGCCTTTTCACAAATGAAACATCAGGATTAGAGTATCCATAGATAGGAAAGTTTTATTGAGGCCTAATGGCCCAGAATTGTACATTATATATCTTATTTGTATTGAACTTAATTGATTCACTGAGAAAATTTGTCTCAAAGAGGCTGAGACAATGTTTTTAGGTGGCATATCAGATACTGCACTTTGATTTAGTCAAATCCTTTTGATTGATTTTGCATGTTTCTCATTTCTAATAATATATTAATATTTGTTAATGGCTGGACTTGATCTCAGAGGTCCTTTCCAAACTAAATGACTCTATGACTGTATACATAAATTTTCCTCAAGTACTTATTTGAGGTTTATCCATGGTCTGGGATGGGGAGCTGATACCAAGAAACTGAATTGGCTAGATTCTTGGCTGTTTCCGTTTGTGGAGATCTGTATCAATGTGACCAAAATGCTTACCCATTTCTTTTAGTGCTCATCAACCATTGCACAAAGTCCTGAGCTCGTCTGGTGTCCAGGTACTTGGTGTAATCACTGGTGAATGTGCCTTGTGAGTGACGTTTCACTTCATTCAGCTGTCTAGATTCCTCTATTGGCTCAGAATGGGAAGCTTTGAATGATCTGTGAAAAGTTTAGACCTTGTTAATCTGCAATGGTTGCAGTACAGTCTACAGGTGCACTGATTTTTCTTTTAACAATACTTTTTTTTTTACTCCCACAAAGTGAAAGCAAGTGGCATATTGATTAGTAGCTGTCTGGTAAAAGGAATCTGTATAGCAGACTGGACACTGCCCAATTACACAGTCTTCTTGGATAAATAAGGCAGCCATTGTTTTAACACCCCAAATTTCTGTGCTAAGCTTTGCAGTATTAAAAACCCTGTCGATTTCAATGGTAGATGAAGAACTGCATAAAGGGGTCTTTAAATTATAGTATGTTTGGCTTCAAAGTGTAAGAAAACAAAGTTCAGGCCAAGTATTTGTGAAAGTTTGGTCTAAAGAATTTACCTTGATTTCTCCTCTGTATCCTGAAGAGGATTTTGCCAGCTGCCTTGAACTATCATTAAAAGGAGACCAGCAACAAAGTAAATGCTTTTCATTTTCATTGCCTGTCAAAACAGAAATAAAACAACAAAGAAAAATGTTATTATGTTTACATATGTCTGAATCAATTACGTCAAAACCAAACATTCTTAGTGTTGATCTAAACACGAAGATAAATATAAAAAGCCTTCTAGGATGTGTTTCGTGTCCAGTGGATGACATTTTAGGGCCTTGGGTAGGCATTCAACAGATGTAGTCTCTGTTCTAGTCTTTCAGCTCTAGTTTATATTCTAGAATGGAAGGAGATCTGAGAGCAACTGCATCCTCACTGTCTTTTGCAATGAGAGGATAAGGTCTGTTCTCTCCTCTTCTCTGGGTTCTGCTGATGGCAAGCACTAGATCTGCAATACAGTTCTATTGCAAAACTAGGGGTAGTGATTTGGCTATGATTTCTTTTCCCAGGTCATTCACTAGAGAAAGAAACAAAGCAAATCTTTGTCAAGAATACTGTCACATTAGCAGCTCCCCATCCATCTTTCTCACAGAAGTTGCAATGAGTTCACATCAGCAACATATCACTGGAAATAATTTCATCATGTACTTGGGCCAATACTTGTGTATTTGAAAAAGCCTTTCTGCCATCCATGGCATTTTCCTATGGAGGTTTATGATACAGTCTGAAAAGCAAAGGGAGATAGAACACATGAGTGCCTTGAAGCAAAGTGGTAGCAAGGTAAGTCCCAGTCTGAAAACACCCTCCCCACCAAATGTAATTTGTACCCTTCTCCTGTGGCCCCACTTCAGGAATTACTGAAGCTGATTTACTTACTGCTTACTAATTTATAAAATAAGGCAGTCTGAGTGAAAATATACATCCTCTCTATTTTAATGCCTTGTCACAAGAGGCTGAATTTAAATATACTATGGGCTGGAGGAAGTCTTAGAAAATGATGAGGGAATGATGTGTAGTGAAGGTGCAGATTACTCCATTTTGAGACTGAGACTTGGCTCTGCACTGAGCAATGCCAATGAGGGGGCTTTATGAACACCTCTGAAAAGGTGATCTCCTGCATCAAAAATCTTACTGCTGTAGGACTTCTGCTCTGCCCCCATAGTGTGCCCCTTCATAGCAGATTTTTTTTGAAACCTGTTTCTTCCATCTGTTTTAAAATAACTTACAGTCGGACATGCAAAGCTTGACTATTGGCAGGCATTTTACCAATGGTTAGGAAGAATCTATTGGACTGGTGCTTTGTGAGGCCTGATTTTTAAGAGAATCTTACTGAATAATATGAATATTTTACTAGAATACCTCAGTATCAGTATCAAAATACTTGAGGCAATCAAAATCTTAATAAAAGATCAAGCTCAGGAAAATAAATGTGTAGCTATAATATTTTCTGATGGATATTAGTATTAAGAAATGGAGTCAGTTTTCCTCTCTCCACCAGAAGCCACTGCCATTTTTACTCATTTTTTCATCAGTGTCTGGAGACTGGTTTCTGCCTTGTGCAATGTCCTGGTATATAAGAGTTGACCCCTTCATTTGAGCATAGCCTGCTACAGTACCAACATACACCACAGTGGTCATGTAGTCAGTCCTATAAAAACCCTAACTGTAGTACTGAACTCTGCTTTCACTGTTTCATTTGGAGCTGTAATTTGGTGGTGCAACACTGACATCCAATGTTTATCTCAAGGAATGCATAATTTCACATTTCATAGGCTTCTGGCAATGGAACAAAAGCTCTGCCTGTTCTTTAGGAAATGACTCTGTTGTGGCCATTTCAGAATGCTTTGATTGACCCCTCTGGTAGCTGATAGAGCTGTAAATGAGTTAACCTGGACTTGGACACCAGATAAAGCCTGGCTATTACAGCATACATAAGCAAATTTTCCCTGCTTAATAGTCCTAGTTTACAGCTGTCTGTAGCTTTATTAAACTGCAATCCAGATTAGCCATAAACCCAAGTCACTGTTTGGTCCAACACCAAAAGCTTTTCTTTTATATAAAAGTTATTAAAAATAATTCAAAGTTACTGTAGTCAGTAAAGAGATAATTTCAGTTCATCTTGGCTTTAAAGTCTCAGGCCTATAGAACTTTCAGATGTGAACAGTCCCACTGGCTACTTTATTCCTTAAGTATTAAGATATTGCATTAAAATCAAAGGCATTTTCAGCTGCTTTCTAAATTTTCAGAATCAAAACAGTGAGATTATTAAAAAAGAAATATGTATAAATGCAGTTTTTGAAATGCAAAAAATTTTTGAGAATCCTTATTAATAAAATTAGCTTTTCCAAAAACTATTAACCTTATGTCAACTATGTCTTTAAAAAAATAGCATCAGTTTTGTTTTTTCAACATTTAGTATTTGCTATTGGTAAGTTAAACCAGCAACAGAAGTTCTTGATAAGTTAAACAGGATACAGTTTTAAAAGAAGAAATTGTTATTTTATTCTTGATAATATAGGCATGTGTTATAGAGAAAAAATAAATTATCAGAAATTATGCTGGCTAATAAATTAATTTCTCAATCAGAAAAAAGGTTTTATTTGCTGTAAGTTATTTATATCACCAGTAGATACTGCTAAAACCCATGAAAACCTATTGTCAAGGCACAGAAAAACTAAAGCTAATCTCACAAAGAAAATTTTTATTCCTATGCATATTAGACTAATGAAAATATTTTCAAATCTTTCTGATTGAAAATGAAAAAAATTAAGACATCTTAGTTTGAATCACCAGAAATATGTAACAAATATACCTCTCAAATCTTGATGAGATATTTATTTGAATATTATTTTCTTGACCAACCTGATTTTTCTAGTTTTCTAATATATTCTACTACAGATGTAGTAGATTTTTTTTAGCTATGTACAATTTTAACTGGCTTAATTTCATTGAGTTTTTAAAAAATCAAAAGTCACATTTGTATCTATTTCCAGTTAAAAAATAGAAATCATGAAGTTACATTAAAAAGCAGGAAAAAAAAGGGAATCTTTTCATATGAACATGCATGAATTAACAAAATAGATTTCTATTGAAATGAAACTGTCTGCAAATAGCAATAATTTCTATAAATAAAGAAATTACTTTTTCAGGCAGGTGTATTTTACATCTGATTTACCCACCATGCTATAATGCCTTGTACAAAGTTCTGTAAAATCCAACAGTTCTTGTCAAAGGAATTCCAGAGTAGGATAGAAGATTAAACTAAATTTAATGCAATAATCCCAATAACTATTGAAAGGCTTTAATTTTACTTCTGTGCTATAAAATTTCCTTTTCTGATCTTACAGTGATATGAAAATAATAGTTGCTTGAGACAAACTAATCTAAAAGTGGGGCAGTGGAGTGACAGTCTGTAGGGTGACAGAGTGACAATCTGTCTTGGACAGTTTTAAATCAGTGTCTACATAAACCCACTGAATTTGTTTCCATGCTTCTAGCTTAATCCTCATTGATTCATATTTAGACAGTATCTATAAGGAGTGAATAATTTTAAACTCACATTAATTAAATATTTTTACAGAAGATACTAAAGATAAAAATATAAAATCAAAAATTGTGTATCTCATTTAAATTCTTACTACAATGCTTGTCTTTCATGTTCTCATTGTTAATCTTCCTTCTTTCAATTAATTCTGCAACACAAATTGTTGATTTCCATTTTTCGGCTCATTCTCTGTTGAAATAATCAATACATCAAAATATTTAAATTACGATGTCATTAACTCCAAGTATCAATGAGTACAACCTCAGAAGAAAACACCAATCTGCTGAAAGAGCTGCACCTCTATTGCAAACTTTGGGCAACAAAATGCAGATAATGCACTCGGCTTTCTCAAATAAATTTCTGGTAGCTCATATAAATCTTACCTTATTATACTTAGAAGTGATACGTGGCAGTTGCAGAAAGAGCTACTCTCTCTTCTGCAACTATGGCAAGCCTTGAGGATCCTGAGCTCTGCCTAGCTGCCTCTTTTGCACAGACTTATATATATACTGTTCAGCTCTAGTAAGCATTACAGGAGTGCATCATTGCTGACAGTTTCCTTATTCAACTTTAAAAAAAAGTCATCATATTTGCTATTCATTTCATTTG
This sequence comes from Passer montanus, assembly GCF_014805655.1. NCBI lineage: Eukaryota > Metazoa > Chordata > Aves > Passeriformes > Passeridae > Passer > Passer montanus. The sequence continues at coordinate 11,808,278 of NW_024356504.1, read as the reverse complement.
ATAATTTTACAAGCAATTTCACACATTCATTCTGCTTACTTTATGACATCAATGCTAACATGGATTTGCAGAAGGAGTGAGGTAGCAATGTCCAAAGTAGTAAATATCAAACAGAAGGGCATTAACATGACAAACAGTGGGCAAAAGGTGCCTGGGATCAAAAGGCAGCAATTTCTCCAATTTCTGATTTGCCACATTTAATATTTAGAGTCCTGATTCTATTGACATCAATAGCATTATTTTCACTTATCAATTTTAAATCAGAGTTTATAAATTTAATCAATTTTTAAAAATAAGCACAACTTTCCCAAAATCTCTTGAATGATTCTTCAGGTAATCTTGTGCCAATATAATGAATATGAAGAGATGTGAAATATTGCAATGATGGCTATGCCTAGCACAGATAAAATTTAAAATTTTTTTGATTAGCCTTAGATATAAAATTTTAAATTTGTAAATGCTATTGTAAGAAAATTCATACACACTTGGAACTGCATACCAAACATTCACTATAAACTGAGTTTCACACTATGAAACTATAGATTTCTATAGATTATATGCAAGATAATCTAATGCACTATAGATTTTTGCAAGATAAACCATTTGCTCACATTTCCATTCCCTACAAGGAAAAAAATTAAACAAAATAGATTTGAGATGTGTACTAGTGCATGTTGGATGTAGTTATTGTTGTTCAATGGAGACAATTTCATAGCTCTGGTGGCACAGCATTGCCAAAGAAAGCCATGGTCACCCATGCAGCAACAACACAGAGACTGAGACAGGTAGGGGAGACAGTCAGGTAGGAGGAAGGTTCTGGAATCACAATAGACATCTGACTGAGTGTTAATGACAGCCTGTGCTCCAGTCTGGAGTTCCTCACTGTCTGGTTTGTGGCACAAGGCACATACAATATTATAACAAAACATATTTCCCTTAACACTGCTCCTCAAAGCCAGCAAAGAATGTGCTTCAGTGAGGCAATTGTCTGCTGACTGACCACAGCCAGATTGGCATTGCCCATAAGATACAACTGAGGTAGTGTATAAACTTAATAACCATGCTAGAGTGGCAAACAAAATTTACTGGATCCTTCCTAGAGCTCTATCCTAAACACCTGGCTATGGTACCATGGCAGGGGTTCAGGGAAATATTAAGTCTCACTACACAGTCCACATCATCAAGTTTAATTTTTGTTATGTGCAATTTTTCTATGCTATTGAATCAATCTATGAGATTAATGGTTTATTTTTTCCATTTCTAGTCCTCGGGGTGGGTCACCCGGTGGCTCCCGCGGAGGCCAGCAGTGTGTCCTGCAGTACCGGGACAGCGCAGCAGATGGGGATCCAAGGGCCCTTTCCACCGCTCCTGCACCTGGACCGACACGCACACGCTTTACAGGGATTGCTATAATCATCCCTCTACATGCTGAGTTAAAGATACTTTGGAAAGAGGCAGTATGGAATGTGAGACAATATCCTCTTCTCCAGGAAACAGACAGCTTTTCTCTTTTTCTTTATCTCAGTTTATTTTCTTGTGTCATATAAAGTGCTTTGTTTACAGTAGGATGATTCCAGAAAAAAAAATGAGACAGAGCACCTCAGTGCACCTGGTTGGGCAGGTTGTCACAGAGCTGTATCATCGAGCAGGTCATCTAGCATCTAGAAGGTGACCAGTTATTCGTTTTTCAAGTTGTACACAGAAAATAAAATGTACATAAAAGAAGTGAACTGCCATCAAGAACAGTTCATGCAACATCAAGAGCAGGGCCATGCAACCCTCAGTTGCCATAACTGAGTCTATAATTATATTTCAGGAACACAGCAAAGAAGAGTTTCCAGACAAAAGTGGAAAATTATATCAAGTGTATGAGACATGCACATACACTCAGGTTTGTTCCTCTCACATTTTAAAATATACCAGTTAGATGGTACCTCTTGGCAAAATCAAGGGCAAGCTCACTGTCCTCTATGTCATTGTTCTCAAATGAGACAATACTTTGAGTCAGACTAAGAGACAGAAGCTGAAAGTGGCCTGCCTTTGGGAAACTTTCATGTTTCTCATTATTCAATTGGAGTGATTGTGTTCACTGTATCTGGAATTTATCAAAGTTTCCCACACCATCATCTGATTAAAGTTGTCAAGATTTGAACATTTAAATGAATTAGGAACTTTCTGGCTTTTGACAGTAAAAAGTAAAAAAAAACAAACCCTCAGCAAATGCATTCAAAAAAGTGACCTCGCCAAATTCTTCTGTGTATTTCTTCATTACATATTTATTGCTATTGTATTATTATCCATTACATGTCTAAAGGGAGGAGTATGTATCTTGGGGTATGACTACAGGCCCACACCCTTTACTTTCTCATATTATACAGCAAGCATTCTCTCTCTCACTCTCCTGTGAATTCAGAGGGCTGGGCTCTGCAGCCCCTTCCGTTTTGCTGTCTTTGTTACACGATAATTACAAAGATCATTCCCCTCCTGGGAACAGGAACCAATATAGGAGGAATATATGTGTAAACACATGCACACATAAAAAACCCACCACGTTACATCCATAAACCTGTGCTTGTACAGAACACACACAGTGTACTCCACGGGCACCCTTCGGGGAGCATGAATGCTTTTCTGAAAATGGAGGGTGAGTCTGGGGTCTCTAGGCCTTTCCACAGCACACAGCTCCGTGCTCTCTGCCAGGGGGGATGAGAGGTTTGTACCTCAGGAGGCACAGCCATTATAACTGAGCTGCAGCCCACACTGTCTGCTCACATAAGTTGGAGTCGCTCCACTGCAAGTCAATGGAGCCGCATCAATTTGCGCAAGCAGAAGAGCTGGCCCAATATGTACTAGTTGTTTTACATTCTGAGAAGACAATGTTCATAATTGAAAGTAATACCAAATGCTCTTTGCAAATACTATGAATTATTCAGATTAAATATAGAGCCTTCAAATGACTCTATAAAATGTTCTAAACAGCTGTGCCTTGTAATTGGAACTGACTGGCAAACTGGGAAGTATTGAATGCAGTCTGAATTGGACTTGATATCTGAGTAAAATGAGTATAACACTAACCATATTCTAGAACCTGACTGGTTTCTGCTAAATTTCTCTTCAGGACTTTTCTTCTTTACAGCTGCAGTAATCCTGTGTGAAACAAATCATGTATTTGAAGTATAAGGATTGCAGGTTCTTTCATGTGCACAGCTCACACAGCACGAGTAAGGTAGATGACGAGGACAGGTTTGGAGTGGAATCAGTGACTTTCCACTATTTATGTACACTTCAGCTCCTAGAATAAAGCAATTTTTCCTTTTCAGCTCTGGTTTTAATTTGTAAAAGCTAGACAGAATTAATAGTGGAAACTGACTTGTAAACAACTGTATTTGTGGCTATTTATCAAGGGCCTCTCTACCTAATTCAGAAAAAATACATCCTATCTTCAGAGGCTTCAGACAGTGAAACATGGGTCTTCGAATACCTGTCATATTCGAAGGTATTTGAAGACTCATGTTTCATTGTCTGAAGTGGTATGTTTGAGTATCTGAAGTGTGAGAGTGTTATCCAAAAGAGAAAAGAACAGAAAGTGCTCAGCATTTTTTGAAAATTAGATCCTCTAAAACATTTGAAAGTGGGAAGAAAAACTTTGAGGATGTTAATTCCTGTCATAAGAGCTTAATTCAAATTGTGTCCTAGTGTTGGCTCTTACATACCATATTCCATGTTTGCAGTATAGTTATATATACTTTCTGTTCACATACTTTGTTAGCTTCACCTTGATACCTCAGGACAAGCCCTTTCATCTTGAACTACTGAAGATGTGTTACAACAGAGCCTATCCTGTCGTCTCTTAAGGCTCTTCTCTCTGACTGAAGCAGAATGGGGCAAATACCTGTCCAGTAAATGTTTGGGGTAATGCTTTAACATGGATTGTGTTTGTAGACAAGGCAGAATGGAACACGTTCTCTTTCTAGACAAGAAAAGGCTTGGGAGAATCTCATCACCGAATAAAAATATCTGAAGGGATGATATCTTCCAAAGAAGACTGAGCCAACCTCTGTTCAGTGGTGCCCAACGACAGAACTAGAAGCAACAGGCACAAACTGAAACATAGAATGTTCTGTCTGAGGAAAAGGAGGAATTTTTTTACTATGAGGGTGACCAAGTACTGGCAGTGGTGGCCCAGGGAGGTTGTAGAGCATCCAGATGGCTTTCAGATGTTCAAAAGCCGTCTGGACCAAGTCCTGGGCTGTAGGATATAGGTAGCCCTTGTGAACAGGGAATTGGGATAAGTAGACCTCCAAAGCTCCCCTCCAACCCCAACCATTCTGTGATCCTGTTAGAGTACAAGGATAGGTTTGCAGTGCTCTGCACCATTTCTAGTGACTGACTGTGATATTTCCTGTTATAAGCACAGGCCAGGAAGCAATCTGACATTGATGTATTTTCAAGAGGGTTTTTTTGACACTCACAGCATCCTAGGACATGTTCTCCCAGGTCATCAAAACACATGGTTGCTCTATCATAAAGCTTTCAGGTTAGACATTATTTCAGCAATTCAGTGTAAATGTCACACTCTGCTGGAGACATATTCCCATTCTTTGGCAAGAACGCTGTGTAAGGCAAAGAAATTAACAACAAGAAAAACAAAAAAGGAAAAATGTTGCCAGCAACTACACTTATTTTAATTTTTTTTTAATCCCCACAATTGCTGCCTACAAGCCAAAGTAGATGGTGAACAGTTTGGAAGATGTGTACTATGGTTGCCTTAGGAAACAAACAGACCTCAGGGCAGATTAATAATGAAATAGCTAATGCACCCCTTGAGAAAGAGGTACCTTCTGTTATTTTATTTGACTGATTTTCCTGAAATGTTCCTTATTTCAAATACTTCCAAAAGCTTCAGACAACAGACCTGTGGGCAGGGTGTGAACAACACATTGCACCATTTTATTACTTACAGTACTGACAAAGGGCCAATCTATCTGCCCAAATTTCCAGAACTTAGAGGATTTTCAATAGAATAAATAAAATAAAAGTGCAGAAATTGAAAGGGACCTCAATGTATTGGTATTTATGTAAGACTGATATGCTTTTTTGCAAATTACTTAGGTTCTCATTGACATATTCAGGTATCTTAAACCTATAAGCATCTCAGATAAGAGCTTAATTTTTTCTCTCTTTCACCACAACATTACAATTATTTCCATGGTGTTGTATCAATATAGCAAATTGAGAGTTAAATCTCATTATTTCAACTGAATTGTATTCCTTATTTGTAAGATAACCACATTTCTGAGACTACTGTTGTGTGCAGCAAATGCACATAGGACCATATAATCAACATCTAATTAGGCCCACTTCATGTTATATTTGCTTAATTTTAACTTTCTTACAGCTATAATTTTTTCCTTTAGCCATTATAGCAGTTGAATTTTAATTACATTACCAACAAAAAGCTCATTAACATCACGTAATTGGCAGCGTTTCCAAAAAAACCTGAACTAATTGAGTATTTTCTGAAGAGTTCCCATCAAAGTATAATTTAACCATTACAAACAGCTTGGCAACTACATTTGCATAAAGATGTATCTAAGGAATGTTCTCATGTGTGGAAAATCAGATTTGATATTGCCATTAACAAACGAAGGAAGCTGTTACATAGCAAATCACTTCCACATTTTAATTATTTTGGCCAAACCCCATGTTTTTGTCAAGAAAGTCAAATGAAACCACTTGCTTTTCCACAAAGAAGCAGCAACTGGTCTCTGACTGAGAGTTATGAAGCAGCTTGCTTTGTGGGAAGGCAACACAACCGATTTTAGGTTATTTTGCACTCTCAACAGCTAATAGCAGAGATTGTGTCAGAAAGACCATGGTTCTTATGCAGTAGACTAATTCAGAATTTTTTAAACACATGACCAAGGAATTGTTTAATGCACAGTGGATCTCTTGCCAATTATCTTGTTAATATTCTTATATTATGACCAGACTGATTTAATTACTAATGAAAAGAATACAAGTATTCCAATCATTATTAACTTCCACCATTTTTTAAATAGTTGCACTAGAAATAAAACAAAGAAAGCTTGCACAATCCTTTGATCCTTCCCCTCCAGTCTGGGATGAATGACACTGAGATCAATTTGAATGCTGAGGTGATGATTAGAAATTAAAAACAGGTCAATATGGCTCACATATTTTGAATATAAGTGAAAATCCACTGATGTATGACAGTTATCATGAGTGTCCTGCTTTCATGTTTAAACCTGAACACTGAGAGTTTTGCAGAATCAAGGTTTCAAATAAGAGTTGAATAAAATTTGAACATATTCAATACTCTCAATAAGTATCCAAACTTCAGTGTTAGATATTGTTCCTATCTCTTCTTGGATTCTTTACAAAAGGTTGGAAATAAATTTTGAGAAACTGGTTCTTGTTAGGATGCTAATTAGGTACTTGCACTGCTTCCTTTGTCCTTCCGCATTTTACAGTTCTAGTTAACAAATGCAATCATATTAATCTGACAGCGTGCATTTGCAATGAACCACCCTTCTTGGACTGCAGATTGTAAGTTTAAGCAAGTCAGCACAAAATGCACAAGACCCTTTACACTCAGATTTTATTTTTTCTGTCAAACAGGTATCAAATGTGTCAAAACATTTGTTACCATAAGATTTGCTAATATACAATATCAAAAGTGGATGTAAACATCAAGTTTAAAATTTCAAAGTTTCTGTGATCAATTCACCTGAACATTATACAGCTTGGGCAGTGCTGTCTTTTCATTCTCCCAAAGACGTCACAGACGCCTTAGCATGCTCTGAGTAGCCTGCTTATTCTGACAAAGAAAAGCATTGTTTGAGGAAGTGGGTCATATGTGTGTACAGATGTTTGCTGGAAAGGCCTGGAATTCCATGGTTCTGATCAGTATACCACTGAAAGAAAAAGCAAAAACAAAACATAAACCCCTTATGTCATGTTTTCAATTCTGCAAGAGTTAAACAATACAAAAAATGTATTTTATTGCTACACACAAGAAAGTGGATGGCTCAAGAAAAACGAGGAACCTGATATTTTTTTTTAATCAGTTCCCATTATATTATTATTCTTGCTGAGAAAAAGTTTCTAATCCTTCTGTTATTTAAGAGTAAGCATTACTGCCTCAGTACGTACAGGCCAGTTGTATCAAGTCGGGCAAAAGAGCCTTAAAATGCCGTTAGGGATGAGATCCCCCTGACCTGCTGTGTGGCCTGGGTAATAGGGGTAACAGTCTTGCTTAGGAATAAGTACTGAGCTCTAAGGAACAACATTTCAGCTAAATGTTTGAGCTCTATTCAAAACAACCCAGCATTAAAGCAAGGCCATGAATCTTGTGAGTGACGATCTGGAAATAAAACACACATATGAATTATGCTAACTCAAAACGATCTGCCATTCCACTGTAGCTGAACCAGAATGACTACAACTGCATACAGTTTTCCAAATACTTAAGATATAACCCACATTTGCTAAAGATTAGCAAAAGAGGCAGAAATGTGCAATACACAAAAGGGCCTATAAACCCCTGTTATCCCTTTTTGGGAAGTTCATGGCCCTGTGAAACCAGATTCGGGCAGAAGGCCAGTATGTTTGATAGCAGGCAAACACTTTGCTTATTAGCCCTGAGAAAAAAACGTTTGGAAGCAGAGGTTAGCGTATAAATCAGATCTACATTTCCCCTGTTTATTTCTCCTTTATATCCTGCAACATCTTGTCTATGTGTTTCTCTCTCTGTCTGCGCCTGCTATCCCATGCAAGTTTTTCAGAGAACTTTTTTTTGCTGATTCTGGATATATATTTGGGTATCTTACACGCTTTTCACTTGTTTCAGTTCTTGCCTGTAGCAGGCCAGTCCAATTTAAGATAGACTCTACCACAACTAGTGACAATTTGGCCCCAGAACTCAGCTCTTTCACCTTCCTCTTTTACCCGGTATCAAAAACACTTATAAGGAGGCTGCATTTTTATTCTTCTCCCTGGCTCATTTTAAAAGCCTCCAAGTTATTCTTGACTAGAGGAAAATCCTGCTAGTGTGCAAAGGGCAAGGAAAAAAAAAGAGCAGACAAATCATTTGGGGAAGAAATTGAGAAGTTGTTTATGAAGAATAACAAATGAGCTAGCAATTGCCAAATTTTTAAGCATGTTCAGCTGAACAGGGTAGTTAAAAACACTGCCAAATGTCAGATAAGCTTATTGATAAAGTTATGAACCACTTTTCAAAATGAAAAATAGTCTATTATTTACCATTGCCTGGAAATCCACCTGTGCATTAACCAGAGCTTTTGCAATTTGTGCTGAGTTCTGAAAATGTACATTATCTAAAAAGAAAAAAAAAAGAGATTGTCTGTTGAAACGTGTTAATACCACAAAGCATAAAGTTATAGTGCATTTAGCTGTGTCCACTAATTATCAAGTGATACAGTTGACATTACTAAGAACGAGTAAGCATCTTATGATAGGTCATATGGAAATCTACCAAAGATCTAAGTCCTGACCCAATCAAAGATAGATGCTTAATGTTTTTCAAACAAAGTGATTCTGGCTCTGTGTTTGTTCTGCCATTTGCAAACCTCACCATCTGCTGTTCCATGGATGAGAAGATACTCTACATTTTGGAAATTCTTTGCTCTTGCCATCACAGTTGAATTCTGTTGAGAGGAAAAAAGAACAGTTCAGCAACTATAATTTAAACCACTTATTTATAGTGCTGAAAGGCTTTCATTACCTAGTAGAAAAACAATCAAACAGTTGCACTGACATGACAGCAGTGACTTGACATCAGTCTGACATTACAATAGAAACCAGGTATAAGGCTGTATATGTGTGTATATATATCAGTCTCTACAGAGGGATCTGAACAACCTGGATCAATGACCCAAAGCCAATTGTCTGAGGTTCAACAAGGCAAAGTGCCATGTCCTGCTCGTGGGTCACAACCACCCCTATGCAGCACAAGGGACCATGTGGAAGGGTGGCTGGAAAGCTCTCTGGTAGAAAAGGGCCTGTGGGTATTGGTTGAGAACAGCTGAACATGAGCCACTGCATCCCCAGGTGGCCAAGAAGGCCAGAGCCATCCTGGCCTGTACCAAAAATAGTGTGGCTAGCAGGACCAGAGAAGTGATCATCCCCCTTACTGGGCACTGTTGACGCCACACCTCAAATCCTGTGTTCAGTTTTGGGCCCCCCAAGAAAGACACTGAGGTACTGGAGTGTATCCTGAGAAGGGCAGTGGAGCTGGGGAGGGTGAGTGAGTGAGTCCTCTGAGGAGTGGCTGAGGGGTTCAGCCTGAAAAGAGGAGGCTCAGAAGGGACCTTAACATTCTCTACGACTCCCTGAAATTATATTTTAGCCAGGTGGAGGTTGGCCTCTTTTCCCAGGCAAGAGTCAACTGCCCAAGAGGAAATGGCCTCAAATTATTCCAGAGGAGGTTTAGACTGGATATGAGGAAAAATGTCTTCATGGAAAGGGTTGTCAGGCATTGGAACAAGCTGCTTAGGGCAGTGGTTGAGTCACCATCTGGAAAGGTAGTTAAAAGATATGTAGATGTGGCATTTGGGGACAATAGTTTAGTGGTGCACTTGGAAGTGTAAGGTTAATGGTTGAGAAGTCTTCTCCAAACTAAATTGTTCTGTGCATCTGTGACTTTGGCTTCAGGACAGGAATACCTATAAATAAATACTGTTTTTTTCTTACATCATTTGCATGTGTTCTGAAAAGCACCAGCAGAAGAAACAGTATAAATCTGCACCATATTGATGATATCTGCCCATAAAAGGTCCCTGTGCAAGCTTGGCTTGCAGCAGGTAGCTTTCTGTGCTGTCACAAATGTCTCTACACTATCAGAAACAGATTTGATATTTAGTGTCTTTTCTAAGGGCCAATTCATACAAAGAACAGCACTAGTCATGTCATTCCCAGAATGCTCTAATTCCTGGCAACCCAGACAGCTCCACTAGGGCTGTTTGGTATTGAACATTTCTGTTCTTTGAGTTGGGATGGAAATACATACTGAGAACACAATTCAAATTTTAACAGGAGTGTTTCCACTAAGTTCTTTGGATGTTAATTCAGGCCTCTCTGTATCCAGAGCTGGTGAGTGTGCTACTAGAGGAAACTACAGACTTCCTATCAATGTCAAGAAAAGAATGGCAACCTGTTCTAGGTAGGGGAAGCCGCTCTGATAATTTTGTATTCTTATGATCTTATTATCAGAGAGCTAAATTTGTATGAAGCAGCATATCTCAGCTAACAGTAGCAACCAAATCCTTATTAACAGTAACATTTTAATTCCTGTCACTTCAGTTCTTTTCTAGGCTAATTGTTTGCACTGGCAGAACAGTCTGACTTGTCGAAGTAAGAAAATAAGGACTTCCATTTAGCATTTTTGGGATTTATAAATACAAACCCACAATTAATTACGGAGATAAGAATTTCATGGCAGTAGCTTTGCTACAAAAGGACTGTAGCATGAGAGTGAGTGGGCCACTTTCTTTCTTCACAGTTCTACTTATCCATATAAGTGCTATTCAAATTTAAGGCAGAATGGCACAGAAACAGAATTCTCACCTTATAGTGCTCAAGATTATCAGACTGTATAGGAAGACCCATAAATCGTTCTGTGTAGATCGATGCTGAAATTAAATAAGAAAAAAGTATAGATAAAAAAGTGCAGCTGTTTTGTGGCTTCAGTGACACATAGGAAATTAAATTATGTTTAACTCTGTCTGTTCTTGGTTTTTTAAAAATCAGCTATGAAGGCTAATTATTTACTGTTCTCCAAACCATCTTTGAAGAAATAGTGGTTTTATACTCAACTAGCTTTATCCTTTGGGGATAAAGGTAATTAATTGATACAGCTTTATGCTGTTGGGTTGAACTCCAGAAGCCAGTTGAATAAGGCAATGAGCCAGTAAAGGTGCAGACTAATTCTGACACCTTAAAAAGAGGAGCTGAGGATTTACATGTGTATTAACAGTAAATATGAATATGCATAATTTTCCTACTGAATGTATATATGCAGCAATTGGGAGCAGGAAAGAATGAAGGCATGAGCTCAAAAGCAGCTCATTGTTTTCCAGGTCTCCGTTCAATTCCTTTTTCTAACTACAACAAAGACTGGCAACAGATTTGACAAAATAAATGTGAATTACTGAACAGTATCCATCACCAAGAAATCAGTAGAAACATCCCTCTTTGAGCTGCCTTGGTATTTGTATTTTAACTAGGAGCTGGTATGAAAATTTATGGAAAACTGACACAGCAGCTGCTACTACCAGAAGATTACTTTCTTTATGACCTTGCCTTGAAAGAGGAACTGACACATATTGAGCAGTCAAGCTGCAGTATTACAAGGACTTTATTTATTTAAGGAAGTCAGGGCTTTCTGACAAAGAAGAGCTGTCATCTTTCCCTCTCAAAAGACAGTTCATGGCCATTGTAATCATTCAGGATTTGGGATTGTCTATCTTGTCCACTTTGATACAATGTATTAAAAAAAAAAAAAATGAGACTCCTTACATGAAAAGAAAATGTATCAATTTACTCTTGTCCCCATAGTTTATTATGTATCATTTATGCGTGCTACCACAGAGAGCTGAAGATGTGTACTATGCCTCCCAGATCAGCCAAGCAAGGCTTCTGAAGATAATTTGCAATATAAGTACAGAAAAAATATAAGTAGCCTATCTTTTATCAAAGTCCTTTATCATTCCATGAAAACAGAAAATGTGCAATATCTGTTGTCAACACAGTGTCAAACAACCATATTGGGCTTAAGTTTTCAATAAAATAGACTCTTTCTGAATTGCTGGCATTTCTACAGTATTTTGAGCCAATTTTTCCACCCTCTTCTACCAGTATAGCTACAACAAGTCCACAGAGGTCAGCAGAATTGCATTATAATGACTAAGTGGAAGATTCAGCTTGTCAATTATTGAGAAAGGAAAAGCAGATGAATTTAAATAAATTTTAATTAAACAGTCACAGATCATAATGCTTTTAACTTGACATTGTCCCTGAATGGAATCTTCCTTTCCATCTTATAACTCATCAGCTCTGACTCAAAATGGAGGGGGGTGGGACAGCTTCTGACAAAAGACTATGGTCCAGAATCTCATCTGTGCACCTAAAAGAGGGTTGGACAGAATTTAGAAACTCTAGGGGCCAGTACATCCTGTGACATACTATTCAGAGACTCAAGGATGTAACATCCTGTAGTTTTGCCCCTAACACAGTTCACCCTAATGTTAACAAGATCTGTTTGCCAAAACTTATGACTCATGACTTCCTTTTGTTTCCTTCCTTCCTTAGTGGAGGTACACTTGCCTGTTGGGATTTTATAGTGTGTTTTCAGCAAGATTCTTTAATTGCCACCTGAAAATACGGGGATGTAGAGATTGCAATGGTGCAGGTCTAATCTGCTTGAACTTAAAAGCTTCATTTGAATTGTGACGCTGGGACAAATTTTTATAACACGTCTTTTATTAAGGGACTTTTGTGAAAGCAGCGTTTTTTGCCTGCATTCTGGAAATAATTTTGCGATCATAAGTAAAAATGTCTTAAAAAAATCTTGATGCCAGTGAAAACATGAAGACTATGCTTCCTGTGTCATACAAATATTTTCTCCTTTGTTTGCAAAACACCATAAATACAAGGAATGTCTGTGCTAGCAGTCAGGGAAGGAATCTTTCCCATTTAACCAAAAATTTTTCTCATAACCAAGACTTCTTAGAAAACGACCATATGCTAAGTAAATGTGTTCAAAGTGCTACATTCTACTCATTGAAAATATTCATGCCATGATTTTTTTTTACACTAAGGTTCCTTAACACCATGCCAAAAGCTTAACAGGTCGGCAAGTATGAGTATGTGCCTGCTTTATTCACACAGGAAGGCCTTGGGAACATACACCCACTGTTGTTTCCCCTCAACGGTTTGGAGCCTAACCCCATAAATATAAATAAGAATATATATTGTACTTATTGTACAACAATACAGGTGTGGCTGAGAAACATTTAGAGGGAAAAGTATTTAATTAAAAATATTATATTGAACACAATATAATATTTTCTTTCATTTTTTTCACTGCTTTTTGGAAACAACTGCAGTCATCAGAAATACTGATTCCTGACACAGGTCATCTGTGGTTTCAGAAGTTGAAATGTACTATGATTCTGTTGCTGGCAGATAAATCACTTCAGCTGTTTCTGAATTCAGTGATAATGTTTTAATAGGACTTTAAGGCAGATCACTCCTTAATAGCAGTTTATTGAGAGGGCTTTATACACTTACTGTTATAGAAGTGCATATGGAACTATCCAGACATACCTTCTCTGTGACAAAATCAGTTCCAAACTGCCAGTTGCACTCAGTTATTTTCAGCAAGAAAAACATTAAACTTAAGGTCTTAAAAGTTTTAAATCTAGGTAATTTGAATGTCTTTATGTTTCAAATTGCCAGTCTCCTGCAATGATTTAATTTAAGAAGTCATTAAATGCTACATCTTGCTTTCCAAGTCAGTATTTATGACAAGTTTCCATACCATAATATTCCCAGCTGGAAACAGGAGCCACAGCCATTCCGCATTTAAATACTCCACTACCAGATCCAAGTGCCAAAGAAGCTACATAGCCACCATAGGACTAGGAGGAAATTAAAGACAGTTTAAAATTAGTACTATCATTTTGTTTTCTGAATCAAACTCATATAAACTAATTCCAAATTAACTAATTTGCTTTGCATGCATGGAGGAAAAAGTAACAAAAGGTTGAGAATTTTTTGAAATTAATTTATTGATATCAAATGGATCTGATGTAATTTCTTGTGAGAGATTAGACAAATTTATCAAATAATTTCTTTTTTTGCTGCTTCTTCAATGTTTATCACTGTTTTCATTAGCACTTACAGTCACAGAGAAATTGAATTTTGTAGCGTCCTTCATGCTAATTTAATGCACCCTATAGCTCAAAACAGGACTAACTTCAGATGGAAATTATACTGACTGCACTCTCATCCATAGCACACATCCTCTCCACTCCATCTATTTCAACAGTGATCAATGCTGTCATTTTTTTTTTTCCTAAAACCAAACAGAAACCTTCCTTCTGGCAGCTGGTTATCATTGCCTCTCATCCTTTCAAGGTGCACCTCCAAGAAGAGTAGAGGTTTTTTCCCCTCCCTTAATAAACTACCTAGGTTTTTGCCAAAGATCAGCATACTGAACTGACTCAGTCGTCAGTACTAATATACTCATTACTTCAGGATGGAGCGATTCCTCCCTACTGCCTGCCACTGTTCCCAGTATTTTCTGGCCTGATTCCTCAAACTGGGATGCAGAAAGGAAGAAAAAGTTCACGGCTGTAAGAAGGGTAAAGCAGCAAGTAAGCCTGGATATAAGAATAGATCTGTGAAACTGAATGGGGCTAGTTGCTGAGAAAGGAAAATAATGTAAATAAAAAGCCTTTGGTTTGCCTCTCCACAGGATGTGGAACTGAGGTCGGAAAAACTCATATAAGATCTTTGCAAAATAATGGGTTTCTGTTTACTTTGGAATGGAGGAAGGAATAAAAATATGGTGTGTCATGAAAAATTCTGAGGATAACTTCAGTAGCATCTAAAAGACTAAGGGAAATAAGCTTTTTTTTTTTTTTGTACAGAAGTTAACTTAGTCCATCCTCTTAACTTTCCAGCTTGAAATGATAGTGAGAGATATAGTAGTAGAGACAATAATTAGTAGAATTTTTCCAACTCATCTGATTTGCTCATTTGATCTTTCAAAAAATAAGTCCACAAGGCTAAAAAGTAAGGGATTAGGATTGGGCAGATAAATATATTCACTGTAACAGGCCAAGAGAGAGAGTTCACAATCCAAATTACTTTGGTAGTTATTTAAGAGCTTTTGCCATCTTGAAGAGTTTGCTGAGTCTGAAAGCACGAGTTCATGCACAGTCACCAATCTGCAGCCTATAAATAAGGAAACACCTTTCAACTCATTTCAAAGCTTACAGACTAGGAAATGGTATAATAAATTGGAAATAAATTGGAAAAAAAGGTTGAAAGGTTTGGCAGTAGTGCCTTTATTTTAATATTATACCCACTACTGGAATACAATGTGTCCAAGCTCTTAGTTGGTTCTGGAAACACTGTGGTGAAATAAAATATGATGTGATTTAAAAAAGAAAATATTTTCTTGAGACCTTAAATTACCTAATGTTACTTTTATTCACTTCTAAATATCTGTGTCATTTAATTTCACCATATGATACCCATTTTATTGTAGTGTTACAGTAGTAACTGTTCCAAAGTAACTTAAATATTGGTTGGTAGAAGCTTCATAGAAAGATTTTAGCAACTCTGCTCATGTGCTGTCTAAGATGAGGCAATATATCTGGCTATTAAAGGTTCTGGGAGCATTACAAAGAGAAATACATGAAAAAAGCAAAGATGAAAAATAGACTGGCTAATAATTTGGAATGACTCCCATACTGCCCAATTTTTCCACGTCTTGGTGAAGCTGTCAATGTTATAAACCCCTCAGACCCAGATTCATCCCTGATGACCATTGCAAAGCCAGCCAAGTACACAGTGATTCAGGATGATGCAGGGGTCACATTTTCTGATGAGATATAGTCATAGGACTTTTCTCACTATTTTAAACTCAGGTCAGAAAGGACAATACTTGAATTTTGACACTAAGTCCCTAGATTAAAAGTAAAGCCAAATAAAATGTCTTAATTTGGCTTAACTTCCAGTCAAAACAATGTATTAGACATGAGCTTTGCAAAATTCCCTCTTGAGCTGCCAAAGATTCCTTTTTGGGCACTTGAACTGTTGCAATTGCATGTATATAAGTAACAGCAGGAACCATCCCCTTTGGCAATACCATCATACATTTGCAGAAGAAATTTTATATATACATAAGACAGAACCAGGAAGAATAAAAACAAAAAATCATACTGCAGGATTATTTACAGATAGATATAAAAACTCCAATCACTTACCCAGCCCCATATTGCTATTCGTTTCTCATCAATGAACCCCATTTCTATAAATTTTCTGTGGAAAATGAAATCACAGAAATAAATGCATTATTACAAAAAAATTGCTAGTACAATAACAATTTAGGAAAAAATTGTTTTTTCTTGCACTTCTTTTTCCACACATCCCACCAATTTGAGCAAACTGACAATCAACATAGCATGCCTGATTTCTACAAAGCATCAACTATTCAATCAATAGGTGTTGAAAGGGAAGAGGAAGAATTGTTTCCTGAAAGAAAAAAACAACTGAAATCAATACTTTCATCATAATAATTTTTATTCCACCGGATGAGGATAATTTTCATTGCTTTAGTGCCAAAGGTGCAGGATTACCATTAACATTCAGACTTCATTGTGTAAGATGCCCAATATATGCCCAATCTCTGATGTCACAGAGATTGTTTGATTTGTCAACGGGAATAGTATCGACTTCTGAGAAGATTAGGGATTCCCTGGAGAGTAAGCTTTTTTTTTTTTTTAATGTGCCTGAAAAGCAAAAAGCTCTTATGACTACTTTAATAAAAAATAATAATGAAGGAATCATCTATTAATGCTCCAAGCAGGTAATCTTGAAATGTATAAAAGGTGCAAAACTTATGCTCTCAAGAGTCAAACAGGTCAAATATTAGGACTCCTACAAATATCCTGTATCAGAGTGTGGAGATTGTATTTCTAAAGATGTATTAGTAACAGCAAAGAAAAGAGGATGAGGCAAAAGACCACAAAGGGTTGAGAGCGACAGATAAACACAACAGGTTCAGATACACATCAGGACTCATTGTAGCCTTATTTACTAGAACGAGGGCAAGTAATTGACAACAGCCAAAACGTGGGATACTATCTGGGTGGGACAGAGTTAGAAAAGCCAAAAAATTATTCAGTTTTGTTATATTACTGTCTTAATCCCTGGGGCTCCACCTACAGTAAAATTCCCTCCAAGAACTTCCCACTAGAGTACAGAGGCTCTCTAAAAATCATGCATCTTAATCCATGTGTTAGATCAGGAAGATGGAATGCACTACATTTAACTGAATAAAAATTTAGTCTAGGTGCTGACAGAAAACTGGGAAGTGTGAAGTCTGAGGTCATTTTTTCATGGCCTGTCTCAGCAGATTTTGCAACTGCAGAATCAGTTTAGGTTCCCTCTGATATTCTGTGTCTGACTGATGATGCAGAATAATATAGAAGCATTCTTCTAATATTTTGAAGTATGCCACTCCTCCTAAAAGTTTCAAGATAGAAAATAAAATAATAGAATAATAGAAAAACTTAACATGATATACAACTATTCTGTTTCATTTATCACTGAAAATGATAATGAAGCATTTATATCTATAACATCGAGGAGGAAATGAATTATCACAAAGCAGAAATAGGAAGGAACAGATAATCGTTCTAACACATATTTGTAAGTATGGGCAGTGCTCTCAAACAAGCAGAGAAAGCTGTGAAAACCTGGGTTGCTACATCCAATTTTCAGCTAAAATACTCCAGTATCTTAGTGGAGTCTGGAGGAAATAGGGCATTTACTGGTGCACCTGGAAATCTATCCATCTATCTATCTCTGATCTCTCTGGAATCTATGCAATCTATCTCTGATGGGCCAAATTCCACATCAAAGGCTCGGCTAAATTCCTGCCTTGCAGACATCTCTGTGGGGTTCAAACTAACACTTCCTCAAATGCTCACTTTAGCAGTGCTACCACATCTGTAAGAAAGACAACCTTTCTTTGCAATCCTCATCTTTCACTTTCTCCCAAAATCTCTGCATAGGGAATTTGTTTCCCCTGGAACACTTTAAAGTGTTTTCATGCAAAGGAGCAGCTGTTGGGGAACACTTATCAAGGTACCTTCTGTTCTTAACTATCCTATAACAGCACGGAATGCAAGTTTGTGACTAATTGACTTGTAGAACATTTGTGTTGGTTTCAGTTTCACTACAAACATCTCATGTAACCTTTAGCTAATCATTGAGGTAAATCCCTATGGATCTCTGGTAGTCACTAAAGTAGGCTTGCCCTATAGGAAATAACTTCAGAAAAATGGATAATTGGCTTAACTTTCACCACTGACAATTGTATTTCTTTAGGTTTAGAATTAAAGCCTCTGATGATTCTCTTATGCAATGCTAGTGGTGAGGTCCAAATGTGGACTTAGTGGTATAAGGACTTAATATACCAGACAAAACCTCACTGACATCAGGCAAACATGAATATTTTATTTTTACAAGTGTTTTTGTCTTATATCCTGGAGACCTCAAGTCTTCAGAAGAAAGCCTGAGAATTCAGTATTTCTTTCACCTTACTACTCCTCAGTGTGCAAATACAACAGCTATACAGGGAGATAATCTACTTACTTAACTGCTGAGATTTGGTCCTCAACTTCATAGACTCCAAGTCTTCGATACACTGCATGTAAAATCTTGTCACCTTGATAAGCTGTCCCTCTGCCATCCACCAGAGCAACAATGATTCCCTCTTTGCTTGCAAGATAGGTTATCCAGCTAATGCTAAAGGTTTCCTTTACATTCTGACTGCAAGGTCCTCCATACCTGAGGATGAAAATTCACACATTTTCAACTCATACTTACAAATTTATAAATGGTTATTGGACACTGGACTATAGCTGTTGGCACTGATAACATTTCCTCCACATGTATTTTGCTACATGACTGTGGTTCAGAGAGCTCAGTAGACAAACAGTTCTACTACTATTTTCAAGTAGTTATGAGATTTTGCTATCTAAAATCCATTTTACTCATTTAGGTCTTATCCCTAAGGGAAATAATTAGTTTCAGCTCAGACTAAGTGGTGCAATGTCAGCTGCTTGTCCTAAGGGGAATCCTTGGAAAAGCCATCCCTCAAAGATTCAATTCTTTGCTCTCTCCAAATTCCTTAGGACTAACATATCCCTTTTTGGTGCTTTTCTGCTTTTTTGTATTTGACTTCCACATACAGTCAGTAATGCCAAAAAAGAGCAAGATTAAGAAGTACTGCTCCTTATGCTTTTTGGCTATCCCCAGACCTTATTTGTTTCAGCAGGGAATATCATGTGCTGTTGGAACTGCGGGCAGAACACACCCCGCATAGCTGAGCAAACAGAGACACTCCTCATGAGAATGGCTAATGCAAAGTCCACATTTGACCTCAAGGACAGGACTCTTCTACTCTAAACTTCAAACATACTTAGCATTCTTGAACCTTTGGATAATCGCTGGTTAATAAAAAATGATGTAATTGTTTATTACACCACTCAGCTCTCCTTTCTGCATATTTTTTTTATTTTTTTCACCACTGCAATTTTTATTGCTTTTCTGCCTACAATAAATTATGTAAAGTGCTCTTAACAAGCAAGTCCACATGGCTCAGTTTTCTTTTCATCTTAAAACATGAAGCAGGCTCTTGTATTTTTTCATATTAGCAAACCTGAAATCAATACTTTCAGACTGCCTCCTGATAAACAGAAGAAGCAACAGAGCTAAGATCTACAAGCTCTTTTAGCCTTTCTCTTTCTCTTTCTCTGAGAAAGTAATACTTACCATGCTAAGATTAACATTAAAATCCTTATTGATCTCCATTGGGATGAATTTACATTCCAGAAATACATTGAAAAAAACCACAACAAATGAAACAGAACTAAGAAGATTTGTTTTTGCTTTATAAAATGTTGCACATGTCCTGGGTTTTGTTAAATTAGAAAAAGTATGTTTTCTAACAAAACAAGAAGATTCAAAGAAAGGAAGAGTTACATACACCTGAATAAGCAGAGGATACTTCTTGGATCTATCAAACTGTGGAGGTAGAAGCATTTTGTACCACAAAGCTAGAAAAGACAAATTAAATTTAGATTCTTAATGGTTGAAATGATTCCTCTAGGCATAATCCAGAGTCTGGTGTAACAGTATATGAACATGAATCAGCACATAGTACACAGCGCACGAATTGTGAATCACAGAACTGATGCAATTAACTGTTTATATTGAGCTGTTGAAGAACAGCTTTGAAGGAACCCACATTTACTTTAATTTAGCTATGCTAAATTATTACTTCACAGAAGTCTAGGTTCTCAGTTTTTCCAGATGCCTAGAAAAGCCTAACTCTTTTAAAATAATCAGATATTAGTTTTTGAAATTTTACACTGTTTTATTACCATGGGATACTGTTGGTAAGTCACTGCTGAAAAGAACAGTGCAAGCAAGTCAATATAATGCACAACACATGAAAAGCAGTTTACATTTCCCATTTGATTACCACCATATTATATTGTTTTTACACAATATTGAAACTCCTTACCAATAGTATGAAGATTTTTTAAAAATGTGCGTTGTGAAACAAATGTATTTTAACTATAATTTTACTGAGAGATACCCTGAGGCATAGACAAATCAGCTGTTATTGAACCAGGCCAATTCTTCCCAATATGACAGGCCAACAACTTTGTTCTACAGAAAGACAATAATTACTATAACAAAATTAAGGCAAAATATTAAAATGGTAAGAATAAAAAGTACAATGAAGATGTGTAATTCTTACTTAAACCATCCACTTCAAGCTTATTAATTTCTTCTTTTGGCAGTCTGATATCTTGCAAAGCAGACTGCAATTCCCAATTGTCTTCCAATACTCTGAGCTCTAAGTAAAAGAAATGCCTGAATTATTAACTGATTTATTGTTAATTTCTCTTCAGTAATTAAGATTCCTTTAGTTTGTGTTATTAGAACAGAAAGGAAATCTGTGAATTTTACAAGCAGAGTAATGAAATCCACTCAGACACTTCTAATTTGGCTTGATCACATATCTAAATGAAAGAAAAGCACTGGCATTGCAGTGCACAAATACTCGTTAGATTTTTATAGGACGTACATTTTGCAATGCAAATCATTTCACATGTTGCCTCTGAGTGTTAGAGTCCCGCATGTCAAGAGGAAACAGCTTTCTCCTGCAGATCCTTCATCCCAGTTTTGTAAAATGGGGGAGCTAGAAATGCAAAATTCATGGTACTGTGCAAAACACAGTCCTGTATCTCCTGTATCTCCCCTCTTGCTTATCAGACTAACATCAGTTTAACCCCTGAGACCTTGGGCAGTGTGGTTCTCAGGGAGTATCTTGTTTCTGGGTAATGCAGGAAATTCAATTTGTTAAGGGGTTACGGCAAAGCTTCATATAACCACTGCACAATACATTCCTCCACAAAGACACCAGACTTACCATCTCACTGTCTGTATTACTGGTCACTTACTAAACCTTTTTTTTCTTTTTTAAATCTAACATTTATCATTTTACTTGCTTTAGACCAAATTCAGTTACACATTTTAAAAATTACTGTTTAAAATTTAATTAACTTACAGGACAGATTGCAGAACTGTATATTATTAATCCATTGGTTCTCTTTCTTTATGTGTTTTCCCATGAGTAGTGAGGGATGAAGAATATTGGAAACATAATGGAAATATGTGACTTTTAGCTTCACTTTCAGAATGAAAGAACCTTTTAAAACTGCAGGAGTTTTTTTCTTTTTTCCTTTACCTTTCCCTTCTCCTTGTTTCTGGAAATGTTCAAAAAAGTACAAGAAGTATTCTTCTCTCAACATATATTGAGCTAGGTAGTGCTTAAGACATGCCAGA
This sequence comes from Passer montanus, assembly GCF_014805655.1. NCBI lineage: Eukaryota > Metazoa > Chordata > Aves > Passeriformes > Passeridae > Passer > Passer montanus. The sequence continues at coordinate 11,786,576 of NW_024356504.1, read as the reverse complement.
AATATAATACTGGAATTTGCTATTTCAAAGTACTTCTGACAAGTTTTGCAGATTCAAGTGGGCTTTTTTATGGCTGAAAGATCATCCTGCTTTTGGATGCTCATGCAAACTCAGCTGAACACTTTTCCAGCCTTCTCCTCAAAACTCCTGAAACTTTCCCATTACCACAACTGAATTGTAGGCATCGTGGAAGGAACTTCCAAACTGATCTATGTCAGTTTAACTGTCTCCTACTAAAATTCATGGGTGATATAGTTTCAAAATGCTGCCAACTGCAATGAAAATGGATTTACTAAAAATAGTTTTGCACCATGGAAGAGATTATGAAAGCAAGGAACTGAAGGAAAATTAATTCTAAAAAGGTAATGAAGACTTTAAAGAGAAGCCTAAATTTGTTTTTACTCCTGAGAATAACATCACAGAAGAGGGAAGCATGATGAAACCAGTGGTGAAAATCCATTACAGGAAACTGTTCTCTGCTGCAGAGAGGTTAAGAAACACATAACTGCAGTTGGGCACTTAGTTGCATTTCAAGAAATGCATAGTTTGATAAGATAGTAGGGGCCCTTTACATAAAAGGTAACAGAATTAGAAAAAACAGAGAGGTATAAAAATGGATTAAATTAAAAAAAAAAGTCCATGCATGCATTGTATTTAAACCTTTAAATTTAAATCTTCTGCAAAAGAAATACCAGAACACAGTGTTTCTATACCATAAGTGCAATAGGCATGTTAACCTATTTTTTTTTCATTTGCAAAAATTTTAAGTGGTTATAAAATAAGATGTACCAACTGCTACTGGAGTCCAAATAATACGATGTTGCAATTCGCTGAATTCTACATGAATCACCACAGATTAAGTTTAACAATATGCAACAGTGTTTCTATACCATAAGTGCAATAGACATGTTAACCTATTTTTTTTTCCATTTGCAAAAATTTTAAGTGGTTATAAAATAAGATGTACCAACTGCTACTGGAGTCCAAATAATACGATGTTGCAATTCGCTGAATTCTACATGAATCACCACAGATTAAGTTAGTTTAACAATATGCAGCATTTGTCTTATATTTTTGTGTGTCTTTTGGTCAGACAACACTCAGTTAACAGTGGGTTATCAACACAGGCTGAACTGTAAGGATCATTACAACTACTAGCTCATTTCCACTGATTATTGGGGAAGGAAGTGAATGCTAAATCTCTGAAGTTTATACAGAACCATGGTAGCTTTCATAACATTCCAGGAACTGTAGGCTTAAAGTTGGAGAACTTTTAGGTAAAAAAACAAGGGACAGAGAGAGAAGATTCTCTGCAGAACAATTAATATTTTCATACTTAGAAAGTTCTTGCTTGGCTTGTTGCAGACTTGCAAACAGTCTTCACTAACAGGCCACTTAAAGAAAAAGGGCTCTGAATGTTTCTTGCTGAAGATCATACTTTGTATCAATAATTACACCTCGTCTGAAGCAGTTATTTGAACTGATCATCTGAAAGAGCTTCTGCTCTTCTCTGACATCTCTACTGATGGCTGAAGAAGTCATTGATCCAAATTCTAATTAGTACAGCACAACAGGTCAAACTGCAAACTCTAAATAGTATGCTATTGTCTTTTGTTTAAGGTAGTGTTGCCCCATGAAAAAGAAAGTCTTGTGTTCATCCAAATGTGAAAAGGAATATTCTGGAAATCACAATAATGTTTTCTACAAAGTTTGACTCAAAATTTGGTAGACAAAGAGTTGACCACTTTATCTATACTGTATAAAGAGGAAAAACAGCAGGATGCTATGAAAGTGCTGGACTCAGGAATTAAGATAAATGCATCCGTGTGTTCATTCACATTTGGATTTTACTGATGAAGAAATCTAGAAAGACACTAGTTATTTTAATACCAAACAAGATGAAAGGCTTCTTGATCACAATCCTAAGTATTGTACTAGAAGACCTTGATCTGGATTAGAGGCAAAGGAATATACCAATTGCTCAGAAATAGGCAGGATACTTGCGGTACCTCTATCACCACGGTTCTCAAAAAGAGTAGAAATGGGAATCCCAGGACCTGTTATAAGAATGACAGAAAGTCAGTTTACAGTTTGAAGCTGGAATTTGTTGATGCAGTGTGTATTACATCAATACTGATAAATGACAGGAGTTAAAGAGCTCAAAGCTGATGCAAAAATCTGAATGTTCTCTGCTGTATAAGTCACCAGTCCGTGTTACAATACATAAGGTACTGTGTGTACAAAGACTTGGCATTGCTCAGCAAACATAATAGAAGCAACTTTAAATCTACTAACGCTTCCTCCCTAGAGATGAAGTGACATCTAGTTAATACCTGAGATGTGATTACATAAGGTGAATGCAGAACTAACAATGTGAAACATTCTTCTGAGAACATGTCACATCGTATTTGTGAAGGTGAGTGCCTTTCACATGGTGATGACCTTACTGACTATTTTGTGCAAGAATGATTGAAAGGTGTTGTTATTTGCTGCATTTGGTTCTCTCCTCAACAGAAGTTCTAAGGAACTTTTCAGCTGATCAGTCGGTGCAGAATCACAAGAACAGTAAACTTCGTAAGAAGTACACTGAAGGAAAACCTTGGATCCTTTTCCTCTTTTTTTTAGATTGTGATGTCACTGTTTTTTGAGTACACCAGTGGATGAACTCTCAGGTCACTGAAACCACCTGATTTATTACAAAAGAGCTAAGACTTCCTTTAATACTTGTGTCTTGCAAGCAGATTTAATGACCACATATCTTGAACTGAATTTTTCTCAGATAATTTCTTAAAAATGTTCTCAGGTGCTAAATAGCCAATATTCATGGCTGACACAGGTCTTCATTTCAATTGGGAAACACAGTACAGTAGTTTCTCACATCTAACTTTGATCACATAAACTGGAAAACAGTATATGTTTCTAAATCCTGTTCTGGCGGCTGCAAGAGAAAACATGCCTTTCATGAGCTGGATTAAAATCTGTTTTGTGGCATGAAGGACATTCATAAATTATTTTTAATTCTCAAAATCCCAAGCTTTTTCTTGAAAAAGTAAAAAAAAAATCATTAATAGATCCGTATTTACTGAAACATCACAACATTTTTGAATATGGGAAATCTCTTCCTGGAAATCCTTCCTGGTTATTGTGAAATTTTTGTGAGTCATACCAAAATCATTTGGGATAATCAGCATTGACAGTGCTGATAAATTTTAAAGAACAACTGGTTATATGTTTGGTCCCATGCCATACCTACCATAACAGATCAAGGCATAGTACTTCGAATGTTCACTGAATCTTGCTGTATAATACTGACATCTCTCTTTCCTTAAATTGCAAGTAATGCATTGTTTTCTCATAGGTTTACTTCCAATGCTGATTCTAAGAAAAAAATCAAACAAAGCAATCATTATTTTACTAAAATAAACTTTAGATGTGTCTATCTCATATTCTTGGATGCAGGCCCTGGACTTTCAGAACAGTTAATTTAAAAATAAATGCTTGGTCTTTTTCCCCAAACAGTATATTTAAATGTTAAATGGCATTTCTCTCAATTGTCAGATAGAATCTCAGGTTAAGATTTAGTTAAAATATCTCGTGAAATTACACATTAAACTTCTTGAAACTAGAACTTCTTGAAACTTGAACTTCTTGAAACTAAACTTAGCTGTTTTATTGACAAATCCAGAGACGTCTTCTATTAACCTACTATCACGGTTAAGATTTAGTTAAAATATCTCGTGAAATTACACATTAAACTTCTTGAAACTAAATTGTTTTATTGACAAATCCAGAGACGTCCTCTATTAACCTACTATCATTAAGACAATGTTAATAACACTTACTTGTAAATATTCCGTCTTCCTGGATAGCCTTCAAATTCATTGCTTGAATAAAAACTGCAAATTCATTTATATGTTAATAAATAATCCATAAAGTCATGACCTATGAATGAGCATCAAGATGAAAAGCTGTCTTGGAAGTTAATTTAGACTTTTTGAGATTTCTGCATGCGATGGAAGAGTAGTTAAGCTTATATACCTTTCATCTTAATAAATCTTTGCTCAGACTATGATTAGGTGACATAAGCCATATAAATCGGAGTTCTATCTTAATTCTCATAAGCTAATCTCTCCAATTATGTAAGCTGCTTCTATCTATACAGTAAGTTGAATGAGAGATCATAAAAAGACAAGTAACTGCAAATTGTGTGAGGGTTAAGCACATGATTAAATAAAGTGTTTTTAAATAAGCCTCTCTAAGATGGGTGATAAAAATAAATAGAAAATTGAGGGCAATTTGCAAAGAATCTTTCATAAGTAAATCATGTTTACAAACCTATGCAGTGCCTTAGCATACAAATTTGTTGTGGATGTATTCAGATAAAAAACAAATTACACCTAATTATAATCTGATGAGTTAACAAACGGTGTTCAAATGATTAAGTGTTGCTTTTACTGACAATACTCCCAACCTTTTTACTTCATGATACTTACATTGCATCATTTGTTACTCTGAAAATGTATATTGCCTCCCATTCTCCACTTGTAACTTGGATTGCATTCTCCTGTGTGGTGAGACATTTAAGTTACTGAATATTGTAGAATTCCTTCAGGACAGTAGATAATTGTAGAACACTTGCCTTGACTTACCACAGAGCCATTGATGTAATGAATATGCTTATAACCATTTTTGTCACTAAAAATTTTGTAGTATGAACTGCTGTCTGATGTAAAATATGGTGCAGAAACAAAGAACTGAAACAATGGAAGAAAAACAGAAGGTGAGATATAAGACTGTCCAAGCTGTTTAGCAGATTGTACTACAATACTAAAAGTAACAAGACCATTTAATCAGCTCAAATTGGACAAACTACTTTGCACAGGTTTGTACCTGTGGTATTCATACTGTGATCATGTACAATTTCTTTCATTTTGGATTTCTTAAACTGGTAATACAGATACCTCAAGAATACCACAGATGTGAGCTCTCTACTTGTGAGTAAAATAATTTGTATATTCTGAATGACCTTTCTTAGCTATTTAAAAACAGGCAGAAATTATTTTTAACAAATAAGCAAATAAGTTTCTGAATAAAGCTAATGTTCATGAATAGTGCCAGACTGAGTATTCTGTGGACCTCAGTTTGTCTGCTTCACTGAGAAAACACAGCATCATAGAAATGGATATCTGAAGTTTCCCATACTATTCCACTAATTTTAAGGAACAGGTTACTCCAGATAAGACCATTTAACTTTGACTTCCTTTCAAAGAATCATGTCTTTACTAAAATTGTCAGTCAAGGTTGAATTACTGCAACTCCAAGTTTTGTTTCCAAAACATGAAGATATAGGAATGACCTGCAAGCACTTCAAACATAGTCAAACATTCCTGAGTAAGTATACCTTTTGAATAATATTAACTCAAGCTCAACTAAGACTTCTGATCACAAGTTAAATTCTCCTGGAGACTGTATCTGTGATTCCTAATACCTGAAAACCTGTAGAGCCAAAAGCTGGGATTTATGCATGAGTGCAAATTCTTTAGCTCTTATAAAAATCTGTCATCAGAATCTCAAGTGAAGTGTAAAAAAAAAAAAAAGCACCAAGTAAAAGAACTAATTCTTGTAAATATATGATCTTCTTATTAAAACATCTCAAGGGACAGTGTACTGAAAATTGAATCTCATTGTTAAGTCCACTACAGGATATTCAGGCAGTGTGAGGTTCACACACTTGATTCTGTTAACTTCCCCTGAAAGTAAAAACACTACATATTTACTGTTGGAATACACTCTGTATGACTGTAAATACTGATCTCATGATCTTACAATTTCCTGGTACGTTTGTTTTTATTGCAAGTTTCCGAAGGTATGTGGTTGTCTAGGATTACTGGGCAGAGAAAACATCTTTTGCTAAGAGGTAACTCCAGAGAAGTATCACCTGCTATTCTAAGAAGCATATCTTACCTTGATGGCTCCCCCTTAGCTGAAGATGTGCAGCACCTGGCACTAAAACTGTTCTGAATGGACAGGTTTTATTCTTAAGATACTGTGATAGCCCATTTTATCCCTTGCCCTAGTGTCACCAGAGGAATTTTACATCTATTCATCCAGAATGCCTCTAAGGATTACACGGCACTGTAAATCTACCTCATTTCATTACTTTCCTCCCTTCATTAACTTCTGTCTTGACCAACTTTCCTGTCTAGTCAGTTGGTTGGGACAAAAATAGGTTTTTAAGTTTAGAAACCAGATACAGAGATACTTTGTCTAGCACAGCATTAAAAGCCTCAGTCCTACAGTGCAACAAGTCTAAGCAGTAGTGCTGTATGTCTCAGAAGGGTGCTTCATGTTTCCAAACACTGATGGGAAGATGCAGGAAGCTGTAGCTTTTAAGTGAATTAAAATAGAATACAACAAGAAAACCTACTCCGCCTGCCCATCCTGTTTGACTCTCTTCTATGTGCTGTTGATTCTGAAAAACGAAAACAAACATACACTCTTTAAGAATGAGTTTAGGGAGATTTCAAATCTTAAAAAAAATCAGAAGCTGCCTGTAAAAGAGAATTTTGGAATATTTTCTATGAAGGTTCAGGGAGTTGGGAGGTTGTCTAAGTAAATAATATTGCTGTATTAAGGTAATTACATTAATTAAACGATTGTTTTAACAGCTGTCAGACCTAAATAAAATTTAAAGCAATTATACAACTTTTTCACTGAAAACAAGAATGGAAAACTACTTAATCTCATTAATTTTTTGGCAAAAATTCAAGTAAAATAATAACAGCAATATTAATGCTAAACATTTGATTTAGATTTTCAGCTTGTTTGTATTTTCTTTGATTTCAGAGGTGAGATGTTGATTTAGAGCAGTGGTGAAGTGACTACTAAGGTATTCTGAGACTATGAATATAAATTTAGAACATCTTAATTCCTTGTTCTTTTCTTTATACTCAATATAGTATATATTCAATATATATTCAATACAGTATTTCTTCACAGTTTGGAATAAAATTAACAAATTTGCTTTTTAAGGAATATGATTTGTATTTCTTACCCGCAGCATAATCTCATTACTATTTAAAATTATGTGCTCTCCCTTCTAATTTAATCCCCACAAAGTGACTTGAGGAAAAGTTGCAGGTCCTTGTCCCTTAGAAGACTAGCACTTTGCAAGGGCTTCACTGAGCTACTAATTGAAAAAATGGATTCTTTTTCTTTTTAAGATAATAAAAATGGGATGTATTGTTTTATATCTGCATCCTAACATTATTTTCCTTTCTTTAAATTAAAACTCAATCTTGATGATATAGCAAATTAGGGATATACTTAAATTCTCTCATTTGAGTAGCCCCAATTTCACAAAGATATGCCTACCTTTTACTCATATGAATAGTTCCACTGCTCATATTGGTTTCTGTGATCTAGTCACATGAGAAAGAGTTGAACATGTGAACATTTCTGATGAATCTATACTTTGGGAACATCTTGTAGATTATATTTTGTTGTTATTTCCAAATACATAAAACATAGCAAGTTTATTGTACATTAGACTCAATGCAATCTGAATTCAACAAGAGAACTATTTTTGCCAAAGGAAATGTTCAGAGATATACTTTCTGATGGCAAATAGAGCTAATGCAGCAGTCCCATCTGTTCACACTCCCTCGACTGGCCATTTGTGCAAACTTTAATGTGATAAAAGCATTGTATCACTGTATAAATATAGAATTATAGAAACGTCAGTAGTGACTCCATAAATAAGGTTTCATGGAGAAATGCAATTAAACAAGGATCATGAACAAAGTCCTGAAAGATGTTAATTGGTCTGGTCTGGTCTGGTTCCAGCAAAGCAATTAAGCAAATGCTTAATTTTAAACACATAAACAGATCTACTGAAGTAAATAAAACTGGTTATGTGCTAGAAGTTAAGCTTGTGTTAAAGTACTTCACTGGGTTGTGGTAGAATCCTAGAAACCTTATATGTTTTTTTGTTTCCATTAAAATACATGATTATTAAAATATAGCTTACTTGCGGGCAAGGTAGAGATTCAGTGTTAATGTACCTATAAAGTGGAACAATTATTTAGGAAATATAGCAAATGCTGTATGAAAGATGGCTTTTTCCCTACTAAATTACAATATTTCTCTGTGGCATACTACTTCAATGACAATGTTTTTGAAGTAACAGGACTTTAAATTCCCTTTGAATTTGCAACAGTTTTCATGTTAAAGAGGAGTAAAATTATTTTCAGCTTGAAAAGGCTGTGTCAATAAACTCTGAATTTATAATTTATCAGTTATACAGAATACTTTAATAAATATTTGTGCATTTTATTTCCAGTTAGTTCAAGGTTTCTTCTAATGTTAGCTTTAATAGGTGTTCTGTACCATGAACCGTACGAACAAGACAAGCCGAAACACGAATACTAAAAGACAAAAATGAGATCTCGGTATTAATTACTGAAATTCAGGGCTGTCTTTCCTTCAGGATCTATATAAATTTATCTGTGTGTATCTATCTTTTCAGGCTTTACAAAGCTCTGTTCTGTTCTACAGCCTTCTTTCCCAACTGACTAAATCATAGAATGACATATTGAAACCAAATGTAGTTACTGTTGCAATTAGGCTGAAGTTTTCAGAAAGAAAAGACTGTGTTTCTGAAAACTTGCCTACTGTCTAGAACTGTATGATTTGATAAAACAGAAGAATTTCTTCTTCCAAAAAACCTGCCTTACTATTAATGTGTATGTTCTTTCAAATAATCTAACCTAATCTAAAAGAACATGATTTAGTCAGACTTAGTATGGAATTTCAACATGGCATAATAAGATTTTCTTTAAAAAATACAGATCCTATATGGTTTCTCTTTTGAAGATGTTAACAGAAGAAGGAAATAAACAACATAACTGAATGCCTCTCAACAGCATTTTAGGTGGTTGATGTTGTTTTTTGTTTTGGTTGTTATTTAAGTTTCACACAGAAAAAAAAAGTTTATTTCCTGGAGTAATTAGTATTTTTCACCCCTCTTCCAGCAATTACTGAAAAAGGTATCACTATTAGTAAAAACTTGTGATAAAACACTGAAAAATACAATTATGGCAGGGATTTTAAAATGCTAATTTCAGTAATTTTAAATTTATATTTCCAACTTCATTACCTCTGGGCAGTCCCAAGTATTTGAATGCTCTTTGAAGTCACAAATAGCTAAGACTGAAAAATTCTGTATTCTCTTCAGCCACTGCACACAGATTCGAGTATCTGTTACCCAAGTAAGCCAAGTAAAATAGTGATCACTAAAATATAAAAAAAAAAAAATTAAAAAGGGAGAAATGGCAGTTATTAAGCAACAGGAGTATGGAAGCATTGCTACAGATTGCATTCCCCTCATTTCTCTCCAAAAAACAACAGCAAAACTTTCACTGTTTTAGGGTACTTTTTTATCCTTTGTAACAATGTATCATATGGACAGCCAAAATAAAAATGCAATATTTCTAGTTAGCTGCTGATCCTTCTAGGGGTTTAATATGGCAGTACACTGTTAGTTAAAGCACAATTCAGAGGTTCAAGCATTTAAAAGAAATAGATAAAACCTTTTTTTCAGCCAAGAAAAGACATATTTGAGGGCACACTACCTGGATGCTATGATTGCAGGAACTGGCACCTCCTTAGGACCAAATGCTTCAGAGTAAATAGTGTCTACAATAAACACTTTAACAGTAGGATTTTTAGCTCCAGCCTTCAAAGAAAATGTTTGAGGTCATTAAAACCAGGTTCTGAATAATTCAGATTGAGGAAAACCAAAACACTTTTTGCAGGAAAGTAGACAGGTTACAAAATATGAATGAAGTTGAGTATAATACAGCAAATAGTCCTATAAGATCTAAGAGTGACACTACAGCAGTAGTACATACTTAGTTTACTATTTCATTTATATTTATATATGTAAAGAAGGAAACCTTTTAAACATTTGAGTTTAGTGCCTTTCTCTACAGAAAATGTGCTTGGTGGTAATGATTGTTCTGTTTGCAGTGAGGGCCTTTGCAGCACACATTACACTGACTTCAGCATAAAACTCCAGTTTATTCATATGATTGCAAGTGCTGTTTGACATCCCAACTGGGAAATGGCTGCTTAAACTGATTTCATGGTTGCTTCTTCACTGCATACATTATCAGTTTTTTAATTCTTCTCCATGTGTGGTCTAAACCATCCAGTTTTACTTTAGAACTATGACCCAGCTGACAGGTGAGCAAATTCTTTAAATACATTAACATGATCCCTTGCAATCATATGAACATGATAAGAGTCAGGAGAGCTTTATAATACATGCAGAAGAAATGCCAACCCAAAACCTTCTTGCCTTAGATCTGGCACTTGAAAGCAATTAAAATCCAAAGCCCCTTAAGATCAAAAAGCACTATGAAGTGTGCAAATAAAGCAAAGGCTTTATTTAAAAAAATAAATAGATATATATATAAAAAAACTTAGTCTCATAATTTATTTACTATAATGAAAAATAACAACTGCATCGTTTACACACTGGAAGAGGAAAACTGAATTGAAAAATATTAAGCATTTTTGCACATACTTTTTGCCTATGTGAGTAATTCCATTTATTTCACTGGTATTATATAATTTTATATGTACCTATAGCTTTTCAGAACTTAGACCAAGCTTGTTTTCTTTTATTTAAGTCACAACAGATTTAACCACAGTAATACTTAAGGAATTAAGCACAGTTAATATTCTCATTGTCACAACTCATTTCTCAACAGAAAGGAAGTCAAAAGAATGATAAAACATACCTTTGGGTATGGGATAGTTATTTTTCTAGGATACTGGTCCTCCCCAAAATATGAATATTCAATAACTGGTATGTCGGAATCATTAAATTGTACATATGCTAAATATCTTCCACTTGGAGACCACCACAGTGCATATTTTGTTGCTAACATCTCCTCTGAGGAAAAAAAAAAGGTTTATAACTCTAATCTATCTTCCAATCTATTTTAGCACTCTATTCAGCAATCTAGACACATAAAGGCAGTTACACTAAATAAATAGCATCAAAATATGCACACAGATCCCACAATTCACTTGGGATTTTTCTGTGTACATGTTTTTTTAAAAATTTTTTGGATGCACTGAAGTGCCGAATTTTCACTGAAATTAAAACTTTAAATCTTAATTCCCAGCCTCTGCCTTTGATTAGAAGGAAGACAACTTTGTAGAGTTCTGATACAGTTTCAGTAACAAAGACTCAGGATTTTGGTTACATGTTATGAATACAAAATTCATACATTGTACAGTAAATACAATATGGAAAAGAAGTAATCCTTAGGGCTGAAAAAAAAAATCATCACGGATATTTTAAAATGGATTGTGAAAACCGGAACCAATCTAAACAAAGCATTTATCATGTTGTTGCCCTTCGAGATTTACTCACCTTCATAGACCCAGTCAGGAATCCCATTAAATATTTCATTCTGTTTTCCATCACTAGTTATTTTAACTGGTGCCTCTCTAGGACTTTGTTTCAAGTAGATATTATTCTGATATACATACACCTAAAGACAAGAAAGATTTTTTTTAAGAGTATAGCCAATAATAGGATTAGAGCAAGATCTTCTACAGTCAATACTTCTGCATTACACTACCAAGACCTAATGAATACAAAATGTGAAATGGTACACTAATAGCCCTTGTAAATTCTGCAAGAGCTGGTATCTCAGCAAATAAATTATACATTGCAGGCCAAATTCTGTGTTCAGTAAAAGTTTTAGAATCAATTTTAAATACTGCATCTGTAAATCTCCATTTTAAATTCATGTGTTACACAGCATCAAAGGGAAACCAATTGGTTTTCCAGCCTTGAAATGGCATTTAATCTTATATAAAATTATGTTGGTCAATTCTGGATAAAGACTGGTGAGCAGACTGAAACACATAATGTACCTGAGAACATAGATTATTCTTCTCTTGAGACACAGACAATAAAATCTGAACAAGCTAAATCTGTTTTCTTTGTCATTATTTCTCATAACCAAGATTAATAAACAGGCCTGTCAAAAATATGGCCAAAAATATTTTTTAAAAACCCCCAAAAACAAATATAAATGTCTTTTAGCCATACAAAGCAAATTCATTCTAGGACTTAATTATCTTTACTAACCAATTTGTGTCCAACGGGTGACCAGGATATATACTGAATTTTATGTGGAAGCTGATTTTCTGTTACAAAACCACTAAAAAAAGGAAAGAAGTTGAAATGGCTTTTTGTGCACAGTACAAATGGATCATTATACTCTACATTATTAAAAAAGTCACAAAGTCATTTTCTAACTGCTTATTGTTTCTCGAGCAATGCACAATTAAGGCAGGCAGAGACATGCAGTTAACACCATGGTGTGCACCAGTGCTGGCAAAGGCTTAAACGTACTCCTTTGAAAACCTATCCAACAGCCTAAGGAGGCAGCCTTATCTGTTTCCAAATGCTGCACAAGCACCTACAGTCATTTGCTGTAGCTGCAGTCTGTGTTACAGTCTCAGCAGGTTATTGGGAAATGTGAACTCAGCACGCACTGGGGCAGGAACAACAGCAGCACGTCCAGCACTTGCTGAGGATCCCAAGTCCCGTGCAGTACCTCTCTACTCACAGCAGCTTGCAGCAACTTCTTCCTGTCACCTTGAGCCAACAGCTGCCCAAGAACGGTGCAGCTCAGTGCAGCCCCTGTTGCTCAGAACTAAGCACATTTGGTCACGCTGCTGCTTTCAGCATAAACAGGTTGACTGCAGAGGCAGATGGCTTCCTTTGGATTTGGGTGGAAAGGGGAGTGGTTTGGGCAATCTTGGGAAAGAGACCAAATGTCATGGGAAAAGCTATAGACTTTGAGGAATGCAGGGCGGGCTGTTACAAGAGTTTTAGGGAAGCTGAAGATTAGACCAACGAGAAAAAGAATGAATTAGTAGAAGGGGATGGAGACAAAAGAGAATATTGAGCAGTGAAAGTTTTAGTGCATGAAATAGAAATCAATCCAGATGAAAAGAATGTATGATTTTTCCTAGAGAACATATTTTTTTTCTCAAGCAAACAAGTAACCTGACAGATCTAGGCAAAAGCAAAGCAAGTTGGTAGTCACATTACTACAGTTTTGGAGTGAATGCTTGCAAGCACATCACTACAATGTATGCACCACAGCTCTCTGTAAGAAATATCAGGCCTTACCCGTTCATGAGATCATAAATGTGATATGATGCTGTATAAGAGTATCTCCACAGCTGCATAAATGAAGCAAGAGAATATTATTAGCCTTGAAAAAGATAACCTAATTACAAATAATCAGCTGTCTCCTCACAACCTATCCCTTTCTCAAGAAAATACCAAGAAACATTTATCTATGGTGAACACAATTAACAAAATACTAAATAAAATTAAACATTAAATTAAGAGGTATATTAAAATAATTACCTTTGAATAATTGCTTTCCAGAGCTATGAAATATTGGTCTGATGACATCACATAATTTGAAGCATTAACTTGTTTCTGAAAAATTATGAACTAGATTAGATTCTATTCTCATTCACTTTTAAACTGTAACTTGAAATACAATTGCACTTTTCTGCCTTTTTATTAATGATAAAGGTACATACCATTGTGCTGTTTGTCAGGATGGTGGTTGCATAATTAATTTCAACATTGTAAAGAATAATATCTTCCTCTGCAGACTGATGGAGATACTCATTATCTTTATAAACAAGATAAAATGTTTGTTACCTTCACAGAAGATACTACACAACATATCTGTTTATCAACAAATTCACACCTCTTTCAAAGAATATGTTTTAAGCAAATATCTTTTGGCGTCTACATAAAAAATGTTTTTCTTCTAATGATGCTGAGGTACAGAGTTATCAAGAAACTGTCTTCAGGTTCTTGAGTATATTTTCAAGATCATACACTGCAGAGAGGATCAACTATTTAACTTTACAAGTAAATGCCAGATTTTATTCTTATGTCTGATCAAAAATGCCAGTGACAGACACATTAGAAAGTCAGTATCAAAATGTAAATGTTCTAAAGAAAAATACCTTTGCTTATCATTTTACAAGAACATTCTCATTTGTATATTCTGCAGATAAAAGCAGTACCACACAAGTGACACTGCATGACTCTGTCCTTACTCACAAGAGTCCTACAAAATAAGGGTGAGTGGGCTTCACTGAAAACAGAATTTAACCCTGCCTTTGCTCAAGATCTGAGCTATACTTTGGTAGAGAATAAAGATCAGAATTTTAGCTTCAGATTATTATTTTCACTGCTATAAACAGAGAAAATGAATTACATATGTGGGGTAGCGAAAAAACAAGACTAAAAGTTAAATAGGAGCCTGAAACATTGTGAAGATGTTCATTTTTAGGAAATTAGATCACCCTTGGATCTTCTGAGCACTCTTGTGTGATTTGTGTAACAGTATTTGTATTTAAAATCATCCTTAGGATGAGATATACAATTTTAACTCCTTGTTTCAGAAGAGAAGTAGACATATGGAATGCTGTAGGCATGACTATCTATGGAATCTATGGCATGACTTTTGTGTGAGTTTTGTGACTGTTAAAAGGAAAGATAAGTCTAAGTGAGAAAGCTATAAAGAGAGAAGAAGAATATTAGGTTTAGGTGATATGCTGCCTACATTCTTCAGATATTCAGACAGAATTCTAACAGAGACCTAATTTTTATATCATACAAGTGATATCTACATACTTCAAACTGCTAATTGTAAAATTGAACCACTCAAGCAATGCCTCACGCATAAGGCTTTACTTCAGTTCTAAAATTGTGGGCTAAAACTAGCTTGGTGAGACTCCATCTGAATGGGCACTATGCTGTTGTGTTGCTTCCTGCTCCTGGCAGAGAACAGTGCTTGAGGCAGCACAGAGATGGGAGTAGTATGAGTGCTAGAATGTAATCAGGCCAGCTACAGTCTCCCTGGGCTGTGCAATTCACTGATAACGTGAGCAGCACTTCAGCCACACATAGACACATTTATATCAGCAGCAATTAACTTCATGTCTCCACCTTAAGGAACTTAGAAAGTCAGCTTTATTTTCTATGCCATATCCTGGAACTCAGGAATTTCAGCAGTGTCAGCACTTCCTGAAATGACATAAGAACAGCTGGCCTCATTGCAGAGCCAGGTACTACAGAAAACAAAGAACAGGGCCTGTAAGACAGACTACCTCAATCATTACAAGTGGTAAGTGAAGAAGTGCTCTGAAAAGCATGAAAAGGAGATTGCTTAAGGAATGACTGACACATTGACAAATTTCTTTCACTTGCTGCAATGAATATGACAGTAAAAGAAATAAAACACTGAAGGCCTCTGTAAAATTATAGTTTATACTTGACTCAGACATGTCTGTTGAAACATCAAATACCTGGATTTTCTAGAATGACTGACAGAACAGTAAATTTCAACCATAAGTTTTGACTAACACATTGTTTAATTTCATAGTTAGCATTCATTCAAAGTAAAGCTGGAAGGAAAACACATTTCTCAGTCTGTGTAAACCAGTCTGGAAATACATATTAGAAAGGCTTATCTATGTTTGAGAAAGGTTTTACCTACCTGACACCCAATATGGAAAAAATGTTTTATATTGGAAGTTTCCATTCAAATAATCCTCCAAGGTAAGAGCTCTAGGACCATCATCTGTTTTGACAGCTAAGCATAAGACAAAAAATTTCTATTAATGACAAGAGGGAAAAAAATTTATTAGTTCAGTGTTTTGTTTTTTCTGCACTTAATGCCATGCAACAGTGAGGATACCATAGTCCTGGAGATATGAAAATTGTAGGTGCAGCAGACAGGAAAGTTCCCTGTTACTGTTCTGGTAAGGTCCTTTAGCCTCTGAAAAACTCATCTTTGGGAATGGAAAATTAACTAGACAAACTAATTTATTTCAACCATTTATTCACTTAGACACCTTTACCTGAAGACCTGTGAGTCCGAATAAGCCTTTTCCACACAAAAGACAAATTAAAGGTTGCTTGGTGGTTTGTTTGTTTGGTTTTTTTAAGCATGGGTTTCATGAACTTGTAGAGGCAACTATTTTAATCAGGGCCTTCACATGTTCAGCAAATGGTCAAACAACAGGATGCAAACCCTAACTTCCAAATTTTGTACATGTCTCATTAACTACTGTTACAAGATAGCTTGCAAAATAATCACCATCCACATATATTTCTTAGTAGTCACTTGAATAACATTGATGAAGGAATGCAGGTAAAAATAATAATGAAAAGTAATGAATGAATGAACCCAAACTTGAACTTTTTATTTAATGCTGCAAAAGAAAACTGACAATGATTATTGAAAGAAGACAGATACTCAAATATTTGACTTCTAAGCAGGTCAGATAACTGTATTAAACTAATGCAAGTCGAGGCTGGTTTTCTGGATCTTGTCTGGCTATATTTTTTCCCAAAGCTAAACAGGTTAAGATAGGGTAGATTTTAAAAGAAAATTCAAGGTCAATCAACTGGATAGGAAGAGGATTATGCTGTGCAGTTCCTGTGTAGAACCTATGCAATTCACAAGAGTAATCAAAATATTTAATCCTCAAAAGACACATGAACTGTTCTGATAAAGGCCAGTTTTTAAAGTTCAATAGCATAATAATGGCAGCTTTCAGGTTTAGGCATTCTGGACGCTATGCTTTCTCCTTTAAAATCAAAGGGACTCCTGCCAGGGTTTTCAGAGGTACTAGAGATGTCACACTGCAGCTTAGTAATCTTTGCCACTTCCCCTGTTTGTTCCTTCAGAGCTCTCAGTTGACAGTCAGATAATCAAGATGACTCGTTGCTCTCAGGTTTCATATCATGCTCCATCACTTGCTCATTAGTTGCCCTCTCTGTTAAGATCACACTGACTTCCTGGGAAATGTTTCTTCATACTGCCTTCTATGGCACTTTGCAATGATAACACATATTTTCTTCTGCTAAGTGACTATTACTTACTGTAGAATACACATGTCAGGTTGACTGTTGACACAAGCCTTGTCTGCACTAATGCAGAAGAAAGCTGTCACAAGGAATAAAACTGAATGCCAATCCAGAGGCAAAAACCTGTCCCTATAAACTCTGAGCTAGCAATATATCCAGAAAATATCCCAAGAAGTTCAATAAGAAGTTAATCCCTCTTGTTAATACTATGGCTGCATATTACAGATCTTTGATACACTAATGATAAACATAGAAGACGGCAGACTTAAAAAAAAATGCTCAGGAGATAATTCCAAAGAATCTAGTTCTCGTTATGTTGAACGATGATTACTTATCACTATCTCTCAGTTAAAATTCTCTAAGTGAATAAGCTTATTAGCAAAAGAAATCAAGATCTATTTCCAAGGTTGTTTGCATAGAAAGCTTAAAATCTGCAGTCCTTTTTGTTACCTTAATCTGGTAAAATTACCTGGTTCCTTCTCTCATTTTAAGAGACAAGCAATATCACAAACATCTCATCACTGATCTAATTTTCACAGCTCTAATTTAAACCTTCCCTGTGTTAGCTATTTCACCCTTAACATACTTAATATTCCATGAGGATTTATTATGGCTGCTGATTTTCAAAATGTGCCCACTAAAATCTGAACTTTTACCACTGTACTGCAAAAAATTTGAAAACAACTATTTCTGACTTGAGTACTTACAATTTTGAATGCTTGTTTTTAGGTAACAGCTTTGGTTGTACTACCAGGATTATTCACTTTCAAAGAACAGATATGGATAAACCAACACAACCCTTTATATTTCAAAGCTCTCCTGGCTTATGGCTTATTCCACATGTTCTAATGTGCATCCTTATAAATTGTGTCTAGGCTTGCCAAATTACAGTAAGCATACATAATAATCAGAAGGTATTGTTGTTTCTGTATATGGTTATTTTATATATATATATATATATATATGCATGTTATATGTATTTAACATATATGTATTTTTATAAGTATTTTATTTAGCATCCATTACTAAACATCAAGTAGAGGACATGACAAAGGAAAACTGCTTAGCGTTATTGTCAGCTTCTGGACTAGAATTTCCATTCTCATCTCTGTGCGCTGATGCTGAATAGCTGAAGCACAAGCTCCTCCAACATGAGGAAACACAAAACTCAATTTAGCACCAGAAATTAATTCCAACACTCCTGACCCTGCTCCAAAACTTTGGTCACCTTCAGCATCAACTCACATCAACTGAACCTGCTTTTCCACTTTTGGATTGGCTGAGGTGTTGCAGAGGACACTACCTCTTCATAAGAAACTGGCTGCTCACCACTTTGTGGCTGAGCAGTAAGCTCTATGACCTCACCTGTGAAATCAGAGACACAGGGATTGGGCCTCAGGTCTAGGCCAAGGGTACACAGGGAACAGAAACTTCGACAGACTTTGGACATTCATTAAAAATAGCAGAAGAGATTAATTTGAAGCCTAAGCAATACAAACAGTTAATTGTAACTCTGCCTGGGGTTCCACTATTGCTTCTCAACTGCAGACAGGTATTTTCTTCCTTTATGCTGCAGAAGGAGTAGGTACATCAGTGTACAAGTGAAAAGCTCCTTTCTGAACCATTTGGAGTTGCAGTTTCATAGCTGGGTCATCACTGTCAGGTAAATCCCACCACATATTCCTAATTCAAAGATGTGTCAAAAAACAGTCCATGATTTCTCAGGCATGGATGTCATTTGCTACACTGATATTGCCCACCTTGCTCCTCCAAGCCTCATAGAAATTGTCTAATACTTGCAGTTGCAAGTATTTCCCTCTTAATAACATCTCAAAAAATTATTTTCCTGTTAACTTTTGAAAATCTTTGACATTTTTATACACTTGCATGTGTAAATCAAAACCACCTACCACATTTTAAGAAGAACATGATGTAACTAGAAACTTAGCAGACAAAACCAGAATTAAATGCTCCTTCCATTTTTCTTTTCCGATTTCCT
This sequence comes from Passer montanus, assembly GCF_014805655.1. Taxonomy (NCBI): domain Eukaryota; kingdom Metazoa; phylum Chordata; class Aves; order Passeriformes; family Passeridae; genus Passer; species Passer montanus. Next base: position 11,767,575 of record NW_024356504.1, on the reverse strand, counting down.
AAGTAGAAATTTATTTGGTCTGTGTCTATACATTTCTCATATGCAATTGTCTGTCTAGATTGCCACATCCTTTGAGTTGAGCAGTGGTAAAGCCGGAATGTACAAACAACATTCCAGCTGTGTAGCCATTTCCTGTCTGTCTCCAGCTTGCAAAATTTGTAACTGCAAAACTCATTTATATTTCTTCTATCTACAATATCTACAACTGATCAGTAGACTACTTACAGTTCAAAAAGGTTAAGGATTTGAACAGGTAACTGCAGCACTTGCAGTTCCATCTGAGAATAAGAAGCCATAATATGACACATCCAACATAATTGTGCATTGGACATAACTCTGCATTTGTCAATTGTCTAAAATGCTCCTCCAAAAGCATCCTGTGAAGTAAGATAATTTCTTTATCATCCTGCTGGATCTAAATATGATGCTTGGTATGACTGGTTATCAAGCCACTATTCCAAGATATGCAACAAGAGTTCTCCATATTTGCTGAGGTACTGAAAAGGCCAGAGAGCTGTATTTGACAACAAAAACCCCACATTCACTTTTTCCTACAGTACCTTCCATCATCTTTATCAACTTCTTCAGGCTGCCAAACTGATCCTTGGTCTCCAATCTCTTTGGTCGACTACTATTTTAAAAATTTAAATATCATAAAATTATATCTGCCTTCCTTGTCATAAAATGCAGATCTGAGGGAGCAACTCTGACTTGACACCATGCATTTACCTTGTAGTGAAAGCTCAGATTTGACCATGCTTAGCTAGACAAAAAATCTGGCACCCCACTATCGACAGTAAAAGTCAAACCTGTCACTCTGAGGTGCTATCTCTCCAACACTGCATAATATATATGCATGTCTATATCTATCTATAGATATATATATATAACTGATATACATCTATCCTCATATTAAAATGCTACATAACAAAATCATCCATAACTGCTTCAGAAACCTTCAACCCTTCCCTCAACAACCCGGGATAAACATTAGTCACAGAAATATCAGATACGAAAGAGATTTCACCTTTCACAAAACCTGCATATTAACTGCAGGACTTAACTTTCACAAGATTTAAGCAGATGGTTGATTTTATAACATTAGTTGTAAATACAAAACTGTTTCTCCACCTCAGTCCCCCTGCCCACACATGAAAAAAAGAATAACAACAGAAAAAATAGTCTTTAAATAGATAGTGTTACTGGAATACAAGCCTTTTATTAATATTTTAATTATTTCAGAGGCATTAAAGTAATCTGCTATAGTGATAAGGTAATGTAAATACTTCTATTGCCACTACTATCTTGTCATAGAAAACAATAACCACCAAGTCAGCACCACTCATGTTCAAAATTTCAAAACTCATTTCAAGCTTCGCCAGAGCACTCAGCAGACCACAGTGGGCTGATTTACCTACAGCTGGCATTATAATACTAGAGCAAACTATCCATCCCTGTTTTATACAATGCCAACTTTAATTTTCAAATGCAGGCTTGAATATATTCACAAATAATTCAGCAAACCCCATCTACAAAAAAAAAAAGTTTAACTTGTAATTGGATACAGAACTTCTGTAATTATTACACAAGCATTTAAAACAAAATGCAAGTTCACCAAGCTAAAGAAAATTACTAACAGTTTGGAAAAGTCTCCTAACCCCTAAAACAGAAAAATAATATGGGAAGATCTGAGAGTTATTTTTGCAGTGGTGACTAAGAACATTATATATCATGCACAATGAAGTTAATTCAGGTGCTTTTCACTTCAAGGAGTTCCTTGTTTCAACATCTGCTGGCATTTCAATTCTACCTTCAGGATATTTCAGCTGTCAGTACATTTCTGTAAAGGGAAAAAGCCATAACAATTCTGACAGGACAATCCTAAACATGATTTGATAAACTTCTGTGAACTTCAGAAGTCACAATAGCCAAAGATACTGCATTTTACACTACATTAGATTAAAAATACCTTACCTCTTGATGGAAGCAGTATAATACACATAAGTAATAAGGAAAGCAAAAGGCATATAACCACACCAAATATGATTTTTAGCCGGGTCTGCAGAAGAGAAACAAACAATAATTACATTTTTAATATTGTCTGAAGTGCCCTTCCATGGCTGGTAAATAATGAAATCCTCCTTCTCTCTAACTGCTGTAATCCGTCCTAGCAACAAGCAAAAACATCCCTGCAGTACATACAAAAAGAATTCCCCTTCCTTCTTTAAAGCAAATATTTTCACATCAGAGCCAGTCTTGTCTAACAGCTGACAGTTTAAAACAAAGGATGTAAATGCTACCAAAAGTTGAATTCAGGAGCATACAGACCTTCATTTTCCTGTTGTATTCTAAAAGAATGTAAATTCTCTCTTCTGGGTGTTGGTCAGTAGATCTGGGAGAGGAGTTCGAAAAGGCAGTGTCTGTTTTCACAGTTGGAGGCCAAACCTCTGGCAGACTTTTTTTTTCCTACATACTTTTGGAAACTGTGCCAAATTTCAAAACCTTTCCATAAAATTGAAACCACACTTCAGGGGAAGTTCTTGGACAAGAAACGGACAGTGGGAGGCTATCGGGGTGGTGATTATGTACTTCCCATCAATGTGAGCTGTAACCAACATCTGCTTACACTAACTTGAGGTTTTGTGACTCATCAGATACTTGACATGCACTGTTTTTCTCTGCAAAGTATCTACTGTGTTTTTTGGCACTCCCCACTTTCTCGGGACATAGTCATGACCGTATTTCTACTCTCTACAGAGAAAGTAGAAGAAAATCCCATAGCTTTATTGCTTATGTGGAATTCACATATGTTTACTTTTAGAAATAATAAATGATGGCACAAGAATGTAAAACAAGCAGCAGAAACAGTACTGTTTAATGTCTTCCACATGTGAGGAGAATTGCTGTTTTCCCCTGAAAACTATGCACATCTATAGGCTACGTAGGAAAGCTTACAGAAGTAAATACATACAAGCCCAGCGGAAATTCTGAAATAGTTCTCCAACCGCCAATTACACCTATTTTATTTAGCCCACTGAAATGAGGTCAGCTGAAAACTGGGAAAACTGGAGACCGCAGTGTCAGGTTACATAATCCATCCTTCACGAGAGCGGAGAAAGGCTGGAAAAGGGAAGAACAAGTCCGCCGTGCCCGGTCCCCGACGTTACCCACACGCCGCGGCTGCCGCTGAGCCCGGCCCGGCCTGAGGGGCCCGGCCCGGCTCGGCCCGAGGGACCCGGCCCGGCCCGGCCCGAGGGACACAGAACGTGCACAAAACACCAGCTTTAAATGCTTAGCAGCCAAACACATTTATTAGTATTTTTTTTCTTTTTTTTTTTCCAGGAACCCAAAAATAGTTTGTAGTTATAATGTAAGCAACTGAGTTGCACATAACGGCCCGGCTCGGCCCGGCCCGGCCCGGCCTGAGGGACCCGGCCCCGCCTCCGCGACAGAGCCCGGCTCTGTGCCCTCTAGCGACAGGAACACACACGGACACGGGGACACGGGGACAGCGACACACACACAGGGATAGAGACACGCACAGGGACAGGGACACACACACACACGGGCACGGGGACAGGGATACACACACAGGGATAGAGAGACACACACAGGGACAGGGACACACACGGGGACGGGCACGGGGACAGCGACACACACAGGGACAATGGACACGGGGACAGGGACACACACATGGGGACAGAGACACACATACACAGGGACACAGATGGGGACATGGACACACACACGGGGACATAATACACATGCACATGGGCATACACACAATACAGACACACACACAAATGGACATACATATACATACACATATACATGGACACGCACACAGACACACACACATGTATACACACACATATGTATACATACACACACATGTATACACTCCCCCCCACACACACGTGGGAAGTGTCAGCTGCCAAAGAAGGCCACAGTGTGACAGAATATTCACATAAAACTTAGGGCTGGTGACTGGAAGTTGCAGGTTGGGCTTAGGTATGTTCATTTTGCATGCAGAGTCTGATGGCTCACCTCGCCTTTCTCCCTGCTGGGACAGACTTCATTTTCTGCTGAGGAAAGGAGTCTGCAATGGTGGTGCCTCTGTGTGAAAGTCAGGCACTGGGACTGATTTTTTAGAAGAGGTTAACAAGGACCAAGCACCCAGATCTTACTGAAATTCAGTAGTTGATGGGTTTAACAAATCCTCAGGCTTCTCTGAAAATTGAAAATCTAGCAGATGAGATAGGTTTTCTGTCACATCAAATTTTCCAGCAGAACTTGGGCTAACTATGAATTTATTACAGAGTATCACAAAGAAAAAACATTTAATATATTACCCCTCAAGTGGCCAAGTTACTGCCTTAGCTTAACAGTATGGGTTGGAATTTGAATCCTAACTGTTACACCAGCCTTGGTGAGGCAGAACTGATCTGGGTTGTATTTTGGCAATATTCATTGCATTAGACTCGGAGAGAGAATTTTTGAAAATATTCAAATTTATCATGTGGAAAAATCAGTGATATGAAACATGACTTATTTTCTCATTAAAATTCAGTTCCCCTCTCTCCGCAGTTTTTGTCACAACAATAAATTACAAGTTGAAGTTTCTGAATAAGAAAAAACATAAAAACAAGATGAAGTTTCTGAATAAGATCCATCCTGGTCATGTAAGACATGCAGGACAAAAAGGCTGAGAAGGCTAAAATATATTGTTTACATATATATTTGTTTATACAATGTTTGTATATACATTTTTTGTATATATATTGTTCATGTATATTGTTTGTTTTGCTAAAATACACTGTCTAATAAGGGCAGAATTCAGCTTAAAACCAGTAGCTTTCCTAACAAGATAAAACTGCATCTACTCAAAATTTCCATAACAGAAAAGAATTGTGACAAAAGAATTTTTCCCCTTGTAACTCGTGCTTCATATTAATATTTCCAAACTGCTACTTATTTCCTAGCATTCCATAGTTAATGCTGTTTGTATTTTCAATAACATGGTTCAGAAAAATACATTTTTTCCTACCAACATTGGTTATTTCTGACAACCAGAACATCACAAAATTGCAAATGTAGGTTTTTGATCAGGCTAGTTTTCCATTCCACATGTGCAGCTTCTTCTAATGAATGCATACTTAGAGAATGCTTCAAAGGAAATGATTCAATCTCACATGATCTAAAAGGCTTTACAAAATGACTTTGTGCTGCATACTATGTATTTGTCTACTTCAGGAATCAAATTATTTAGGCATGAGTTTAAATAAGACTCACAATGGCTGCAGATTAGAAGAAAAAAATTACCTGTCAGAGAATGACATTTACAAGCTTTGTAGAACTGCTGCTGATGCCTAAACTCCCTTCTCTGGACTGTTCAGACTAGTACCAGTGAAGAAGCAAACAGCAATTCTTTCAACAGCCAAACTCTTACTAACTTGTAAGAGAAATAAAAGTGTAAGAAAGGTAGAAAGAGGGTAAGTCACTTGGAGAAATGAACAAATTATGGAACAGTTTGGCCAGCAGCTATCCAACCAGTTATGCACCTACTCAAAGGTTACTAAAGTATTTACTCTTCACATGTGAGGAAATGCAGATTTACAGATGTAGGTTGTGCATGACATCAGACCAAAAGGAGACAGCAATGAACATACAGCTGAGGTGGATCCAGTTCTTAAGCAGCCACACACACAGCTAGACAAATCCCCAGTGACTTTCTTCTTTCCACATTTGTGAACTAATAAAATCTGTAAGTAGTAAATACAATCAAGATTTGTCACACTCCCTAGAGGACGCTGGGTCCCTAAAGGCAATAAATGCAGAGCTAAGCAAAAGATAAAATACAGCAATTTATCTTGTTTGTTACAAATTCACACTTCCTGGATGGGCAATAGGGGCGTCTTTTACAACCCCATTCAGAGAAAATAACTTGACTGGAAATTCGTTACCCTACACACCAGCAGGATTGATTAGAGGTTCATTATGCATTATGCTGAAGTGAGACTGTGCAAACACTAAGCTTTGGTGACAATGTGGCAGAGTCACGCCAGGAACTGGGAGTGTAACAGCACCCAGGTGAACAGGAAGAAGCCCATGTATGTTTGTCACACAAGTCTGCAGCACATGTGCAGAAATTCATCTGCATATACTTTCGTTGCTTCAGTAAAGGGAAGTATAAAAAGCTCAGATTTCAGAAAACCTACTCAGCATGGAAATTTATTTGATTGAAGACCCAGAAATCTATGAAATGATGTAGTATTTTTACCAGTGTTTTACACTTATTTAAAAGTACTGAATAAACTAATTCAGATACTTGAAAATGCTATGTACAGTGTATTATATTGCATTTATTTACCTGTAACAACTCATTAATACAGAAATCCAGAGATTACTCAGATGATGAATGATATCTGGATGACTTCCCACAAGGCTATTCTAATAATTAATTCAGTTACTGTTGTAACAACAAATAAACCTTCCTTCCACTCTCCAATATCTTACTTGCAAAGGCTGGGGTGAGGGGAGGAGAGAAATCTGTCCATGAGAAATATTGAGAATCATTATACTATTTTTACAGTGAGACTACTACCATCCTTTAAATTTCTAGGGTGAAGCTATGGTATTATTACTGTCTAAATACTTCCAGTGGAAGAGAATTAACAGTATCACAGTTGGTAAACATTAGTTATAGCGATTTATTGAAAAAAATACACACCTCATTATGTAGCCAGGCTAACAGTCCTATGAAACTGACACACAGAGAGTCACTTTGGCAATGTGCTTCTTGGACACAAAAATAATCAATTTCATGTTAAGGGCTTGATTTCTTGAAACGTCTTCTAAGGGAAACCTAATTTTAGTCTGTGAAAGTGTATGAGCTTTCAGCTGTATTTATGAAGGGAGGAATTCAGTCATGTAAACACTGACGTAGCAACAGTGATCCAGAAATAATGGGTGATACCTTCTTTACGTGGCTCCTCTTTTGAGATACTTTATCTTCAAAATGGTTATAGCATGAAGAAAATAATGACCATGGTATATCTTAAGGTCTCTTTTCAATGTTCTGGGATTGACAACAGGTCATCTCACACACTTTTGACAGTGTTGTCATCCTGTAGTGAAAAGAGACAGGCATTTGTTCCATAAATACACGACTGCAATGCATTTGCCATCTTTGTCCAGGAGTACAAATCTGTGTGCAGATAGCAGCTGTGTGACTTTGTCCTTCTCCTTTCTTGTTTCGCTTTTTGTCTTCAAGACAGTTTCCGTATGTCCAGGAGCTTTCACAGTGCTTAAGATGCAGCATTCTCTATGGGACACAGGAGCTTCAGATCAACAGAGAGAAGTTCAAAAGGGCTTTTGTTTTCATTCCAATTCTTTAATCTTCATCACTTGAAGGACAATGAGCTGCATAATCAAAACTAGGAAACCTGATGGGCAGGTCTCCCCATTTCTTAAAAATATTGTTTGTTGTTTTCTTGTCTGCTAACACAACCACAAAATTTCTGATTTTTAGACAAGGCAGGTCAAGACCTCGGTGAACCATCATATTTCCCCAAGCCTGCAAGTAGAAGGAAATTGCATTTCAGATAAAATAAGACAAGATCATTAGACAGAAACAAACACAGACAACAAGAAGAGTACGAAAATAAGATGTTTCTCACTTGTCCACAGTCTTTGCATATAATTTCCCCATTTGTCTGGTAATCAGCACGCTTATCTTGCAGTGCTTTATTTTCTCTTGTATGATAAAGACTTCTGAAAAAGACACAGCACCCATCAGAATCCATTAGTCATTCCATGCTACATACAGACATATATAAACAGTGACTAAGATTGCTGCAATCAGATATGAAACCTAAAAAGACATAGACTGTTTGAGAAAATGCAAGGTCATGCTTCATACACCTAAGTAATGATGAAATACACATGTACTCCATATCCCTCTTCACTGCATTTCAGGAGCTGCATCCTCCCTCATACATCTTGAAGTGGGAGCAGCAGGTTCTTGTTCAAATAACAGACAGATCTAGCTTGTTTTCTCAGGAGCAATGGAACTGTCAATGAAGTAATCCCTGAAAATTAAAGGTTTTCTTTTTGTTCCCTGTAGTTCAACCTTAACCCTTAACAGAATCATTTGGCTCTGACTACCCAGACCTGCACAGATTATGTGTACATTTATTTAGGGAGTACTTGATCCTGAAGGTTACTATTAGCCTGTGCAGAATGGAATATACACCATACTACATAGTAAGTGACCTAGTTAATAGTACCACAGAAGCTGCATCTTTTTTTTTAAGTCTTAAACTCAATTCACCTTGAAATCAGGAATAAGAACAAACATTTTATTCAAGCTCCTTAACTATAAACTCTATAGAGCCTAGGACCCAACAATATTGGAATAATCTATTTTTTTCTCACAGGGCCTAGAGGGTTACAGGCCCTGTTACAGCCTTGATGAAAAGAAAATCTGTTTCTGCCTGAAAGAGATAAAGCAGTTCATAAACACTTACTGGAAATCTTTTTTCACACTGACATGATGCATGTCTTCAATAACTTGTATGTCTTCTCCAGAACATATCAGCTTGGAGCAATTTTTGCATAAGAATTTTATTAGTGAAGGATTTTTCTTGTATGTCTTGCGCTGATCTCTCATCACCTTCATTTGTTTTTCCACTATACTTTGCAACTGGAAAGTCTGAATCTAGAAACAGATCAGTAAGAGCACTGTAACATTCTGGTGGAATGACAGTTATAGTTTTCTTTCTCAGTTATTTTACTGAGTTCACTGTCAACATGACTTCTAGTCAATTTTCCCTTGCTTGTGTGTTTTCCCCTTACCAATAGAAAACCAGACTTTTCTAAAGGACAAGAAAACAGATTATAAAACAAATATTGGCAAAAGAATTTAAAGCCATATGTAGTAACTCATATTATTTCAAGTTTTTCTCTAAGTAGATCTCAAATAGAAAATATTCCATACAATATAAATCAGTATTCTTTAAAGGGAAAGTGCAGACTTGCAGTGAATACCTTTTTTAAATACTCTTCCTGTGGCATCTTCTGGACACGCTGAATGGCTTTATACATCATTTTCTCACGAAAAATATTAACACTTTCACGTTCAACAGCCCCTGAGCCACTTGAAGCCACAAGAGCATAGGTGCTTTCATCAGCTCGAGCTCTACCACGAGCCTACAATTTGCAAGGAACACAAAAATAAACACCACAATACTCCCTATTACATCACACAACAATTTTTCCTAGTTTTGTAATGGAAGACATGCACTATTCCATATGCACTATTTCCAAAGTGCAGTTTTTTCCATTTAACTCAGATAAAGAATCAGTGAATAACACATACTATTTCTGCAGTATCATCCATGATACCTGTGAGAACTGCTCAGGAGATTTGTAATTAGCACGTTTTGCAATGCCAAAACTATATTTTGTTACCAAAATATAAGCATGCATTTGAATATTAAATATATAAATATTTGTGTTCACAAGTTAAAGGAGAGCATGTACTAAACTGGTATTCTGATATGTAATAATTTCTCTTTAGCTGATGTTAGTGTGGTGTCCATACACTGGTGGTACAAATGCCTCTTGTATCAATTGGTCTGATGACCATATTCTTGTATCCCTTCTATTAAATAAGCTTAATGTTTGTATAGATCTTTGAATTGATGCTACACCATTACAGAGAGAGGCAAATTTTATACTGTATACAGACTGAGGATGGAAATTGGAAATGAACAGTGTTGTAAGAACTTTTTCTCTTTTAGCATTCAAGTATTTAAAAATTATTAATATTAAATATTAAATATGAAAACTTATTAAAAATAAGTTATGTATGCAGAAAACTCATACCTGCACCATAGCAATTTCATTGGTGACGAGGCCATAGCGAATAACAATGTTACACTCTTTGATGTCCAGGCCTTCCTCAGCTACAGTAGTTGCAATTAGTAAATTTATATTTCCACATCGAAATTTATCAATAACGTCCCTTTGCTCATTCTGTAAATTAAAATAATTAAATTAACTTTCAGTATTAGTTTCTGTTACCAGTTACTTCTAATTAATAAGTTTCAGGAATTAAAATCCCATAATTTCTCAGCTTAGTGCCAAACATTAAGTGGCCTTAACAACTGCATTTAAGCATCTTGCAAAAGAAGGAGTTTCTATTGAATATAACATGAGTTCATCACCGTATTTTGAGGGAGGAGGGAGCAGAAGACAATCCTTTTATGGTAACTGGGCTTGGAACTTTGTAGCCTGTCACAGGTACAAGGAGATTTGATAATATAGTTGTTCTATTGTTTTCAAATTTTTTAAGTACTTACTCATAAGACAGGATTTCTATCACTTCAGTAATTTCTGATTAAAATACAGACTTCCAGCTCTAGTTCTAGAGCACTTAAAATTCCCAATAATATATGGAGGCTATAACTCTGTTGATCTCATAGCACCCAAAAGAACAACAATGACACACTTAAAAATAAAACATCTAAATCACAGACATCTGAATCAACTGGGTGTTTGTTACCAGCTTGAGCAGAAGAACAGAAACTTGCTATCTGCTATATTCAGTTTCAAAATGCAAAAGCTATTGTTTTGTTTGTGCAATGTACCACAGAAATTAAATTCCAAGTTTGATAGAACTCAAGCAACTTTTTGAGAGAATTTTTCCTTGAAACTCAGGGCAGCAGAAGAAAATGGACTGTTTAAGCAAAACACACCATTTTTGCTTAAATGCTGATATGGGGAGTAAAGACCAGAACAGAAGAGACATGAAGTACTTTGATTTGAAAATGTTTTAAATGAAGGTATGAATTGCCAGAGAGATGTGGTGTATGAAATCAACGTAATGGTACAAGATGGACACAACTCAGTGATCAATTGTGATATTTTTGGTATGAATTCTGGCAAGTTTTTTTTCAATGGTTATGCGTCAGTGTGAGGCATGCATAGAAATTGGTGTAATTTGATTTAAGCAATGATATTACAAAAAGACAGGAATAATCACCTTTGTAGTTTTATTTCTCAATTCAGCAGCTAAAATATAATGTGAATTACTGTTGTCCAGATAAGCATAGACTCATTTAATTGCATTTTTGCTCTTTCCATTTTTTTTACTTTTGCTTCCCATGCCTTGCTACAACTTGAGTCCTTTTTGACTATATGCTGCTCTAGGCAACGGATGCTGGCTACTCATATTGCCATAGAATCCAAAACCAAAAAAACTTGTTACTTGTGGAAATAAAATTATTCCAACATTATTATTCACATATGTTTATGAAGTTAAGTTGCTGGCAGGTATGAAACCAGAACTCTGGGCTCCGAACTTCAGTTCACTGGCCTGGTACTAAGACAATCTGCTTTCCAAAATCATGTTTACAAAGGTAATGTTGACATGCATGGTTCTATACCTGAGTCATGGGCTTCATTTCACTCTTATGTCCAGCACCGATAAGATAATGGGCCCTAATTCCCACTTCTTCAAATTTTGGGTTGTCCTTAATCCACTGGAAAAGAGCACAGGCACTTAGACGAGTCTTTGTGAAAATGATTCCTCGAGGTTCCCCAGTCTTCGTGAACTCCTCCATTAAAGTATTTCTCAACTCCGTTAGCTTCTCATTTTCATTTTCTGGCTTTTTAGTCAACTCTTTCAGCTGTTTCTTTTTTGCTTTAAAAAGAACAGATGGAAATTAAGAAAATGTAGCCATGTAAAGCAGTTCGAAACAAAATAAACCCCAAAACCCACAAAGAAAAGAGCAACTTTCTATATAATTCTCCCAACAGGGCTAATTCACATTCAGTTTGAAGAGCTGGGGCATACCAATTATTTCTGAAGTCGGTTTATAGTCACTAAAAACATACTAATCAACCAAAATAAATCACCATTATCATACACTTTGCCTATATTTCATGGTAAGAATAAGCCAAAGGAAAATGCCTGCCTATACACACAAAGTTGGTACAAAGTCAAATGCACTGTAATAAAGAGCTAAGTCACAGCTTATGATATTTACAAAGCTATTTCAAAATCACAGAAAAAAAAGTCTCACAAGGAGGAATGGATTAATATGAACAGCCTTCGAGCTGATAATGGTTTTATAAATTTAGACATAAATTGTCCATGGGACATGAATTAAAGTAGGAAGCCTCACTAGAAACATGCAGTACAGTAGTCACCAGCATGGACATGTTGTTTTTGATATTACAGCTCCAAGACATTTCAATGCACTCAGTGAACTGTCAAATGAATGATTGTCCTCAACTGGCTCCATTGACCAGAAGGAGGGAGGATTCCTCATGTGTTTTAAATTTTTAAAAAACTTCTATTTAAAAAGCTATGTCATTATCAGATGATTATGCAAACACAAGAACACCTTAAGGCAGGGACTTTGTGTGTTAGCACACTCTGATGTCATGACCCTGTGCAGACTATTGCAGTGTACCTAATCCAAGGCAGTCATACTCAATGCACCACAAACTGCTGCTCCACCTAGACAGCGACTTTATGACTAGTCTTATTCATATTTTAGAATGTAATCAAACATAGAAACACATACAAGAAGTAGATAAATTTAACAAACTCTCGCAATTTTCCACCTTAGTTAAACCTACGCTAAAGGCCCCATGGCGCTTTTCACCCAAAGATGATTTCTGCTCTTAAAGCTGAGAAATTTTAGATTTTCTTCTAATACACCTAGCACTTTCAGTGGTAAAATCCTAACAAAATGGAATTCATTTTTCATTGACATTTTTCATTCAATTCAAGTTCTTTGGACTTCATTTACCTGCAGAAATAAAAGCAACCAGAAATTACACTAATGAAACTGAATTTTATTTTTAGTTTAAATTTTTGGTTCTCAGCAACAGCTCACTACTGAAAATCTAAACAAGGGGGAATAGACATGTATGAAGAGTCATTAAAACCATGCTGACATTATCGAACTTATAGTTTTCAATCTTTTTTTTTAAATTTCTCAGTGATAGTGAGAAAAATGTGTAGTTCATGTAGATACATGAAGCTGGGTCATATTCTGCAGTATAATCTATTTTTGTTTGTACCACCCAAGAGCCATGGGTGATGGGAACAAACTTGTCTAGTTCTTTCTCCTTGCAAAGGCAGTGAAGGGTTTTCAATCTTTTTTTTTAATTTCTCAGTGATAGTGAGAAAAATGTGTAGTTCATTGGGTACAGGAAGCTGGGTCACATTCTGCAGTATAATCTATTTTTGTTTGTACCACCCAAGAGCCATGGGTGATGGGAACAAACTTGTCTAGTTCTTTCTCCTTGCAAAGGCAGTGAAGGAAAAAAAAAGAGTAAAAAAGATTAATGAATGAATCCTAGTTCCAAGGTGACAGATCTGAAAAAAAAGCAACTAACTTTGGTCTTTGCAGTTTGATCTTTTGTTTAATTTTCTAACGAAATGTTCTTTACCTGAAACTAATTTGAAGTCAGCACTCTCCTTTCTTAGTATATAGACAAACAAACTGGCAGAAAAGGTTGGTTAAGAACTCATTATTTCATTACTTTTGTATTCTGTTTGCTCAACCTTTTGCCCCCTAAGAGCGTCTACTGAAATACATATTTTATGTATCTGTTAAGAGTGTCCTCAGGGACACTTCACTGGATGAAAGCAGAAAGCAGCTTTTATTAACTAGCAGCAAAAACAAAGGTGGGAGCGGAAGAACCATTATTACATATTATGACATGATCACACTAAGATGCTGTTTAATACATTCAAAAGTATGAAGTGGAATATCAAGGCACTGTGATAATAAACAACACAGCAGTTTCTAATGGGCCCATGCAAACCATGTTAGTGCACAATTATGGATTTCAAATATTAAATATCACAATGTATTTCAAACTCACCATGAAATAAACCTATTAGAAATTCATCTGTTTCATCCTGTTTTGATACTGCTGGTTCATCATCATCATCATCACTCCTTACTGTCTTCTTACTTTTCTCCTCTTTATAGAAGTTATTTAGGTGATTGTAGGCATCCACCATTCGGATGGTGTCATTTATCTGGAGAGCATCGTTGTATTTCTTCAAGTGCTCTGCACAGACACGTTCCCTGCGTTTTTCTTCTTTTGCAGCTAGAAGGGAACAAAAATACAAAAAAAGTCTTAGTATAGAACGACGCAAAGGAATCCAAATCTGGGGTATATTTGCTATGCAGTTACCTCTTTTCTCTTCTCTGATCACCCACTGTTCATATGTCTGAGTTCCAAACTCAGAGCTCGGATGCAGCTGGCAATAGTTTTGTATTTCTGTCATGATCTCAATAATTCTCTCTTTAAATGGATCCTAGAAATAAATTGACCAGGCAAAGTAAGTAAGCACCTTCTGGCAATAAAAACATTGGCTAGTACCACATTGAGTAATTTTCAAAAAAACTTAAACCTTAAATTAAAGAAGTAAGGCTGTTAAGTGTGTTTAGAGATATGGAAATATAACTATATGAATATTACAAAAATTATACTGAGAAATAGCACTTAAAAAAAAATTTGAATGTATAATTACATCAATAGTTATATTTCAGCTTTAGAATGCCTTTTGACCAGATAACTCCAAATATAACTGACATAAGTAAAAATTTAATTTTATTTGATTTTACTGATGCTTTTTGAAACAGAGGAAAGCAACAATATTCAAATTAGCACTCTGGATCATCAAAAGTCTATAGAAAAAGAGTATTAGGCAAAAGTTTTCGATACTGTACAAGACATTTTTAAAGCAAAATAAAACTTTAATGCTAATTTTTTTTGAAAAAACATACCCTTTTTTTGTCATCTGCAATCACAGTCTTCTTAGATGGTTCTTTCACCTGATTCTTTAGCTGGGAGGCATGCTCTTCAACAGTCATAATCCTACATGCATCAAGATTGGCACAGATCTGGGAGAAAACAAAATGTTATTTCTTTAATACTGAATGAGTTATTTCACATGAAAACTGAATTAATGCAACAGAGCTTCTTGTTTAGCTATTGAGGTTTATATAACTTGATTTTCTTCCCACAGAAATTGGATAAAGGCAGTATCAGCACAAGAAAAGTCTAAGTCTTTGAGAAACATTGGAGATAAGCTGCACAAGTTGACAGAAGTGATCATAGCATACAGGAAAAAAATTGTAGATCAGGATGCAAACCAAGTATTTTGAGAAGGAAAATATAGCGTCAGTACTTTGGGAGAACAGATTTTGGAGCACAAAATAAATAAAAATAATGGTGAAATTAAAAAAAAAATTAGGGATTAATTATAAATTAAGGGCTGTTGTGAGAGTACGAAATAATTTGAGACAATTTTTCCTGCAACAGGACGACATAGAGAGAATTTCTGTGCTAAGTGCACAGCTGTATTGGACTTTTCGGCTTTTGACCTCTTCCAAGGAGAAAATATGTATTATTAAGTAATTAAGTAATAAGGGAAAGCATAACATTATTCTGAGCAAAGAAACCAGTAAAGGAGACTGAGAGGTGATCTTTTTAATGTCTTCAGTCGTGGTTGTATATTTCAGCTTGCATATTCAGATTAACCTTCAGATACAAATCCCAGAATCCTATCACTAGGAATTCAGAGCTGATGAAAAGGAATTTTCTGTTTTTTCTGCCAGCAAGTTTTTGTGTCAAAATTCTGTCTACTTCAATACAGCATAAAAAATTCTTGCAGGCCTAACTTATTCATACCACACTCTTTTCTGGTACAGTTTACCAGTCAGGAGTTTTCACTGCCATACTGGGCTAAATTCTACTTTTCTATTACTAATGCAAAACCATTTAATTTCAAATAAAATATAGTTTCTTTAAGTATAGAATTTAACAGACTATCTTCAGTCAGGTGTTCATGCAACCTCAGTGAGTAACTCTAACTGAAAAAAACAAAACACATTTGTATGCTACCTGTATCTCACAAGTGGTTTCTGCTTTGTTTAAGTATTCAACATTGTTTTTCAATTTTTCAGACTCACAAAAATGCTCATCTTAGAAAATACCTAGAAATACAGACATAAAATACATTTTGTCCCTAGTATTTAGGGATACACAGTAAATTAAAAGCCATCAATGGAACAATAAGACTTTCAGTAACCATAAAACTGTACTACATTGTGGATTTCTTGCCTCTGATCTTGGGAATTTTTTTCAAGTGAGGCAATCATTTAACTTCCCTTTTCAGTAACCCTACTCCTCCTGTAAAGTAACCTTTATTTGTATATATATTTCCATTATTTTTTAATGGTTATGAGCTGAACTTCCATGTACACAAGGGAAAAAAAAATCAGATTGTCTATTTGGAGCCTAAAACTGACTTTAAAAGTTTTACTTGAACAAGACAATATCCCTTTGATGTTTTGTAAGTGTTAGGGGTATTTACTTTCAAAATATGCTCTTCAGCTTTTGAGTAGGATGTTGCACCTCCTACACCAGGTGAGGCTGTAAGTCCCAGAATCTGAGGCTGTGGGATCAGTGGTTTGTTTTCTTTTGCCAGTTTCCTGTTCTTCATCTTTTCTTTTAAGTAACGTCTCATTATATTATTGTAGACACCTTCCTTTTGAGTGTGATGACACTCATCGATGATGATGAGGGAAAAATCTGGAAAAAAAAAAGACTCCTGAAGTGAATAATTCTACTTCAAATGCACAATTTTTGTGACTAAATCTTGTAACAGGTAAGAATGGTGTTGAAAAGAGCCCATCAGTTTGTCTGAGAACTAATGTACTAGGAAATTGAAGTACTGGAGGAAGGCATGGGTGGATGCTGAATATATTTAATGGACTTTGGAACCTTTGCTACAGTCCTGATGTGCCAAGTAGTTTTGCATTTCATGTAATGGAAAAAAAAAGACTTTATATTTTTGCAAAAACAATCTAATTATATAAAGAATTTCAGAGAAGTATTTTTCATAGCTTACCAGTGGTAAGAACATATCATAGTTGAACTCAATGCTATCTTTTATATCCCTAACTATCTGACAAACTACATATTGTTTGCTTTTGAGAAGATACATATGTTAGAAGCCTTTCAGACATTCTTGGAAGGCTTGTTGTGGTCAAAATATGCTTCCATTTTGTAGCAACACAGAGATTTCCTCCCTATTAGTGTCCAGTTAAAACATTTATATTACTTTATGGATGTGTTATTGGAAAGAACAAACAGATTAGTGGGAGCACTACCAGTCATCTCTCTCTTGTAGAGGAGGAAACCAGTGGAAATTCAGACAAGTATAATGTGCTTTTTGGTCACAGTATATTTACATGCAAACAATATACTATACAACGAAGAAAAATAAAATTATTTTTTGTTTCAAATTTCTCAAAATATATAGAAAACATATTTTGAATCTTTCTGAACATGCAGCCAGTGACATATATTTCAAGGTTCTGAGCTGAAAGATTCATGAAAATTTTTCTGCTTCTCTAGCAGCAAAAATGGTTTACAGAGCTCCCAGACCTTCCGCAGCTGGCCAGTAACTCTCTAATTTTACATTGTTTCCAACAATGTGAAGACAGTTTGTGGACTGTAAAGAAGATCACTGAAATTATCAGGGCTAATCTTTTACACATATTTTTTTAATGTGGACAATTTCCATGGTCTTGTTTACACATTGATGTGTAAACATATCGATGTGCTCAAGTTGTTGCACCACTACAAGTCAGTTTTCAACAACTGGCAGCAGAAGTTGGAAATTAACAGAGAGCTAAATCAGTCTCAGCTGGTGTTGAAGAACCTTAAGAAAGATGGAGACTAAACAAGGGAAGTTATGTTGGAAAGGCTACACCAAACCCTTCTCCTAGGAAAGTAAGCCAACGCTCCATGTCACTAGGGAAAGCTGATTCCCTTCACACTGGTTTGGGAAGCCAGTTTGGACAGGAGTGACGTAGTTTCAAACCTAAATCTTATTTATTTCCAAGATTTCTACACATTGCAAGATTTCAGAAGCAGTGCTGGCAGTTTCTCAGTTATTCTGCCAACATGAACTTACTGCCTCTGATTTTGACCATCATCTCCATCACACATATTCTATAACTACTTGTGTAGAAACTAACCTACCAGAAGGGACGTGTTTCTTCTGCTAAGGAAGTGATACTTTAGAAAGTCCATACAGGGACTTCAGCCCTTGGTAAAGAGAGTAAACATTTAATAAAATGCAAATAAGAGAGTCCCCTCCATTTCACTGAGGCTGGAATTCCATATTACATGTAATGCAGATCTCTGTGGAAACAGATGAAAAAAGTACGCAGAGAAATCTGGAAAAAAACTTGTAACTAATTAGGATGATTTATAAAGGCTGTGAGTTAACCAAATCACAGCTATAGAAATGGAGCTGGCTGTGTTCATGCTTGCTTGGCTTTGGTCCAGCTGAACCTACGAGCACAGGTGTAACAGCACGGAAAAAACCCCTGAGGTGCGGGGCAGCCTGAGTTCTGGAAAAATGTACCTCCTTATGAAGGAAACTTCACAAAGTGTGAAACCCATTCAACCCACTTCATTACACAATCTGGTTGGGACTCAGCCCAATTCTAAACAGGCCATCAGTTCCAGTAGAAATGTTCAGATGCCTCCATACAGCATTCCAAAATGATTTAGATGTAGGAAAGTTTATTAACTTAGATGCAGTGGAGAGGAAATAAGTCTAAGAAAATTGCTGGTATTCTGCCTAGGTTAATAACAAGGCATTCTGAAGGGGGGAATGCAATTCTGAAGCACCCAAGTGGCTCTGCAGGAGTTAGTTTGGATCAAGCAGTACCCTAGTCAGCACCAGGCACTGACAGACAGAGACCAGCCCCTCAGGTTTCTCTGCTGTGACATCCAGACCAATGCTTTTACCTCAGGGCCATTATTTGGAATATATCACAGCTCTCCCCTACATCCTTCACCATCTGAAAAGGAGTTGATTGCAGGCAAATAGAGGGAGAAGCTAACATCTCACAGAGGAGGGTCACTGCAGCCCATGCCTGGGAGCCGACCTCATGGGCTGTTCTAATTGCACCTCCCTGAGAGATAATACCATTTCCTTTCTGATCTCCCAGAGATACCTGCCACTACAGCATTCTGGGAAAACAATATTGCCTTCTTTATCTTTTGCTTTCTTCAACTTCCTTCATGTGTTGTAGGAAACTATTATATCTGCTGAGCTCAGAGAGACACAGTTATAAGCCATCATATCACTGTATATTGCAAAATCACAGGAGTTTAAAGAATATAACTTTTACAACAGATTGGTTTTTATCTTGTGTTCCATTGCACTTCTCAAACTACCAAGTGCATTTGAGTTTTGATAGTTTTTTCTCATCCTCTATATGTCTTCTATGAGACGTGACTCAATGCTCTTTTAAGCTTGGAAAATGGAACCATGCGCACAAAGTTGTGCTTAAGAATTTATTTAGATAAAATAGGAAGCATGAAAAGTATTTAGTACAAATAAACCACAGAGTCTAATTTTGGCCTGCATGCTTGTTAATTGAGATATGATTTTGACTGCACCTTGTATTTATAAAACAAGTAAATTGAAAAAAAAAAACTACTGAATGTGGCACATTTTTACTCTGCAATTTTTCAGAATAGAGACATACTTTTAGACCCTGTGTAGAAATTTCAGAATAAAATACTTGCCTGATAAGTGGACACTTTCTTCATCTTCCTTGGATGCATTTAACAGTGAATTCTCAAGGATCTGTGCTGTACTGATGATGACATCGTTTCTTCTGACAACTTCAGGAAATGAGATTTTCAGCTGAGAATCACCACTTAAACCAATAACCTGATACCAACGCTTCAGGAATGGACTAAACTCTGTTTTTAAATGCTGTTCTACCAATGGAACCTGAACAAAAGTTTTCAAAGAATTTAAAACATATTAAACACAGGATTAAAAATACATGCCTGTTTGCCACAAATGTTGTTAGATAAACAAAAGAAAAGTAAGCAGCAAAAATCCCCAAACCAACTTCCCCCTGAAACTTCTCCTATAAAACCTTTTTGTCCAAAGAACTTTGGCTTAACTGAACCTTTGAAAGAATGAACAAACCATGCATGCTCTGGTTATTTAGCTGAGCTTATAAAGTGTTTTCACATTTATCTTATAAGAGGATATGGATATTTTTTATAATGTAAATAAAATTCTTAATGTATTTCTATATTTTAATATTACAATTGAATATTAATTTATATGTGCTAAATTTAACTGCAAAAATTAAAGCAATTATCAGAAAATCTGACAAAATGTTCCTTAACTACTGTGAGACTCATTAGGTGGCCTTCATTAACAAACTGAAATACAGAATACAAAAAATATTTTTATTTTTCAAAATTCATTACAAAATAAAATTGTACTTTTCCCAATAATGTGGTTATTACAGCATATCTAAATTTGCACTTGCACTGGGGTACACTAATGTAATTTGTGCTTGCACAAGGCTGATGGTGCAATGGAGATGATGGTCTAGATCTGTATGTCTTTAAACACAATACACCTGGAGAAGCTGAGAATTGTGTTTATATTAATTTTAAAGTTTTTGTATTAACAATGCATGATGTTTGAAAAATACTATTCTTTACAAAATGGACCAACTTACCTTATTAACAAGTACTATGACTTTTCCAGGCTCTGATGCTCTTTTCTTCTTATCCAAGTGATCTTTGGTAATGTAAACAGCCACTCTGGTTTTACCACTGCCTGTAGGGAGACATATGATAATATTCTCCCCATTCAATGCTGGCTTTGCAACTTCCATCTGGTAATCTCTCAGGGTCAGATCTGGCTCAGGTGAGGCTCTCCTCTCCACTTCATCTTCATCTAAGGGAACAAAGAAATACAAATTTCAAACAGGAGGCACAGAACATGTATCAGAGGAGTGAAAAAATTTCAAAGGGAAAAATATTAATTTACTATCAGAAGTATCTTCTGAATAGAAACAGCACACTAGCACAGACAATGTTGCTCTGAGGACCTGTGCAGCTCTGGATCAGAACTGCTTCCATCCAGTCAGCACTCAGGGCAGGTGCAATAAGCCACAGTACAGTTTCACCTATCTACATTGAAATGACTATTAGGTATAAATTCAAATGATACAGTTCAGTAGCACTGGGACCTACAAAGGTTGTGTTTGGAGCTGCAGTATTTATAACCTAGCCAAGCTTCTATGACATTCTCCTTTATCAATACTGAAATTTATTTGGTTACAAAGGAGTTACCTTTTTAAGTATTTCCCAGAAAATGAAAATTGAGCCATAGAAAGAAAAAAAGATATGGAACACTTCAAAATGGTTAAGGGAGTTATAAAGTATAGAGACCAAATAGATAAGAAAATTCAATTGCCCATACAAGATGGAGCTAACTGCAGAATGTATCACACCTACTCATGGTAGATTACATTGCTTCTTAGCCTGACACACACATAATGCAATTGGATGTTCATTAGAAAGCCATATACATTTGCCACCTAAGGCTAAAGCCTTCCACCTCTTATTGGAAATGCAATGCAAAGTTTAGATCTATGGTTCGCAGAACAAACAATTTTCTAAATGTAAAAGTGAAAAAAATACTGCTGAATTATTTTTAGTAAGAAAAGCATATCAAATCTCTTGAGTTTACATATATTTAGGGAGTCAGAACTTATATATATATATATAAAATCTCAACATCAGAAGGATTTATTTCAATTGACTTTTCATGGGTTTTTTTTCCTACAAATAAGTTTACTTATACTCTTCAAGTATTAACTCTCAGTGAAGAAAATGCACAAATTCATTCTACTAGATTAAAAATGAGGGGAGAAAAACCCTAGCTTTGTTTCCTGATGATATCATTCAATGCAGAATCATGAGAATTTTATTATCACTGATACATTACCCACAAAGTAAGTATATTTTTCTAGTATTCCTGATTCCATTAAATAAAATTAAACTAACAAAAAGTAATGAAGCTTGATAAAACACTGCTGATGGAAACATCTGAATGCCATTCTAAAGTGTTTTTTGCTTGTTTTGCCTTTTAGTGTGAGTGCAGTGCTACCTGGACACAGGGACATTTGCACCAGAGAGTACTTGCTGTTACTTATCTGACTTCTACCACTCTCTTTTGAGGAAGAACATTGTTTGCTTTCTGGTTGGCTAAATTCAATAGCTCAATCATATTGAAACTAGCACTTTATCACCCATCTGTTTGGTTAAATTTCAGTTCCTTAACATCCTCAATTAACAGTACAGGCCTGAAAAATATTTAACTTAGCTCTCTCCTAGCTTCTTCAGCCCTTGTTTAGATAAAGGCTAATACAGGAATCTTTTCACAGATTAAAGAATTAAATACTTAAAGATTTTTCATTATGCACAATGTAGCATTGCAGAAGTTGTCTGCCTTCATACAAGGCTCATGTGAATTGCTGCTCTGGTCTAAAAGAAACATGATAATTATTCTAACTACACAATTTTATAAAATGTGAAATGAACCTTGCACATAAAATGCAGCTGAATCCACATGATTCTTTGCATTAAAATCCAAATCATGTCATATATGAGGACACCATCCAAACATCTTTGTTAATATAACAGCCTACCTGTAACATTTCAAATTATAAAATCCATTCATAGTGCATCTGCATGTTATTAGTAATTTTTTCTCATTGTTGCTCTCACTGAGTTTACTAGACATGCTTAAAAAGCATGGATGTTTTAAAAAACTTTTTAGCTAGTCACCTAGTTACTTTTTAACATCCCTTCTGTTTTTAAAAGTCACATGTATACAGAATATATAGCAAGTAAACACTGTGAAAAAAATCTGTTCTCCATTCTTCACAAAATTGCAGTGTTTTGGTTTTTTTTCTGGATTACTGGACACAGCGAATGCCCAGTTTGCTTACTGAGAGATATTTCAGGAATCTTAAAGGATAAGGCCCTCATACATACCTAAGTATTGCCAAATGTCAGGAGCCTGGCTCAGCCTGAGCATTGGATACAGCGTGTCTGCCTGTCCCCAGAACAGAGAAGTTCCCATGCCCAGACATTGCATGTGACAGAGTGAGTCAAAAAATACAGTGTGACTGATGAATGTCCTCAGTTGCTAAAGAAGTGCAAAGTAAATTCTCTGGACTTTGCAACACACAGACTAAAATCTTAGCTGCAGTGTAGCAATTTTATCTGAGCTATCCTGAATTTTCTGTGTACTTACAAATATGTGGATTTTAATACTTTAAAGCTTGAAACTATTTAAAAAGTATTTATAACAAACACTTTGCAGGCACGGGATATATAACATTTACAGTGACCTTACTGCTGTAATACTAGGTTTATTAGGCCCAGCTGCCTTGAAAGGTGTTCAGAGTTTTTTCTAGCCCTTGTACTAGACATAGTCCCAGCACAAATGTTATAAAGGCTAGATTCCAAAAAGTGGTTCTTGAATTCTGGATAGGTAAACAGGCTGATCACCATGGTGGACAGCTCACAATTTCTTTTGCCTGAGGTTTGAAAAAAAGAAAAAAAAAGACAAAAAATGCTGGGATGTCTTTTACAACAGCAGCGTATGGTTTCACTCAGACTTACACATAGCAAGATAATACCTGTCTGCTAAGTATCATTTAAACACAGTCCAATATCTAGTTTAAAACTGTATTTAGAACATGCACATGTGTTTAAATGTGAGATTCACAAAGGTCTTCAGACAGCAACCCCCATTGCTCAGGTTGTTTTTACAAATAGGGCTACTAAATTACTTGGATCCAAAGTGGACCTTCATTACTGTTCTGCAGGTACCCAGGAGATGCTCCTGCTCACCTTTCGCTGCCTCTAAAACATCCCCATTCCCTCTCACCCTACGTGGGGGCCAGGCACAATCTAGCTCCTCTCTGAGAGCAAAAGAAACACGTCTGTGTGGCAGCATTACAAATATCTGTCCAGGTGACTGCACTGGATGACTTTGAGTCCCTTCAGCCTATGTGATTTCATCATTCTGCCTCACTGACCAGTTTGTACCATGATGATGACTAGAGCCCTGTTCAGATGATCTCAGTAAATTGACTGTTTTGGGGCTAGGACTTAGGTCCAGACCATTACCAGATGGTCTGGACCTAAAATGCCCAAAATGGCATCTGTTTTCCAAGAAAGTAAAAGTAAGTCTGGCATCTAAATATAGTGAACTAGAGTTTACAGTGAAAGAAAGCTCTTCATTTTAGCCCACTCACAGAGTACTTCCCCCAGAGCTTACTTTGCAATTACTAAATAATAACAGAAGGGAAATGTACCTGAATCACTGGTTGTGCAACTCTGTTCCAGGTTTTCATTCAAGTTAGTGACACTCCCATCTCCTATGGAGACATCTGACTCTAAATGAAAAACACAAAGAAATGTAGCATAATATATTTGCTGTACAAATATTAATGGCAAATGCATATTGTTTGCTCTCCCCCTAAGTTGTTAAAGTAGGGTAGATGAATGTCAGGTGGGGATGGCTGAGATCTAATTTTCTTTATGTTTGGTAGAGATTAAAAAAATGAATAGAAATAAGAAAATCTAATTCATTTTCTTATGGCAGAAAATATGGAGTGGAAGATATCCAAAGCATGGCAGAGGTAAGGCACTATGAGTCACGATTTATTACCTAAAACCAGGGATTCCAGACATCATCACCTGCATAATCCCCTTTAGTCCTGTTTTAATGCATCTTTCCAGAAAGGTGAAAAGCCAAAAAAAAAAAAAAAAGTTGCTGGCAAACGGAGCATTCTCTTTGACTCGCTGCAAGCCATGAGAGGTGAAAAACAGAAAGCAAAAAAACAAAACCAGAACTGAAGGCAAGCAGCGGCGGAGTCGCACGGAGCAGACGCGGCGAGCCCGGCCCCGCGCATCCCCGCGCTGCGCTCGCCCTCTGCCGGGAAAGCCGCACTCGCCACAACTCAGCCCCTCTAGCATCCAAGGAGAGAGATACACCCAGCTCTATCGAAGGAGAGAGATACACCCAGCTCTCCCGGGGAAATCTGCTGCCAACAGCACCACCCCGAGCTATCAGCCTGCCGGCAGCGCTCGGCAACTGAGCGCACAGCGTGCGGATAGAATCAGTCAGAATAATAGCGCTGCTGACCAATGTTTTGCCCAAAAAAATTATTCATAAAGCAAAACAGATTCTGTGAATGAGAATTTAGCACTGAATGGAAGACACGGTGTCCTAGAAAGAAATGCCTGAAATATACACTATAAAGTCCTGGTGAGAGAGGTTGAAATTGAAACTAGTCTGCATTCAGTAAAATTATGAAGCTATCTTAGCTACCACTAGGAGGTCAGGTATTAGTAGTTTTTTTAGCAAACGAATGCAATCAACAGAAAGGCAGAAAAAAGAAGAAAACCTCACCAGTTACAAGCCACATTCAAAGACCAGTGACAAACTAATTAGCAGCATTAGTAGGAACTCCCAGCTATGAAGATGACACCACTATCTCTTGCTTTCACTTTCCAGGAATCCACATAAAATAGGGAAGAGAGGACAAAATTAAAATTCTGTGTATCTATTCTGTATGGTCTCCCATCTAAAATGACGTTCTGAAAGTCCTGAGAATATAAATCCATAAAGTGTTTTGTACACAATTATCTGAACTACAATGCACAGCATGCATTCATTATACAACAATCTCTCAACAGAAAACATCAGTGGAGACATGAAATGCAAAATATTCATCTTCCAAAGAAAGTTGAATAGAACAACGTTCTCATTTTTCAACTATGGCAACTTACTTTAATTGTTTTAAAAGAAAATAAATTAGAAAAAACCCAAATCAGTAAGCATTTCCAAAATAATGAAGATAAAAGAGTTAACAGTTATTTTTACCACTTCTGCTAATCTTCCTTTAGAGTCCTGTTTGCACATTGTAATGTGGAATTGCACAGGAAGATTTCACAGGAAGATTTTCAGTCACTTTACACTGAGTACTAAAT
Source organism: Passer montanus (assembly GCF_014805655.1). Lineage (NCBI taxonomy): Eukaryota > Metazoa > Chordata > Aves > Passeriformes > Passeridae > Passer > Passer montanus. The sequence goes on along the minus strand of NW_024356504.1, from coordinate 11,741,619 downwards.
AAGTAGAGAGACAATGGAATGGAACGCAATGACAAGCAAGCCTTGAAAAAGAGCTGCTATTATTTAAATTGTTGTTTATACAGGTAACTGTAGCAACTTAATCCGTGTTGACCTTGCGAACTTGCTACAGTATAATTTTGCTTGTGAAGTTTCTCATCTCTGTTTTTGCATGCTCAATTTTTCTCTAGTTATCTCTTAGGCTAAATGATCTCCTTGTTTTTATGGCCTTATTGTTCTCATACCTTCTGACTGTCTCTGTTTCATCTACCTAAATAAAAGGGTCAGAGGAAGCTCCAGATACAATGCAAATGGCAGTAATTTCAAATTACCTGAAAAGCTTCTTTCTTCTTGAAATATGTCCTTTTCAAGACATAAAGGAGTTGTGGAAGTGTACTGCGAAACTGACAACACTTGACAGCATCAAATTACAAACTAGGTGGGTTCCCTGCTCACTTGGAAGTAGAAGCTGGGTTCCATTTGTATTTTAATCTGCCTGGTCTAAAATAATTGTTTTAAGAAATTACAAGAAAGGATGGAAATAGGAAATGAATAAAGACTGGAGCGCTGTTAAGTCTGAGAGTGCAAGTGCACTGATATCAGAGGTTTCTGCAATTGAGGATGGCTGAATGTGAGGCAGTTCCTCTGCAGAAATCTCCAAGCAGCACTGCCTCCTGGCAGCACTTGATACCGTGCACCGACACTGCTGCTTTGGTTCATCTCAGAACTGTGTGTTTACAGTGAATTTGTCAATTGCCCCACTCACACAACTTTGGTTCATAACATGGAGCTGGTGTAGATCAGAAGAAATGAACTGCCAGCCGAAACCAAATGAGATTTGTTCTAATTACTTGTAGGCACACGGTACCCATGAGACTGAAGTCAATCTGAACCAAGCTGATGGAATACATGTACTCTGTATTCCCTTAGCCATTTCACTGCACAGATCTGCTCAAGTGCCCAAACTGCTAATACCCACTCTATTAATTTCAGTTCTGTGCTGAGACCATAGTTTTTTAGCTACAATTAGCTTGTAGCACACTAGTTAATAACTGATAGGTCTAATTTTCTGTAATTCTCAACCCAACAAGAGGCAAGTAGAAGATCAGGCTAACAGCAATGAAAACCTACCCTTAGAAGGCCCAATAAGAGCCTTAGCTTTATCCAGAAAGAATAATCCAGTCTCATCTACTTTGAATTATCATTAAGTATTTGGCACCTCTTCTTTATATTGACAAATTACGTCCTAACCCAGGAAAACCAATTTTGCTGCAGTTTGTAATTCACTACTTGCTACAAAGCAGCGTGATATCCTGTTAATATCATGCAAAAGTAGAAATAGGCTACTACTGTTGCACATTGAAAGGCTGCAGTTTTTCAGAGCCATTTAAAAAAAATATATTCATGTTTCATAAAAAGAGAGAAGACTTAGCTGTCTAACTCCTTTGGCTGAGTAAGCCCACTAGTATAATTTCAGGCAGGATTAACCTTAGCTGTAACTATTGTTTGAGCTCCATGTGAACTTGGAACACACATGGTTCCTGAATCATGCAGTGCACGTTTGAATCACAAACGTTTTGGCATTGCTGTGTTTGGGCATTGCTGCTGGTCATTGCTGTCACTCATAATCAACTTCCAAGGCATGTTCTTAAGAGTGTTCTATATGAACAACAGGCCACAACCATTCTTAAACATTTTTACTAAAAATGTACTTCTGAGTGTGTATGTGACATGAAAAAGGTGGTCTGATGTTTTGTAAGTTAAAAAAAACCCTTAAAATGAACAGAAAAAAATATTTGTTGGACAACACTGAACGACTTCTCAAAACAAAAAATGCTTTTCAATATAGCATTTCCAGCCTTCTAGAAAGAAGTACTTAATACAGCTGCAGTTTCAGTGGCATAAAAACATTCCTCTTATCTTAAACTTAGTCAACACACTACGAGTCAACAATGTTAACCTAACATTGTCATTGGCTAGTATAAGCCTACTGTGGATTGGTGTGAAATAAAATACTAACCTAATAATATTAATATTTTTATCAAAAGTATTAAATATATTTCAAAATACACATTTATTCACAAAGGTACCAGATCAAAATACCAATTAGTGAACAAACCTGACATCACAGAATTCTTTTCCGTGGATGTTTCCAACAGACTGTTCTCACTGCTGAAACTATCATCAACATTTTCTTCCTGTTTCAAATTCTCCTCTATGATGTATCCTGGTTGGCTGGTAACTTCTGTTTCTTCGTTCGTAGTCTGCTCCATCCCATTTTGTTTATTCTCTGTTCCCAGAAAATATAGAGAAATTCTAAGGCAGTTCTATAAAACATTTCATTTCTTTTAGTGTGAAGCACAGAAAACACAGAACTAACCTGTATTTATCAGGCACATAACAGTATAACATATGGTCTTGGTCTTGACTCAAATGATATAGTTTGGAATTTTGACCTTTATATAAATATTTACATAAAAATTCACTAATTTACAATTACAAACTAAACTTAAAGAGGTTAATACATTTATTTTTATGAAGTTCTCAATTTCTGTGCGTAGGTGTTTGCTAATAACAACACATTTTACTGTAACAAATCACAGGGGGTCAAGCTGCAATGACAAAATGTAGCATCAGTGTTCTTCATCCACAGTGCCCAATGAAGCTGTTTCCTCTCTATGACCTTATGTCAGGGCATGCTCCTGCAACCACACACTTGACACATCTACACACACCCAGGACTGTGTAGATGGAAAATTACTTATCCTCTGATAAGAGCAACACCATTCATGCTTTATCCATTAGTCTGAACAGTTTGTTTTGAGGCCTACATTGCTCAAGATTACAAAGAAACTGTGAAATAAATGCATTAATTCAGTAGTCCATCAAACAACTGAATCAATCTTCAGTTTTACCCTATATAGTCTGCACTATACTGAAAATTCAGAAATGCAAAATGAGAAAAGAATTTAAAACAAAAATATGAAAACAATATTAATAATTTGTATATTTGTTACTTTGTTTACCTTACTGATGGCAAAGTAGTGAAGACAAGAATTTATGCCTCACATAGCTGCAACACAGAATGAAAATTCGGATCACAAGAGCTGCTGAGCTATTCCCAGCACCCGAGTTCCACTCAAAATGATCTTCTGAGGCTCTGACTTGGATGGTCTTGTCCTGGAGACTGCAACACTCAACCACCTTTGAACTGCATCCTCAAATATCACAGCTGTCTGTGTGTGTCTGGCAGAATATCATCTGATTCCTGTCCAAAGCTGGAAGAGACATCTTCATGTCCCTCTTACCTCAGTCTTCATGCTCTGACCCATACGCAGCAACTAAAAGCACAGAGACAGCTCTGGTGAGCTCCTCAAGTGAGCAGGCTGAAGCTGCTAAATGGGAAATCTGTTAAAGTAATTTAGTCTCTAAAATTTTATAAAACATATGGGGACTAAAAATAAAGGATGAATTATTTGGGGGCTGCTTTCTTTTTTATATTTAAGCATGCAGGAGAGCACTGGCATAACTTTACGCTACTATAAACACTATACAGGAATGAAAAGGAGTAGCCACTTTAGTAGTTTATTGCATTATTTTTGTAAATTTTATAATGTTTTGAGACTTATGAATGTCTTAAAAGTATGCAAAGTACTTTGAAATGCCAAACATATTTGTAAACTGTTCTGTAAAGGAAACACTTGAATTAAAGAAGAAATTCAGGTTAAGTCTGTTTTGTTTGTTCAAATTAATTTTCAGAGTATGTTTTATGAATGATTATAAAAATCACACTGAAAACCAAAGGGTTTTAAAAGTAAGATTCAGTTTCATTGTAACTAAATCCATACTGTTGTAATTCTCATATTGCTTAATAAGGATTTTCAGTATTTAGAAATCTATCAATTAAGTTGTTACATAACTTGATTTTGAAATCCCTCGACAAACAAAAGCATTAGTCCCAGTGTCACAGTAAAACAATATGGTGGGAATCCTGCATTGCTTCTTAAGTAACAGTACAAAAAAAAAAAGAAAAAAGAGAAGAGATGTTAAAAATCCACACATTGGTACCAGTGAAAGAAGATGATTACCTCCTGTATTTCCACTTAAATCATCTGCAAGGTCTTCATGTTGGGTTTCACGGAGAGCAACCAAAAAAGAAGAGAACCAATCTTTCTTCTGGACTATTCTGCTCAGTAGCTCCCTTGCACCATCTCTGTTCCCACGATTGTCAGTAACAGCCTGGATCTGGCAAAAATAAAAAAACCAGAAACAACCTTCACACAGACTTTGGAAATGGTCTGAGGAAGTTCATAAGAATAGTATAAGTGCAAAAGCATTTCTCTGTCATCATTAAAGCATACTGAAAAATAAAGACATAAAATAGACCTGCCACTCATCAGAAGAAAATTATTGTCCAACCTCATGTTCATACCATATGGTTTTGGGTAGGATATATAAAACCTATGAGATCTGGAATTTAATTGGAGAGACTGGTAGTACTAGACAATGATTACAACAGTAACTGCTATATAATAATTATTAGTATTGTGGAACAACAAATGGTGTTCAGATTAGTTTAGGGAATAGGCAACCTTGATTAAGGAGAAATGGTGTCACACAGTTTACCAAGCTCAGACTTAACCTGACCTCATACATAAAACAGAACATTTCCCTTCTTAAACTTGGGCTTCGTCATCTCAACTCCCACTTAAAAATGCAATAGCTGAGCCTCAAAAAGTGGTTATTGCGCTCAAAGAAATTATGGAACAGTGTCCAAGGCTGTCACAAGCAGAATTTGACATGTGATCACATGAGGAACAAAACCACAACCCCAGGAGCAAAGCAGCTTGAGACAGGTGTGCAGTCTCAACGCCATTTTCTCAAGGCTCAAGAATCACCCATTCTGCTATGCACGGAAATGGGCAGGCATGGCAGTGGGAACACCTGACTGAGACACATGACTAAAAGGAAGTGTGTGGAAAGTGGGAGACATTAGGAAAGCCTAAACTCCACTGGAGTTTAAACTGGCAGGATTGTGAAGGGTATTACACGGTTTGGTGGAAATACCAGCAGCCAAAAGATGACTCAGGGGAACATGAGGACCTATTACCAGGGAATGGAGCCAGCAGCTTCCTAAAAGGCCTCTGCATCTGCCTGCTGTGTAACCATGTTTGTCTCCCTACTAATAATAAGGGTGCATCTGATCATTGCTGCCACCTGATGGTCACAAGACAAAATTATGTATCTTACAGCCATTTAACTGAGATGCAGTACCTCAAAAGTGAATGCAAAGGCTCAGAGTGCAAATGTGACTTAGTTCCACCCTTAGTTTACTAGTTTTCCCCTTATTCCTATGGCAATTATTATTTTAATTTGTTCTAACACTGTTTCAGGATATCAATTTTTTTTTGAGCTTCAAGTAGGTTTCACATTCCAGGCAAGTGACTCTTAGCCAAGTGGAATAAACACTGGCCAATATTCTCATCAAACGTTAACACTTCCTTGCTCTTGTCCAACTGGTATTTCTGCTCACGTCACTGTCTAGTGTGATAGTCCTTAGTGAACCTATAGCAAAAAAGGGGACAGAAAATCTTGTTTTATTTTAACTCAGTATTATTTAGGACTTTACAGACCATCACTACTTCCTCGTATGGTTCAAGGGCCAAAAGACAATGATCTTCTGAGCCTAAGGTCTGTGGCAAAATGATAAGTCTGACATATTTCTTCACTTAGACACTGTCTTGGTCCAACTCCCTGTTCTTGGCATTTTTCTTTGCCAGGCTCTCAGCTGGTATCCCACCTGCTGGCCCACTGTCAACAGTCTTCAGGGGCTTACCTGGACCCTTTATCTATTTCACCCAGGTCTGGGAACTCCCCTTTCATTTTTGCGTTTACTGTGCCATTTGTGGTTGTGGCTCCCTACCTGCCCCACAGGCCCTGGGGCTGGCCGGTGTCTGTGGCACTGCCCGCGCCCGGACTCACCCGATCCACGTCCTCGTCCTGGAAGATTCCCATCTCCAGGCACTTGTGGGCCACCTGCACGGTGCGCATCCTGTCCACCAGCGTGCCGTGCAGCAGCTGCACCAGGTGCACGCAGAGGTCGTGCTCGGCCTCCTCTGCCGGCGAGGGCAGCTGGCTCAGGCTGGGGTTGGCGTAGCAGGCGGCCAGGCTGCAGCCGCCGTGCTCCAGCGCCTGCAGGAACTCGTGGATCCAGCCGCAGCCGCGGGGCCCCCGCTCCACGGCCCGCAGCAGCTCCTCCGCGCCCGCCGCCGCGCCCCGCTCCACGGCGGCCGCACGCACCCTGTCCCTGTCGTCCGCGCTCAGCGAGGGGAGCCGGTCCAGCACGGGCTGCACCTGGATGAACTGCTTCAGCCGCGGCCTGAAGCAGGAGAGCATGTAGAGGAACCGCTCGTCCCGGGTGCCCTCTGCCATGGCGCTCCCGGCGAGCAGCGAGGCCGCGGCCCCTCAGCGAGCCCTCCGCTGGCCCGGTCCGGCCCGGCTCGCCCTGCCCTGCCCGGCACAGGCGCCGCTTTCGGTTTCGCTTGGCAGGGCGGTGCGTGAGGGCTCGGCTGGCCCGGGCGGCAGCTCCGCGGCCGGCAGCGCTCAGTGCCACTCCTCAGTGGTGGAAACGAAACCCTTGACAGTAACGAAACCTTTAGCAGTAACCGTGGGTTGAAAAACCCGATCATAAACGGAAACATGTCTTTCGCTTTCCGGCTCATGAGAGCTCACTTCCCGGGCTGCTCACAGCGCTTCGGAGCTTTTGGGCGCCCTGGCACGCCGAGGCAGCAGTGAGGCGCCTGGTTGGTGTCTGAGGGTACTGGAAGGTCTCCCCTGAGATGAGATTTCACCCATATCGTACATGTCACTGAGCTTCAGAAGCAGTCTTGGCCTCCATCGTGGGGGTTTGGGGAACCTCAGTGTGATTCTGAGGTAAGGCACAATGATAAACAGTGTCTGGATTACCATGTTCAGTTTTGGTCGGGGACAGTTCAAGAAACTGAACATTTGTAGAGTCCAGAGGCAAACAGCATTGGAGAGCCTGTCACATGTTTGAAGGAACTACGTTTATAAAGCCTGGAGAAAATAAGGGTCAGGGGAGATCCAAGCACAGTGATGTCTGGGTGTTAGAAAGATAACTTGTTGGTAAAACTGCCTTGTTAAAGTCTAGGGTTTAGGCATGTTTCAATGATCTCAGAGCTAGGGGGAGGGTAACAAAGCTTGGGAATAAGGATGTATCACTGATAGCAGACCCAAAGAACACAATTTATGGGCCTCAGGTACATTTGGCAGAACTCCCAAGGTAAAGCAAAAACTAATGAAGACAGCTCAGTAATTGTGCTGAGATCAGCTGTAGAAGATAATCCTGGCATGAGGAGATTGTGACCACTGATTCACAGACCACCAATCTAGGAAACCACTGACTCGGAAGAAAGGAAAGACTGGGTATGTGGACTAACCAGTATAAGAAGCGAGGGAATCGTCTAACCAATAGAAGAAAGAATACTAATTAATATGAAAAACTTCGTAGGTTGTGGCCAATGAGCATTAATGCCTTTGTCTGCTAAAATGTAAAAAAATGTTGACAGTCATGGTGCTGACTTTGTGAATTTGCCACCAAGCACCTCTTTCTGTGCAAGGCAGAACTGTAAATAAATCAAATACCTTGATTCTCTGTGTAGATCAGCATCTTGCAAACTGGGTGAGAGAACCTATCTTGGGACACCAACATCTCTTCAGCTTCTAAAAGCTGGATGATTCTTCACTGGGGTACAGAGGACAAAGGGGAATTGGAATATGTTTCTTTAGAGGAAAATATCTCCAGGTGTAAGAAGAAAATATTATCCACTCTAGAAACAATTAGACTTTGGAATATATTGCTCAGAGAAATAGCAGAAATTTCCTCAATAGAAATACTCAGTGTTTTGCTTGACAGTGTCCTTGATTTAATGTCATGCTTTTAAAAGAAAGCCAGCTATCTCCAGAGGTCCTTTCCCAGCCTAAAGTATTCTGGGGTTCAAATTGTACCCTCAGCTGCTTGTCACATTGAGATGTGCTGCAGTAGTCTGCTCTCAGAGGAGCTTCCTTTAGCTGGAGGCTTCTTTTGTAGAATAACTTAATTTGGTTTTACTTTCATTTCATTGTTCTTTCTCCATATCTCCGGTTTCACTGTTACTTCATCATTACTTTTTCATTTCTACTTTATGCAAGTTTCCCTTGAAAGATTTCTGTAAAAACCATAATTTCTTTCCCCCTAGTACTTTTTCTTCTGCCTCCAGCACCTTAGCTAGAAGATGCATGAGCCTTCCTTGCTCAGTCTCAGGAGCCTGCAGGACTCAGTGTGTGCAGATGGGTTGTTTGTGTGTTTGCTTTGTTGTGTACGCTGTGGTGGTAAATCAGGCTGTATATTAATTCCAAAACAACCATTTACTTGCTCTAAGAGTGCCAGTACTGTGCTCTTACAGGAGCAAATTAAAAGGACATTTGAAACTTCCAGAGATAAAGAATTCTACTTGTTTATTCCAGTTAGTGTGAGGTTGCACAGATGATGGCTGCGCTCCTGCTCTGACAGCGAATAATGGAAATACTCTGACTATTGCTCTCCTGGACATTTACACTGATTTCTGAGACCTTTGTCCCGTTCAGATGTAACTGAAATTGGTGTCAGGGTTCACAGCAGTCGCTCTGGCAGCGCAGGGGAGGAGCACTCAGCTTTCCCCTCGGCTATCACAAAGGCTGCGCAGTGCCAACGCCCAGCCCCACTACAGACCCGACGCTGCCCTTCCCTGCTCGGCTGGAGCGCAGGGTCGAAGCTGGGACGTGGCCCAGCTGCCACGGCTGCAGCACAGCACTGCACAGCACCGCACTGTGCTGCACAGCACTGCACATCAGCACTGCACAGCACTGCACTGCACTGCACAGCACTGCACATCACTGCACAGCATCGCAGAGCACTGCACACCAGCACACAGCACTGCACAGCACTGCACAGCACCACAGAGCACTGCACAGCACTGCACAGCACTGCACATCAGCACACAGCACTGCACAGCACCGCACGTCATTGCACATCAGCACACAGCACTGCACACCATTGCACTTCATTGCACATCACTGCACTGCCCAGCACAGCTCTGCACAGCACATCACCACACTGCAACATGCAGTGTACATTCTTACACAGTGCTCACAGTGTGTGAATATTTATAAATATTTAACAGAGAGGATGGGAAGATTAGGGGTGCTGATCTGCAGGTGTGGTATTAAGTACACCAGTCATGGGAGGAATTGTTCCTTCTGTTTTACTGGTATTGCAGTCTCCTACAATTCTATTTGTGTTCAGCATTTTAGAGCTCAGCAGTTCCAATAAGCGACTTACAATTTATCAGTGGGCAAGACTCCATTTGCTTCACCTCAGCAGGCACCAGAGGCTATGCCAAGCAGTGCATTTCAGCTTTTTGCATGTTACTTATGATGCTGGTGAATGAGACAGGAACTTTGATGAGTGCTCACCAGAGAGATGAAATTGCTAGGGCACAGTTCAGCAGGAAAAGGGAAGAGAGGTTCATCTGTGGAGAGCCAGCAGCGAAGTGGGAGAGCAGAAAATGCACTTGCAAAGTGAACAACAAGAGAACATGGAAAGAGACATGCAGTTGGGTGTATGTTTCCAGGAAACAGCAGTTGGGTCGAGACACATGACTACTGTGTATTACAGTAAATCTGTGCCTGTAGATGAATGTGCACATCCAAATAGTTCAGGTTGCTGCACAGCTTAACTATCAAAAAGCATCACAACCTGCCCTTTGCTTTAAATGCTGAACTACACCCGTAACTGGTAGGAGCCAATTAACTTCATCAAGAGCTGTGCTGATATGTACAGTCTCACCTCTCACATTTGAAGTGATTGTCCACATTGCTTTTGTACTTCAGCTACTTTAGCTATTCCTGAATTTCCAGGAGACTTCTCTATATCTACACCTTATAATTCATATGTATTTTTAGCCACAGGTTTTTAATATACATAGCCAACTGTTCCTAAGTTCAAGCAAACCGAAAACTTGCTCCTAAAGTTCTGAAAGCTTCTATGGATGTGTTATAACTGTGTTGGGTATACAGCCCTTAACATTATTCTTAGTTTGATTTGGATAACACAGACCCATTTCTATAAAGTGAAAACAAGACTGGACTTATTGGGAGGCCCACCCCTTCAAAACCTCCCCCCAACAAACACCCAGCAAAATCACCTGCAAATCAAAGGGGCAAATTTTGCTGTTTAGAAAATTAATATATTTCCATACTCACTGGTTTTTACCTCTTTCTGGAAGAAAAAAATTTGAAGCAGTGGATCTTCATGGAACTTCAACAAGAAAAAAGTTACCTGAGAAATCAGATCTTTCTGTGGCAAGAGAGGGGCAGCTAGAGTGTTGCAACTATACTTTCATCTTTTCTGCATTCCTTGGCAGGGAGCTTAGAATCTCCATAACTTTAAGTCTTCTTTATTTGCACCCATTTGAGATTTTTTTTTCCCTCGGGACAAGGACAAAGCAAAGAACAACATCTCTTTGAGCCAAAAAAAAAAAAAAATAAAAAAAATGGAGTAAGTGTGGCTTTTCCTTCACTTTGATTGACTGCAGTAGTTGTCACTCTTCCTCTTCCCTCCTCAATGCTCCTCCCTCAGGCCACCTGTTTTGCTCAATCTCTTTGCAGTAATGAGAAATACCAAGTGATAAAATTGGACAAAATTGCTTTTGTAAAGCAATGCTCATGCATTATACTTTTTCCATTAATTTTATTTTTATTTTATACCACTCTTTTTAGAATGCAGCATAACAAATGCCTTTTTAGAAAATGTGCTAACTTGTTTCTTGTAACAGACATGAGTGTTAGTTACCAGGCTGAGACAGAGCAGAAGTCCTCAACACTTGCTATTTAAAAAAACCCAAACAAAACCTCCCAGAAGGTATTTGTTATCCAACACTCCTGTTTCAATTGAAGTATATGCAGGCAGAGATTCTGAGTGGTCCCTAGTGGGAAGAAAGATGTGTGCTAATGTCTTTACAAACAATTCCATGGATGAGGGTATGGATGTTAACGTCTTTGAAATGGGTCTTAATGTCTTTACTAACCTCAAGCAGCAAGTTTGTTGCAGAGCCCAGACAGCTTTGCTCCTGAAATAGACAATTGACTCCACGAGCCTGAGTTTCTGAGCTTTAGGGTAAAATGACAGGTTCCAGGGGGGATATGTGGTAGGCAGTTCGGGAAGGCAGTACCTTCCTAGTACCTCAGCTAACGGGAAAGGAAGAGGGCCACGTGTGGCCCGGAGCTCAGGATAAAAGGAGGCTGCACCCTGTGAAACAGAGAGAAAACCCCACGGGCAAGTGCGCCAGGGGACTCTTCTTCCCTTTATTCGAATAAAGTTGCAGGAGTTCTCTGTCTCCTTTTTGGACATAAACCTCTGGAGTTTGTGTATTAATTTTCCTGATACTAGGATGTGATCCTGCAAGGCACTGAGCAGTTCAGCCTCCGTGTCATCATGGTAGAAGAACAGTCAGCCTGTTGTGCCATTTGGCCCTTTCAACAACCAAGAGTAGCATGACGCAGTAGAAAATTTGATCTTGTATGGGAAGGGTTGGTTATCTTTTCAGTGACAAAGGTATTGACTTCATTTTGGTATCCTTAAAAGCAAAGGTAAAGCAGAGCCATGCTCAGTAGCTTAACACACACTAATTTTAAATGGGGAAAGATTCACTACCTTGGGTTTATCTACTGCCTGTGTATGATTGAAGTGTCGTGTTTCATTCTGACCCCAATACACAAGGAATGTATCTATATGAGGGACAGCCACTATTGCATCTCTCTGTAGCACTGATTTAGGACAGAGGGTTTACCTTGATTTTAGGCAAAACTTAAGTGCTCCCCCTCTAACTGGATTACATGCTTTTCTGTGAACAGTACGCATGCTAGAGGAACTTCACGTTAAAACTATAACATTAGAAAATCATCTGGACATTTAAAAATATTTGGAAGTAGTCATAAAAATGTCATTTCCTTCTAAAATAAACACAACATTTGAAGCAGAATAATATTTTAATAAAATTAAATCTAAGTATTCACAAAGCATTATGCACATACAGTACATACTGTATTTAAAGCCTACAGACCTTAGATCATTTTATTCTAATGTAGTCAGCTTTGGACACAAGCTAAGCTTACTTATTTTATAATAAGAAAGTTTACAATTGTTCCTGAAAGTGATTTTACATATATACATATATATATATATAGCTCTATATCTATACTCCTACATGTAAGTGTAGGTATATACACACACTTGTGTGCATGTGTGTATATAAATATATATACACATACACATACATACACACCTATGTACATCTATAAAATACACACATGCACACGTCCACAGCGTGTGTGAGGCGTGTGTGTGTGTGAGAGCATTGTAGAGGGGCCAGTCAGTACAAAGAGGTAACTGCAAACAGCCACCCTAATAATTACAAACCAAAAATGTGTAAAGTATTTTAAAATTAAAACATTGTTAATAATTTGTATTGAACAAAAGGAACACAGTCTTCTGCATTACATAGAAATTAGGTTTATTGCATTCGATTATGTTTGTGTGACAGATGAAGAGTACCTGTCTGCTCATCACAGCTGAATTCTATGATGCAATTAAAAAAATAACAATACAAAAACCAAAACCCAATATGTGATGGAAACAAATGATTCAATTTAATGTGGTTTTGTGGATGTGACCTATGGTGAGACTTTCCACCATATGGCAGTTTTCCTCTCTGTTAAAATACTACCCTACTTCAACTAGTTTGGAAGGAGGCTGTGCTCTCTGTCCTAATTGTTTCAAGCCCAGAAGATTTGGCTACTTTATTCTTTCTTTAGATTCAGACTCATTGTGATGTATTAGAAAAAGCTCACTACAAGAAAGATAAATCAAGTTTCAAAAGTGAGCTAGAAGAGCATTTTTCTTAAATTTTAGCTTGGTCAGGTAGGAGTTTTTCTATATGAATTATTGTTATTGGTCTCCTATTTGCTCTGGAGACATATCCACAATAAAATACTATTTCCATGACAGCAGTAAATGGTAATCTCCATGCAACGTAAACTGTAATTTCAGAACATGCATGTTATTTAAAAAAAAATAAAAATATAAGGTGCCTTGAGAATGCTGGCAGTTTTACATTTGGAACATACAGTTAGTGTGTGTATATATATATTTACATCAGAACTGCTCAACTTTACCTTACAAGCTTCAGATTTAGGAAAATATACAGTACTTTTGCATATAATGGTATATTCCTTGTAGCCCCTGAGTCAAGTATAGAGGATTTAAATTAAAAAAAAAAAAAAAAAGGAGAAACAGCCATTAAAAGCACTTACATTTTTATGTGAAGTAATAGTATAAAAGTACTATTTCCCAGGAAGACCAGGATCAGAAACATGCCTATGAAGACTCAAGATTCCTACAGTGCTTAGTGAAGATTCTGGCAAGGAAGGGTGCCTAATTGGTGGGAGACAAGTTTTACAAGGCTGTGGGGGATGCTCTACAGACTGGTCGCGTTCTTGGTCTAAAAAGGAAGTCAGGTTGTCTTCTGAGGCTGTGTTCAGATGCACTCCACTTGAGAAGGATTCTTTGGATTTCAGTTTTGATTTTTCAACATCTGAAATTTCAGGACACTGTAAGGGAAGAGAAAAACCAAGATGGTAATAATTACATTGGTCTCTTCCAGGCCTTTGTTCTGTTCAAAATTAGCACACTCAGATGGTCCACGGAAAATAATTTTCGAAAATTAAACATTTTTTACATGGTATTGCATTTGATTTAATGTAATTGAATGCAATACTGCTGATTAATTGTAGAAGTCTGCATATCTTTTCCTCCCCTCAGACTTGCTAATATGACATCAAGACACACATATTAGCAGCCCTTTCTGAAGGACTGATTACTCTTGAGACCCAGTCTAAGAGCATGGATATCAACATTCTGGAATATGAAGTTCTGTTTTAGAGCATAACTCCAGAATCGCATAATTCTGAACATTCTAACCACTTGGATTCCTTTTCTGCTAACTGTTATGAAAAAACTGACAATTAAGTAAATCTGTCTGATTATGAGTCTCTACAACCCTCATAGAAAATGTGACCTCTGAAGCTGTGGCGTTTAAGCCCACTGTGGAGGCGCTAGGTCAAAATAATAATTTCATATTCCTTAAACTAGTGAACCAGCACCAGACTGGTGCATTTCTTTCTCATAAAATAAAAAAGCTAGGAAACCTCTTTTGATCTTATGAACATGTACTTACCTGAGATGAAGGACTGAAACTTCTGTCTGTTTTAATTGATGCTGCAGGCTGAAGCTTTTGTATGACCTGGACTGCTGGCTCTTGATACTCTGCACTTGCTGTCACCATGCTATAGGCAGGTGGAATGAGTGCTGACTGCCTTTGCAGAAGCTGCAGGATGGTTTGGATATCAGCAGTCATTTGGGATTCAAGCCTAGAAAGGGAATATGAAATCAGTTAGCTAATGGCCAGGAAAAGGTGTATTTTACACGCTGATTACAGAGGTATTCAAGAGGGATCTGCAGTTTACCAGTGAAACCATTGCTTGATGTGGCTTGAACATGTATTAAATAGGAGAGAACAGTAGAGGGAGTACGGAGTCCTTCCAAAGCTTCTGACTCTCCCTTTCCTTTGCAGAACATGCCTGCAAGCTTTTCTCTGGTTTTTGCTACACTAAGAATGAGTTCATCACTGTGCCTCAGGTTTGCAACAAGAAGCAGCACGGGGGACAGGGTTGAAAATAAGTGGAATGTATTCTCTTCATTGTAACTAAATTGATTTGTGCTGGCTGGCATGGGACTTTATTTTGATGCATCTGACAATGAATTCTGACATGCTGATACAATGCACTGAACTAAGCAGAAAACCACATTTGCGTTTTTCCACAGTTAGAAAAAAGAAGGATGCTTCCAAAACCATCAAAAATACAACTGTCTCATTACTGTGAAAATTTATTCAAACTTATGCAGGCCTCAGAATTAATGTCAGCATTTCTAATGTTCAAATTTTGTATGTTTAAAAATGTTTTTCACCTTTTTATAATTTTGTATATGACTTCTGAAACACTTGAGTTGGTTATGTTGTTCATACTTACAATTCCACAGCACTGAAATGATTTTTAAATGGTCTTGCCAAAATCTGTGACAAACTCAGGAAAAGGTAATGCCTTTTGTACCTTCCCAGCTGCTGGAGGGCTACAGCACATGCTGACAGATGGTAATGCAGATAATACAGCCTTCTGTACAGCAACTGAGCTTCTGACAGAGTAAACAAATCTTTGTCAGCAGCCTTTAATGTTGTGAATGTTACTACTTGGGCTCCCTACAGTAGCAGAATTGATCTCGTGCTGTCAGATTTTTGCTTTTACCATGTGCTGCACTGATGTTATTTTTTATCCTCTTGGAGTTGTCCATTGCCTGTATCATTTATTTATAAAAGCATCTGTGAAATGAATCCAAAAGGTATGACCAAAGTGTATTTGGGATGCTGTTTCTTCCTTCATGGGGGAAAGATGGTTTTGTGACATCAGTTCCCAAAAAAATGGCCCAAACCCAGACTTCTGTTAGAGTCAGACATGCCCTTCTTGCCCTCTTGATCAGCACCCTTGGGTTCTTTGCTACTTGCCAATGTACTGTTCTCACACAAGCACAGTGCTGATACCACAGGGCAAAAGGCTGCAGAAGCAGCAGCATGCCACCATCCAGAGAGCTTCCACCTGCTGTACCTGGGCCTTAACCCCTCAGTGAATAAGAGCATTGGAGGATATACATTCGAGATTATTTTTGGCTTTGAATTACCTCTAAAATTGCTCCCCTCTTACTTTGTGAGTACTTGAATGTTTCCTTGTACTTCAAATGAAAGAGTGTCTCTGGTAGTGTTTATTCATCATCATTGCATATAAAGTTCACTTTCCATTCTCCAAAATTAAAAAAAATCCATGCTACCCAAACAAATAAGAGAACCTTAAATGCTTGGCTCATAGTGTCCATGAAATTCCAATTGCTTAAAGAAGAGAAACAGAGGTAATTCTAGGGACATATTCCTTTCTAGCCCTCTATGTCTATTTAATAATTGAGTGTTATGCCAAGCCTCTAACTTGGCATGGAAAAATTCATGGAGACGTAACCATGCTTTTAAAGCTAGCAAGTCAGAAGTGACAAAGGCAGGAAAGGATATTGTCTGTTGTATTTGTAGAAAATCCAGCAAGGCCCCAAATACCAAAAGTATGAAAAGCTTTAAAAACATGAGAATAGTTTAAAGAATAAAGTGATATAATAAAATGCATCATAAGAATTTAATTCTTAATTTACCAGCAAATTATATTTTCTGACAGAAGAAAATACTGACAACTTGCATGATAAAACTATGGTAACTTTGAGGTATAAGTTCAGTTTCAAGAGCTTTAAGATTTCAGGAAATGAAATGTTACTAAAAGACTATGCACCATTGACGGGGATCCCGCAGGCATTTAGTTATGTGACATTTACAGTTACTTAGATTACTGGACTTTAATTAGAAATTACAGCAGTTTAGGGTTAAGTGTTAAAAATGTCTTTTTAATGCATTATGCCATATTCAGGAATGAAAAATACTCTTGTTTGATTGGCTTCTGGTGGATGAAGGAATCAATATGCAGTTAACTTGGCTTTAAGCTGATTGCTAAAATATACAGCCCAGAATGCCACTGAATAGCTACTAAAGTATGATTAGGACTGAGTGTGTGTCATAGTATTTGTCATGGAAAAATATTAAAAGTAATGGAATTACAGAGTGAAAATAATGAAAAAATCAATGGTCCTGAGCATAGGGCAATTTAAAATTAAGTGAAGTTACATGGTAAATTACAGTGCAGGATGGATCAAAATTGTGTATCCATATTTTTAAATGCTCTAAGCTGTGCTGCTTAGCTGCCAGTAAAAAGTAATATATTAAGCAAAGGTGATTTTGGTCTCTGATAAAGAAAGTATAATTTTTCTTTTGTAACAGGTATAAGTATTGTGCTTTTGCATACTCCCATGTCTTATTAGAGAGTTGCAAAAAGAGTTAATGCATCAAAAAGGGAATTCATCTGCAATACATTTTAAAAAGCAGGCAGCTAGTGCACTTTGAGTCTCCAGGAAAGAAAAAGTACTTCAGATCTTGAAGATACTGAAAATTGCTCTTTTGTGTCCCTGCCCATGGCAGGGGGTCGGAACTAGGTGATCTTTAATGTGCCTTCTAACCCAAATTGTTTGATGGTTCTGTGATCTAGGAACAGCACTCTTGATGAGGTGAGATTTAAATTTAACAATTTAAGGTGTCTCAGTACAACTTAGTTAAAAAGATGGTTTAAAACAATTACCTGAGGAAAAGGGCTCTACTGCAAAGCCATTCCGAGTAGCTAATGTGTGTACCTAGAGGCAAACGACATGAATATTCTGGCAACGATTAAAAATTGTGTACCCAGATTTCCAGAATTGTTTTTCCAAGATTCTGGAAAGCCTAACTTAGGTGATATGCAGCCTTCTCAGAATACAGACACATGAAAAAGTGATATTTGCATCATGCATATTTTTGTACTTTTGAGCTTCTGAAGATCCTGCACAAACTCATTCCTCCTGTAGCATCTTCAATATCAGTTGTATTATGTACTCTTTCACACAGACGCTCTTTTCTCTTTATTTTTACCTGTTAAGTTGTTCTTGAAGTAAATCTAATCGATTCTCCACTTCCCCATATATAAAATCACTTTCAGTTTCACAGATTCCCCATGTAACATGGGATAATGCTGGTTGAACTGGGGAGTCCTGGTACTCCTGGATGTTCTCCTGTTCCCAGTTTCTTTTGTTGATGTCTGATGAAAAAAAACCAACAAAAGCAACAAGATATAAAAAATATAGATTTATATACATAGATTCAGAGAGAGGTTGACACTTCTCAAGCATCTCACTTACTATGTTTCTCAAAACATTGAAAGTTAAATTAGTACATTGCCCAGAGAGACTGAACCTCTCTCTTTGTTCCTTAACACTCCTTAAGGAAAGATGAAAGTGATCACATACATGCTAACATTTTGAAGCTGCAAATAACAAGCAGCTTTTTCTAGTCAGCATCATCAGAATTCTGCCACTGAAAGCTTCTCTTTAGTTTTGTTTCTATTATTTTACAAATGGGTCCCAAATTTTCTCAGAAATTTTTTAGCAATTTTTTTATTCACTGAAAATAGAATTTTTTGTTCTAACCTAAAGGCAATAAATGATGTATTTGAATGTGATTTGATAGTGTGCTTCAGAGGCCTAAGAAGCCTTCTCTTGCCCTTGAATGTGCTATTGGAGTGTATTCACTGCTTAGCTCTTTGGTGTGAAAGAAGGATTTGCTGCATTGAATTTGCAGCACTGGGCATGTGGTACAGTGCACTGGAATGTCCCCACTAGGGAAAGGTGCCAGGCCTCAGGGAGCTGCCTTTCTTACCCATAACTGTAACACTAAGGTTGGTGAAGTGTAATGTGTTTTCTCTGAGACAATGCAGCTCATGCTGCTTGCAAAAGGGTACTGCTTATTATTCTCATAAAGGAATTTGATTTTCATTGATGTTGCTTTTAGCATCACTACTCTCCCACCCAATCCATTCAGTTCTGTATAAAGCACATCTCTGAAATTCCTACGGTACTGTGGGGTGAAAGGTGCCTGTTCATTTTGCTTAAGGATTTCAGACTCCAAAAAGAATGAAATATTCAGCATTTCTGGGTCAGCCAGAGATCACTTTGATATTAAATGAAGCTTCATGGTAAACATGATGTATGTAAAAATACTCCTTATATGAGTATTTATATTTGTTTAACTCCAGCCCCTTGTAAAAAAATGGTTATGATTATTCCAGATCTTACCTGCTGCACCCAAATTTCATCCCTCTTGACTCTCCCAGTTCTTGGATCTCTGTGACCAAGCACTACACATGACTACCAAACAGAGCTCAGGGACACTCTGCTTTTGCTTGGACTTCTGGTTTGCACTATTTCTCTTTCCTCTCTCAGTTTACTTAACTTACACATCTGTGGATTTATTAATTAGTTACATTCTTGGCTCTATGCCATTTCTCCTGTTCACCAAGTTGTTGAAACGTTACACATTGATTATCATGGGGATATACTTGTTGGACTTATGAAGTATAGAATGAAGATCTTGCTGTGACCTCTGCAGAGCCTACAGGTGACTTAGGTTGAACAGTGCTTTTTCTACAGCTCACCGTGCTCCCCATAGCCCTTGTTTACTCTGAGTTAATCTGTCATGCAAACAGTCAAAACTGGTCAGAATCACTCATTCTTCTTTGATGTGATAAAAAAGGCTGTTTAAATTTTAACATCTGCTCAATACTATTCCCATTAGAGTTGTATTTGTAATTATTTAACTACAGGAAGTTATACAACAAATTAAACTTCTTGTTGCACCCAGGCTGCTGCTTCAGCATACAGCTGGGCAAAATTCTTGACTGCTTATA
Organism: Passer montanus; assembly: GCF_014805655.1. Classification (NCBI taxonomy): domain Eukaryota; kingdom Metazoa; phylum Chordata; class Aves; order Passeriformes; family Passeridae; genus Passer; species Passer montanus. Next base: position 11,722,053 of record NW_024356504.1, on the reverse strand, counting down.
AGGCATCTGCAGTTGGATTTGAATCCCACATCAGTCCCTGAATGATTTGCTCAGAGCTTCTCCTTACACTTCTCTTGGCACTGCACGCTGTTAACTCAGCATAGGTTACATTCATTTCACACTTGTGAAATTTTTCTAAGTAACCATAGCAGCTAGAGCCATGTTTCAAAGAAAAGAGAAAAAAACCCCACAGTGTGGGTGACATGTAAGAGCTTTGTCCAAATGCTAATAGCTAATCCTTTTCAAACATGTCATTGAGCAGTGTTTCTCTAAGTAAAGAAAAAAAAAAAAAAAGCAGTTCCCACTCAGATTTAGTATTTTAAGTATATTTAGCCAGGAAGGGGAGCTCTCACTACATGATTCAAGTGTAAGAGACTTTCTTCTCTCTCTGTCTTTCTTTTTGTTCCAGAAAAAGATTGTTATTGTATTATCTGATCTTTGGTTAGCAGGTGGTAGAAGGTTTCCTGGAGCTGTAGAGTGTTTGAATTTCATGTGACCACCAGTAACTGATTTTATGCACTGGGCAGAAGGAAGAGGAAATAGATTTCATCTTGGCTACACAAAAAAACTGTTCTGCTTCCCCGGAGCTTGAGCCAATGGAAAAAAAGAGATAAAAGGTGTCACAGAAGCATTTAGTAATTTGGTTTTAGGAGGCACACATAGTACAATTTGCAGTGTCCAAGGAAAAGCTGGAAATCTCTCAGCAAACTGAATGGAATATACTATGAAAAACTGAGGGGTAAAGTCTCAAACTATGAGTTTAGGTGCAATGGGTTTTGTAAATCCAGTAGACTTATAAGCAGTGAATTTCAAGAGCATTTCACTGCTTTTTAATGTCCTGTAAAACATGGATGTTGTAAAAGATGTTGGTTATTTTACACAATAAATCATTCATTAAAATCACAGCTTTTCAATGACATGGATTATCCTGGGGAAATCACAGCTGGTTTTGTCCCAGAATATGTATTTGGAGAATATTGTAATAATATTGTCACAAATTAAGTGTCAAATCACTTAATTTGTGACAAAGCAAGTGATTTGACACTGAAACAACAAAATAAGTTCACACACTGTAGGCAAGCTGATACTCTATAAAATATGGTGTTACTCATCTAAATGTCTTTTCAGGTATTCCATATTCATTGGTAACCTCAGAAAAGCCCATCAGCAGCTACAGCTGTATAACCAACTCTGGTCTTCCAGGGCTTGAAGAGACTGGGAACTAAGTCAATAAATGTATAACTAGGTTCACCAGAAGAATTGAATAATCAGTCTTTTAGCCCAAATAATGACCAAGTGAAAATAGCATTTTTCTTTTACGTGAGCTAACAGCTACAGAAAAATTCCCAGATCTTCACAAAAGAGCCATATGTTCAAAATTTAAAAGTTGCATTCTAAGATTATGAAAGAGACATTTATACTGATTCTGCCAAATTATACAATGCATTATTAATTTTCTTTCCTTTCATTGAAGTGATGACCAAAGTTTAAAGCAAAACAAAAATAATTAAATATGTATCAGTCACAGTGGTAACGAATTGGACTAGCTTTATACAAGTGCATTTGTATCCAAGATTTATTAGGTACCATAATATATTGGGGTACATAAAAGCAGAGTTTTTTTCACAATTTCATTATGTTTGTAACTACTTTTACAGTAAGTCATAATCAATCTCTAATAGCCGAAGTAAGAATTTAGTTTAAAACATATATCAGGAAAAGCTAATCTTATTGACCTTGAAGGTTTTATAAATGTTGCAAGAAAGCTTATTACCTTGCATAACATTACTAGAAGTGCTAAATTACAAAGTGGGAAAAAGATTGTGGTCTTAATCAAAATATGTAACCTTTAGATATGCTAAATTTAGCTCAAATAAAATCTGCAATAGGTTGCCTTGGAAAATGTTGCTATAGCTGCAAGGACACATTTCTGGCTATTGGTAGGGGAAAGGAAAGGTTTCCAATTACAGTATGTATGCAACAAGTTTATGTGGTGTGGATTTATAGGGCCTTAACTTAAAGAGACCAGACTTCATATATTCATAACTCTGAGATGTTAAAATCATTGTTTGGTGAGATTAAACATTAGGCTTATTTAAAATGATAGCCTAGAAGCCTAAAGTTTATTGAATGATGGTTAAATGGTTGAATTGTCTCAATGGAAACTGCTCAGGAAAACAACATTAAACAATAAATATGTAATTCTTTCCTTCAGACTGAAAGAATTACAAATGAACTTGCAGCGATATTTAAATTGTATATTAATACAGGTTTTTTCATTAATTTCCTTTCACATCACTGAGAAAATTAATATTTTAGTATATTAGATGTAATTTTAATTATGTGACTTAACTCTATGTGAAAGTATCTGAGATTGTTAAATAGTTCCTGATCATTTGTCATATATGAAAGCTCAAATCTTTATTCTAGTGTGTTACTTATGGAAGTCATGATTTTCTTCCGTGTGGTGTAACAGCACTCCTTTAACCAACAGGTGCAGCAAGACAGGATAGCATTCTTTCAAGCTATTATGATTTTTTCACTTAATTTTTGTTGTGCCCTTTCACTGCAGAGACTAAAAATAGCTATCTGAAAACCTCTTTTTGGTGCATGTGCATCTATCACTAAGTTTAGTTAGGCTTGCTCTCATTACCTATACTTTTTTTACTGTCATCAGCCCTGGCACATCAAATACCCTTTGGGAGATACTGTACTGCTTTGAGTGCAGCTGTCATCAATGGGCACTCAGTGAAGCCCAATACCAGTGGATAATTTTGTAGTTTGTTTAAATTACTTATGTAGTTCAGTTACAAGTTGATTGTATAGTGACCTTTTGGATGGTGTACAAGCCAGTCCCACAGAATTGTAATCCAGTTCCTACTGAATTAAACTATATTAATTCTCTTGAGAAATAATGATTTTTGATCTAAGATATTTTTCTCTTGGACTAAATATTATGTAAAGGATCAAGAGAACCATTCTGAAAATTATTTTTGTTAATCAGACTAAAAAGATGTCTGCTCAAACTTTACTAAATAGAAACAGCTAGATTACCTTTGCAAGAACTGCTTCTTTTGTCAATAAGAATTTCTTCTGTGTCGTGATCAATTTCTTCAAAGTCCATCTCTGTGGTTTTCTCTGTTACAGGTGGGTAATCAGCTATCCCAGAGAACAAGGGCTTTTGCTCATCTTCAATGGAGGACACAAAAGATGATGACCCACTTTTTTTCTCCTCAAAATGTTTCTTAATAGATTGATAGTATCTGGTGCTGTCTCCTGAGGGTTCAGGATCACTCTGATCATTCTCTTTGAAACAATCTGTGAAAGAGAAATAATTGTATACAAAAATAAGCAATTCTTGAAAGTTTATTCTAGTTTATTATGGTCTGAGGATGTAGAAGAAAAATATTTTAAAGCCTTTTTTTATTCTTCTGTCAGAGGAGTTTTATATTTCTTTTGAAGTCCTGGAAGGCATTTGTATGTATGTAGTAAGGATTCTTAGTCCATAAACCATAACTTGTTTTACAAAACTTGTTTGTATCAAAACAACAAAGACTTTATCCAACATAACCCTCCTGTGTACTGCTTTTTTTTTTTCAGTGAGGATGAAATTTGAGGATTTCAAAGTTTACAAAATATGAAATATTTCATCCTGTCTTCCATTTTCTCTCATTATTGGGCATTTATTACAGTCTTGACAGCCTAACAGCAATGTATGTTAGATTTGGTATCAGAAATACTAATTTAAGTTATTCTCACAAGAGAATATTTGTTGATTATTCTTTTCCCATAAAAGGCATTAATCAATTACCTCAAATTAATACTAGAAGTATTAATCAACCACTCATCCCCAAAATTTCTGGGCCCACTTAACCAGAGAGCATATTTCTTCATATTTATAACAGGATTGATATGATAGGAAGAAATAAAAGGAGGGAATTCCTAGTCTGACTTATGGGATCACCTCAGAACAACTTTGCAAAATAGCCCAAATTCCTTAGCCTTTAGAGCTGGAATTCTCTGAACATCCAATCTGCTGAATAACAAAAGTAAACAACATTCTGTGATATATATGGTAGCAGTATACCAGTCAAGTTGAGAATGAATCTTTCATTAATCATATCCAAAGTCTGTATTGAACAGGAGCAGATTTAGTCCTCTTAAGAAATGGTAAATAAGCCTAGATTTAAAGCAGATCTCTTTAAAAGCATATTGTAAAAATTAAATAGGACTTAAACCCTAGAATAATTATTTATTAATATAAAGAAGTCTTGATCTCCTTTCAGCATAAACTTGAAGTTAATTTCCAATTCAATATTTGGTTTTACCTATTTTTAACTGAAATGTCAAGATAATTTCAGTTCTGCTATTTATTTAAAACACATTTTAGCAGGGTAGTCTCAACATCATATAAATACTGGAACTAGTTTGCATTAAGTTCCTGGGGAGACAGCATGATTTCCCATCTGCTTTGTGCTAATTACTAATCAACATAGTTCTAGAATATCTGGAGTCTTTATAGCCTACAGCAGTGGCTAATCCAACATTCTGTATATTCCCTTGGTTTATTCTCTGTTTTCTGGTCACTATAAGGAAATGAAACTGTGACTTCATCTAATTTTCTTTGTCTGCACATAAAAAGAATGCAGTATTTGTAAAAGAGCACCCTTCAAGGGTCCAGACATCTGTGAGCAGTGAGGGCAGATAATGGTAAAGAAAATAAACACAATAACAAAGCAAAATAAACCCAGTAGCAAAGCAGGCCTTCTATACCTGTACCCTCTAGAGTCTCTAAGGGAAATTAACACAATCCTAAACAGAAGTGACTTTACTGGGCTTTTGTTAAGCAGGACTACAGTCTCTAAGTGATATTGGTGATGCTCAGTTGCTGCAAAATTGTCAAAACAACTTCAAATAGACTGGCAGGCTAAAAGCTCTTGGGGAATGCTCAGACTCAAGTGCCATGTTCTCAGCAATTCCATCTCCAAAACAGTACAAAAGCAAAAGAAATCTTCATAAGAAAATTTTATTATAGATGTCTCCCATGGCATTTCTTGTGGGAATATATTGAAAACATAGTCACGCTACAGTAAATTGCCTTAATTACTTAATGTTTGACTGACTTCAACCTGTGAAAAAGACCTTCTAATGAAAGCTTGAAATTACCAATTTTTAGGGTAATTTTATATGTTCATGGGATTTTGTGCACTAATGGCAGCTGTAATGAGTACTCTGTGGAATACAAATCAAGCAGTGGACTAATTTTAAGAAGGGGTCATTGAGACTCTAGTTAAAAAAATCGTTTAGCAGCTGAAATATAGCAGAATGTCTTCTCTTTTATATTCATAAAATACTAAAATATTTAGAAACACGAAGCCAGATTCTGCTAATAATTACTGTGCTGTAAAACCTGGGTAATTCAGTTGATATCCCTCCATCTATAAAAGAACAACAGAACACATAATTTTCCAAATGCTGTCCAAGTATTATGAACTCACTGGCATGAGAAGGAAGGCAGAGATCTATTGAATGTAGGCTGCTGCCTATTGAAATCAGGGAAGATTTGTTCATCAGATGATCTATCTCAGAATGGACATCTTTGGCTTTACTGCTGTTGCTTTATCTTCTGGGCATCTGCCTATACTCAGAAGTTGTTTTCTCTTTTAAAGGTTCCTATTTAATGCTAAAAATTATTCTCTCTGGAGAACTTTGCACCTAGGGTATGAATTAAAATAGAAACGGCTCTATGTTATTGACTCTTCAGGACATGATAACGGTGCAAGTTCTGTACCTCTGCTTAACACCTTAGCAGTGCCTCTGTAGCTCAGTGGAAAGTAAATTACAAATAGTAGATAGGTATGGCTTTTTTCAGAATGTGAATTTCTCCAATTTCTCCTTCCTTTTGTAATGAAATTTAGTTGTTGGTTTGGAATAGATTTTTCATAAGAGAAGACATCTGTGTATGTATGGATAAGTTCACTTTCTACCACACAGAAAAGTGTTTAAAAAGTTTTATTTATCTCTTTCTGTTCTTCTTCTAAATGTAATCATTAAACCCCATCTTCCTCTCCTCCCCCTGCACCAGTTCTAGTGTTTTCTCTTTCCTTTTCCAGTAAGAAAAATTTCACTTTCTGATTCTGAATCAGCTAGAAACTGCTTTACTGAAGATGATTATTTTCCTGCTTTACCAAAATGTATAAACATAATTGACACTCTTTATGGGACTGTTCTGGTGTGCTGTCTGTTTTGGGTGCCTGACAAGTTTACAGGCAGTGTCCTCTGACCTTTGCTGTCTGGAAATGCCAAAATCTTCAAAGTAATTGTCAGAAGATTTGTGTCCTGCTTTTTGCACATACACAGGCAAAGGAAGGGAGGAAGTGGGGTTGTCACAAGTCTGGGCCAGAGATATGTGTGTGGTATTTGACTAACACCAAGGAAAAATGTTGTCTGTCTAGTAACTATGCAGGAAGATCCCAAATCCTAAGAAAAGTAGGTTGCTGGAAGTATTTTGGGAAAGCTAAAACATTTTGTTTTTCAGTTGTTAAAAGTTTCTATTTTTTTCCTGTGATTGTTTTTAATGATGGAGGAGTTGTTTAATTCCAATTTCATTCATTATTTGGGATATCCTAAGTCTACTATGGGTAGATATAATAAATTAAATTATATATAAATATAGATGTAAACTAGTGAGATTCCATTGTTATGGAATTTCTGGCAACTTTGCTGACATTTTGAAGTAGCTTCAATAGTGATTGTGGAGGAAATGAACTGTACTGCAGAGAGTTTGAATTACTGTCTGTATCAGCACTGCTTGGGAGTATTTGGTAAATTAATCTGTCCTTTCCCGTGTTTTGTCTCTGACCCATGAAAGTTTGGGTGATTTTGGACATAGGGAACAGCAGAAGGTACTGAAACCTCCGCATCACGAAGGACTGAAGTCCTTATCGACTTTTCCATAAGGATCCGTGTCCCTATTTTTACAAGGGCTTAGAAAAGAGCTAGGTTTTGAATAACCAAATTTGAGACACATTTAAAAACCCAAGACCTTCAAAGGTCAAGGGAATATGAAGTTTTTCATTTATTCTTTTGTGCCATTTTCAGCACAATGAGATGTTAGGGATGGAGTGACAGCCCTCCATCTCCATTTTCTTTGTTTTGTTTGGTTTTGTGTCAATGGTAATCAGATAATGATGGAAGGACAATTATTAGTTTATATTTTAGGAAATAATGCTATTGGGAAAACAGTCAGAAACAAAGAATAATAGCAATGCACCTCAGAATGGATTCAAGGCATAGATCAAAACAATTTTCTTATCAAATTTAGAATTCTCTTTTCTTTTACAAGGAATTCAGCTTTCACCATAGTACTATTATTACTATATTTTTTTCAAAGGATAGCTATGGATATGATTTGGATCAGATTTGGCCTTTGGAAACAGCCTCTTTGGGAATAACTCCTGGAAACCAGACTCTTGCAGGGAAGCTCCCTGAAGTGGCACCTAGGCACTGTGATAACAGTTGTAACACTAATAGGAGCAGATGGAACAATGCACTGGTGGGCTCCCTGATGACCAGGTACTTTTTTGGTAGGGGTTTCATGATTAAATAAGATTTTGGGGACATGAAGTCTTGTTTCCAGCCAAATGATGCATGCCAACACATTAGCTGTTTCCTGGCTGTTTAATGACCTAACACTCCAGTGGAATATTAGAAACTCTTTGCTAATTAAGGCAAATTCAAGCCAACTTCATCAGCAAAATACTAACAGTTTAACACTGTTAAGTAATAGCTTCAATTTTTCTCCGCATTCTTACCTGACTTTCCTTCTGGGAACATGGCATAGTGTTTGTCTGAGCATCTATTAATAAAGTAAGCATTTACATAAGTAAACTGAGAGAGGGCACAAGAATAGGAAAGAGGAGGGCAGGGGGTGTTTCCCCATTCTCTTAGTTGAGAGAGGGCACAAGAATAGGAAAGAGGAGGGCATTCTCTTAGTACTCCATGGATTCAGGTAGGAGAATAACTTCCTGAAACATTTCCTTGGCTTCTATATATAAATCAAGATCCATGGCCTCCAGATACTTTGTGCAATAAAGCTGTGTTAATGTCGCTTGGCTTCTTAGCCTGAAAGACACCTACAAGCAATGAACACCTAGGGTAGTTTTATTAATCAAGACTCAGAAGATTTTTAGAATTCTGGCTTTTGTGCTTACTTTGAGAACTGATCAGTAGACACTTTCTGAAAAGGCTGATCAGGAAACATAACTCTTCAAATTAAGCAATATATGAGTTTACTAGTTAATAGTATTTTGAGAATGAAACAAAATATATTTTGTATCCCACTTGATTGTTACAGTCTGTGTCGACTTGGGCAAGTGCAAGCCCCAGGGTAACAAGAATCTGTGAGAACTTTTCTTAGTGGCCACTTAAAATCACATCCATGGAACTAAAATTTTCTTGTTATAAGTTTCCTGGGGCAGCTGTGATCACAAAAGTCCCAAGAAGATTAAGATTTTAGAGCCAGTATTAACAAAAAGTTAAAAAAGTTGCTAGCAAAAATGATAGTGCTTGAACTTCAGAAGAGTCTTTTCAAAGCCCCAAGTTTCAAGCTTTCAGCGAGTTTCTTACTCTATGCATTTTCCACCCATATATTGGATTTTATATTGATATAAACAACTCTAGAAATGCCTTATTCAGCATGGGATAATAGAACTGCACTCAGAACTAGCAGAACAACAGGCAGTTCTTGCCTGAATGTATTTCCCTTGAAATTAGCTAACTCACACAGAACTGCTAGAAGTAAATGAGAGATGGGCAAGAAAAAATTGTATTCTGCCCTGCTAAAAATGACAACTGAATACAGATGGAGCAGCTCATTGTCACAAAGTTTTCAGCAGGAGAAAACTTGCCAACCTAGCTAAGAGCTTTGTTTGGAACTGCCAGGCAGGAATGCTGCTAATTTTAAGCAGTCTCAGAGAGTTTCTTGGCTGACTGTCAAGGATCTATGGCAGCTGGCTAAGTCTGCACCTGCACCTGTGCAAGAAGTACCATCCATTATTCTGAAAGATATGCAGCGAATTTCTTTAGGGAGGGAGAAAGTGTAAGCTGCTATGTAGTGTGTGCATTCATTTTTGCAGGGGACCTCTTCTGATACTGCAACTGATTCTAGAAGCCAGAGAACAACTTGGTCCCTCAAATAGTCTCATAGCCTCTAAAATCACACTATGACAGAGCCCTTATAAGCCTTACTAGTTAACATCAGTTTTTGTTGACACAGGTTCGAAATGGTGGAATTATGTATATGTGGAGGGAGGCCTTGTGTGAAATTGGAGAACCGGGGGTACTAACTGCAGATGCATAAAAGAGAGCTGTGTTGATTTTGTTTAACCCTTGATAAAACTTGTGCAGGAAGAGTTACCATGGAAACAAGGTCCAAATCAGGCTAGCATGAACTAAAGGCTGAGATAACACAATCCCATTTTTAGCACTCCAAAACAGAGAAAACATCATGATCACACTAAAGATGGAAAAAATACAATTTCAGGCTACATAATATGCTAGTAGGTCAACAGCTGAAAGTAAAGAATCTGAGGAAGGACAGCATTTACTAAACGTGCCCCTAATAATTGCAAAATAAAATATCAAAATATAACAGTAAGAATTTTGTGAGTCTCTAGCCTGATCAAACTATAGTTCTGAAACCAAAATATGATTTTCGTACAACATGTATTTTTTACCTTTTTGGCACACTGTGGCCAGAAATGCATTTTCCAGCTGTTTGTTCAGAAACTGTCTTTTCTCCTCCAGTTCTGAAAAACTCTGCAGGATCATCTCCAAATATTTATCATTATAGACTGACTATGCTGGATCAAAATAAGGTGCCACTCCCTCCTACATATAAAGGGTTGAAATCAATAGAAAATTACTTTAAAAACCAGCAGTACCTCTAGTAGAACCTACTTTACAACCTCAAAGAGGATATGGGAAGGGCCACAGAAAAGTAACACTGAAGATCTATGACTATGAGGTGTCTGCTGTGGCCATGGGAACACGTAGAGAATCTGAAAAGAGACCAGAGAGGGGCAGTAAGCCACTGGACCAAAAGTGTACTCAGTACTTGGCAAAGGACTCCTACTTGTTTTATCTTCTCCTCAGAGGGACTTCCAATTCCAATGAACCTCACTTCTGCCTAACCCACATATTACCAGGTGCTGTAAAATCCTTGCCAGGGCTAAGGAGCTTGCCTCTTCTTCCCCAGTGGTGCAAGTATTTTTTTTCAAAGACAAAACTGTGGGAAATTATGTTCTTTCAAAAGTAATGCAAATAAATATTTCAAAGAGGATGTTCAGTGTAATTGACTGGGCAAGAACCATAAAAGCCTAGGGGTCTTGGAACTTCACTGACATCTGAGTAGCCTATTTGTAATTCTACAGCAGGCACAACATAAAAGATCACTTCCATCTTGTCTAGGTAGCAGCATATGTTTTCTCATAAGAAATGTGAAGGTTAGTCAGGCAAAGTATCTCTGTCAACAGATTCTTTGTGAAGAGCAGATTGAATATTTCATGGGGACATTTTCCTGACAGATTTGTTGTCAGTCTTGGCTTCCTGCCCTAAAGATGCTTCTTTGATCGAACAGGAATGTCATTGTTCTGGATAGCCACACTCTGGATTAGAGTCTCTTCATTGTGCATTATACCTGCTATGGATATTTAAACTGTTCCCATTTATTATCAGCTACTCTGCTACTCTATAAATTTGTGTTATGCTGCATTTAGGACTGAGGTTTAACTGTGGAGTGTGAAAGACAGGCATAACAGAAACAGTAATTTGTCAGACAAACCATTCAACCATAAAAGTGCAATGGTATTTAAGGAGTTGTGTTTTTCCTACACAGAAATGAAAATCCATGTGTATCAACTTAGCTGTCTTCATTACTGTTGATGTCTCACCAGATCTACTGTCTACAGTTTCTGGTATTTAGTAGTACTGAATAGTGGTGAAAAAGTTTAATGTTTCACCGAATTTTCCTTCATTAGGTTTACTCCCAAAAGCTGCTAATGTAAATGTAAGCACATAAAGTAACACCTAAACTTTTTGCCAGGACAACCTTTTACACATTACCATATGGATCAAAATCAGACTATGGTGAATCTACAGCGTCCTGAAATATTTTAAAATTTAAATTTTTAAAATATTTCAATTCCAGGGAGAAACACCACCTAGCATCAAGTTAAAAAAGTGCTTTGCTGAGGAGATAAAATAATCCACAGACTGGGTTGTCCACACAGTTTAAAACATGGTGTCTCAGAAAATAGATATTAAGAGATAATATACATATATATATATATGCATGCCTCAAAGGTAATAAGGTAGCTTAATGCTAGAACAGCTCTTCACAGAAGGTGTGAAGTCATGGAAGGGTAAAACATATATCTTCTAGTTCTACATAAGCATATAGGGGTTAATGCACAGAGAAGTTTTGCTGCCCAGCTGGATTCTCAAAGGCTGCTCCAGTAACTGCCAACATGGACCCTAATGCACCCAGCATTACCAAGTGAAATACCAGTGAATAATGAGGCAGTGCTGTCTCATGTAAGAAATGAAGTTAATTACCTTTCTCTATTTCACTTTGGAAGGACAATTTCCGTCTTCGTATTTTGCAGTTATCTCCATCCGTATCATTGGTAGTTTGTGATCTTATTACGAGGTCAGACTTGATGAATGAAATATGAAACAAAATGACAGATTAGTCCCATCTAAAGAGGGCAGATTTGCAATAGATGATTGACTGTTAATCATGTTCGAGCTTTAAAAAAGGCAATATTAAAGTCAGTCTGCATCAGCCTCTCCATCACCAGCTAATAAATGGAATTGCCCAAGGCTAACATTAAAAAAGCTTATGCAAATTGAGCAAAACCAACACTGTTGTCACCTAATGGTGAAATAAAATTATACTGATAATAAGTTTACATGGAAATACATGTGTTCATGTGTTATCAACTTCTCTGAACTTGTACAGTTCTGGTTTACATAACCTTAGACAAATTAATGAAAAAAAATTAACCTCTAACAGAGAATGTATACTATTTCAAGAAGTAAAGTGGTAATTGATTGCAATTATATTTATATTTGACTAATGGTAATGATTATAAAGGTTACAGTTTGCAATGATTACAACGGTTATATTTTACAATAAATATAGGCCTGACAAGCATCGGGCACTTTACCTCATTATTTTATCTTTCTAGACCCTCCCTTCCTCTTTATCAGACTTAGATCATTCAGATACTTATTTCTGTACCAGAACACAATGTTGTTTTTTTCTATCCCCCTTGAGAAGATTGCAGTGTTTTTTCCAGTAGGTAAGAGATGTATTTAACTCTTTTTTTTTCTACTTTAAGAAATTTACAAATTACCAAATACAACACCAGTTTTGCTCTTTGTGTACATACCCATGGCACTGGCTTCAACCTATATCCATTCCCTGTGCTAGTGAGGTCTCCCATACCACTCAAGTAAGCAGATTTGCATGTGGGAGAAGGGCAGAGGGGAGCTGGGAAGCGTTTTCATCTTTCTCTGTCCCTTCACTTTAAACCTGGCGAGTAATGTGTTTCAGTGGTGGCCCACTGGTGGAGTAACTGCAGGAAGAAAAAGGTACTTTCATACAAACAAGAGGGCAGGGGCAGAAGTTGATGCAGAAGCACCTATTATTTTGATAACAAATTTAGATCTGAGTGATGTTTTGAAAATGAGAATGAGCTCAATGCTTCTTTTGGGGGATGAGTTTCTGGATTGCAATAGAGAGTGGAAAGAAAGAAAGTGGAATTGCTCGAGAAAAACTGTGATTTTGCAAGCTCAGAAGCATGGCCGAGCCTCTCCTGCCTTCCTTGTCTCTGATCTAAGGAAAAAATAATGATAAAACACTGATGACAATGTAATTGGAAGAAATAATTGCTCAGAGTTAAATCATTAATGTGAAATTATCCTCAAGAAATTTTTCAAATATATGGACATTCAGTTTTAACTTAAATTTATCACTAGACTATACATTCATTGTGTTGTGTTTTATAGGTAATTAATATTTATGACCTTTTCAATGCACACAAAGGCATGACCAAAAAAAAAAAAAAGGTATTTTATTTTCAGAATGATATTTTATTAAAAAATGATCATAATATAAAAAGTTTCTCGTTAGAAATTGTATTTGTTATATTTTTTTTAAAAAATAAGGATCTCCACCTGATTAGAAAAGACGTCTCTATGATTTGCAGCCCAAAACTTAGTGTTCTTTTTCTCCTTTTTTCTTAGAAGGCCTTTGAGGCCAAATTATGTTAGTTCCTTCTCACTGAACCTCTGTTTTTCTTAAAAGGAAGACACAAAATTGCATTATCTCAGAAATAATGAAATGTAAACCTGTCATTCTGTGGCACTGTAGTCCCTGCCTGGTGGCCAGGACTGGGGTACCTACAATCTTCTGGGGAAGCCTTTGGCCTCAGCAGCACAAGCTGGGCAAGAGAATTTCCCCACTCCCCATTTGGCCAAATGTCCCCTTTCTTTCCCAAGTCAGAGTAATCCTGTCAGTCTGAAATTAGGAAACATTTTGACTTTCCTGAATATGTAATTTGTGCAAAAGGGGATATTTAGGACAGTCACTGTGGGAAAAAGAGACCAAGAAATGCCTGCAAATCTGAAGACAGTGAAAGTTGAAAAGTTCCTTTTAAGTTTCTAGTCCCCTAGGAAGTAGAGTGCATGCCAAGATAAGGGAATTAACAGTTCTTATTTGAAAGGCTATTAAATATTTTCTATTGCTAGACATAGAAGGAACCTGGATAATCTGATTTATCCTTATTTTATGGATGTACAATTACATTTAGTGTCAAAAGTACCCCTTATGGTGACCTAGGCTATAGTCATCTAATAAAACCATATTTTCCATGGCTTTAACAAAATCCCCCTGGGTGAAACCTTAATACTATTTAAATATAGAACCAAATCCTGTTAGATTAACATCATCTGAATAATTTCATTTCAGACTTCTACTGAGTTTAACTGACTTCAGTAGAAGCCATCAGGAGAGTATGTTTTTTTAAATATAGGATTTTAGCTTTTCATTTTGTGAACCTTAGTTTTTCAAATGCTATTTTCAAGTTTTGTTACTGTGGGACAGATTTGGCCCAATATGAAGAGAGAAAAATCACTTATTATATGTACCTTTGCAGTTTCATCTCTCAGATTAAAAGTTAGTTCCAGATTGGTGAGGAAGAGGTCAGAAAATTCAGGGTACATATCTAAAACTTCCAGTAGATCTTCTCTCTGGATCTTATGTAAGTCACAGTAAGTTAAAGCTCTCACATCTGCATTTGACTTTCCTGGTTTTGCATAAAGATGTACCATCTCTCCAAAAATATCATTTTTCCCTGCAGAAAGAAAATTAAACAGAGATTATTATTTTATACATGAATAAGCCATTACATTGAATGATGCATTTCTTTATGACAAAGGCATAGAATACTTGGTTTTACATGAAGTGATACAGTCAGATTCCCATCGCACTAAGTAGTATTTATGTCCATTTCTGTGTGTAGGTTTTTCAGAAAGAGGGATTAACTAAAAAGATTTGGCTAATTATTGATAAACTGTTAGGTTTCTGAGTGATCTTTATGCAGAGTAATTTTCCTTTATATAATCTATCCTTTTTTGTAGATTCTTCACAATACTAGGGACTCATTCACTGGAGCCAGCTATAGGCAGATTCCTACCTCATGGATCACACGACAGATGTGGGTTGAGTTTATTTTGGATACAGCTGTGCACACCTGTCTGACCTACCATTTCCTGGGAGAGGGAGGCTCCAGACTGCAGTCGCTGTTGTGGGCAGCTATAGGTGGGAAGAGATATAGTGGCATGGCCCTGCAAATACCGAAATACCTGATTTTCTGCCACAGTGTAAGAGCACAGGGATCTGATGTGCATGATATGATAAACTTGTCCAGTCTGCATCTTTGGCCCAGGAAGAAATTGATGAATCCATAAAATTGTCAGTTTGTCTTGATTGCAAGTGCAATAGAAATAGTACAGAAATGTACATGTTTTTGATGTGAGAGATGAATTCCTTGATGAACCACACTGCTCATAATCAGGACAAGACTCTTACACAGTTAAGTAAAAACCTCACAGTGTTATACTTGCATGCTCCCTACTTTGTCTGTGCCTAAAGCTGGCACAGCTGATGAGCTGCAACAGCATGAGATGATAAATTATCTTGATAACACTATCTAAACCTAGGGAAGGATTGCTTTAGGCACACCTTTGTTCTGCTCACATATCCACCCTGCAAAGTATAAACAGAATAATCAGTCAAAGTATAGCAACATACTGCCCCCAGTCCACATCTTGCTTCAGCTGCTTTTCTGAGTGTAAGCTCCTACAGTGGCCAATTAACAGAAAGACAACATATGAATGATATTGCAGCTGGTATATGTTTCTGTACATTCTTTGCATTCTTATTATCTAATATAAAATTGGAGAAAACTGTAGTCACGTTATGCAAGGTTTTAGTTATTTTGCTTTTCATATTGCTGTAGCTAACCAGCTGCAGATGAGCTCCCAGATGGACTGAGCATTGTCCTGAGCCAACTTTGTTAGGAAAGAAAAAAAGTAACGCATCATGCTATACAAACAAGAATGTGTTAATAAGACATATAGGGAAAACACTGGTGTCATTACTTCTAGATAAAATTAATCTGTTGTTCTCTTCTTTTCCTTTATGCCTAGTGGGCAGAAACAGATATTTCTGAAAATCTCTAGAAGACATTTCGAATGTCCAGAGTAGATTGCTCCCGTTAGCAAATAGAGGAGTCTGTGTGTCTCAATACCTTCATCGCTGTTTAAGAACAGGGTGGCCTTGACTTTTGATTTTGCAGCATAATCAGAACTGCAATAACTGGATACCTTCTTGCCACAACTTGAAGCTTATCTTTCACTTAGGGATTAATGTGACTAAAGATAAATCTTTAGAAATCCAAAGATGTGGGTTCTTTGGTGAATGATTGAATGATTGCAGTAATGTAGATTTTCCTTCTTAAATTATTTGCTTGATTTAAAAAAATAGTAAAAATTTACAAATTTCCTGTTCCAGGAGTAACAATAAATTTTTTTTTTTTTTTTAAATCTGACTCTTTTAATATGCCTTGTACGAGTGTACTTACCAAGAATGGCTACAACAATGTCACTCTTAAGGATTTCAATGGAGCCTCGTGACACAAAATAAAGAGCAGTGAGAACATCTCCACAGTGCACTAAAGTGTCTCCAGGAGGTGCATGTGTTGTCTTAAATTTCATAGCCAAAGCTCGAAGACAGCCTTTACTGGCCCCCCGGAAAGCTTTGCAATTCTGAAGCAAATTTTGGTTGAGGTGCAGACAAATGTCAGCTTGTAAGCATTCTGGAAATCCCTTCAGGACCTGGAAAGACAAGCATAAATATTTCATGCAAATTCTATGGAAGTTCTTAATATAATTTTTGTTTTCTTCCTGGACAAAAAGAAAGAAGTGACCTACAAATAGACGTGGTTCTAAAAGGTGTAGGAGTATTAAAATTCAACAAATTCATAGTGTAATTTATATTGCAAAGCTTTTACAATGTGAGTACTCCTATAAATACTAACCTATATAGTGGTTACAAAATGCGCTATTAAGATTTTTTTACTGCAAGAAATGGTATCAGGGTACATGAATGACTATAATGCAGGAAAATAACAAATAAGAGAGTGAAAGGGAAAGTCTTGCCCAAATTTCACTTATTTGGACTCATATATCTATTTCCTTTTTATCAATTTTCAAAGTACTACATTTATTATAAGAGAGGCTTTTGCTGAAATAACCATGATATTTGTAAAATGAGAGCTATCTGAAGAAGATCAGATATTTTTCAGAGTGAGGGCATTTTATTAGGATTTTTGTGTTAAATACAATCTGCTTGCAAGTGTAGGACTTTGATTTTTATCAGAAAGAAAGAAACATGACCTATTGAAACAAGAATGTTGTGCAGATTTACATAGATAGATGATTTGTTCAGCAAACAACAGGGCTACTTGTTGTGGTCCTTGCTCGTTTTTTACTCAGAACAATAGGAGTTTGCCTGAAGTAGAATCATGGGATTCCTCTTGGGTACCATGGCAACATGTTAATTTTGTTTAGAAGGAAAGGAATATTTACAATATGGTCATTACATGTGAACTTTTCTAAGTTCTGTAGGATAATACACCTTTGATTCTTTTAGAATCTATAAACATTTCTGCTACTGACTTCATGGGAGTACTGTTACTGTGCGTGCTGACACAGCGTGACACATCCCCTTTCTTTGTTATATCCTGTTGTCTGCTGTCAGTGATGTGATTGGGTCATATGCTTTCCCTAGGGACAGCTACAACTGCTGCATATTACTAAAGGCAAAGTATGTACTGATGCCACAAGTCTCCTGAATATGTGAACAGGATGTGCCTCTTTGTTATTAGATCAGTCTATTATTTCATGCTTGTTTATCCTCTGCACTTTTTTATACATGTGTAAACATTTCTGCAGAGAAAAGATATATCCAAAATTCATTCACTTGTTGCTATATTAATTTCTACTTCAGCACAAAAAAATCCTGTACACTCACTCTCATTGTAGAAATTATTCATAACTCATATCCCTTGCTGGTGAAAATGAACACATTTCTGATATGAGGTTTCTGTCTGCACAACCCAAGCTATGTTTTAAAAATGAGACATTAGAACCTTTAACAGAATTAGAACCTTTAACAGAATTGAAATGTTTTTATGATTGCTAATGGAAATCAATGCTGTGAAATAACAAACAGTGTTTTAACACACAGATATAGAAATTTTTTTGAGCCTTATGGCATCACCACGTGAAATTTATACATCATCAGAAAAAGCCAGCATTCAACAACACTAAGCAAAAGAAAATATGATAAATGAAAAGCTTCTGTGTCATCACTCTGTTTTCAGTATCTATCACATCACTAGAAATATCAGTATCCAATTATGCTTTTTAATATAATGTAATTATTTTGAAATAAAAAGGCTGTTGGTTGTAGGAACTTATTTGCTCAATGATATTGAAAAACTGAGAAACAAATACGTTCACCAAACGAAACAGGAGAAGAAGAATTGTGTTTATTTTGAAATTGTTCTTTAGTCATGTGAGTGTAAAAGACCTATTTTGAATTAATTTGTTTTTAGGCATGTATCTGAATACAATTTAGAGGAGCTCCATTTTTTATAAGATGTGAAAAAGGAAATGTATTTTGAATTCAGAAGTACTTACAAGAAAAGTGTATTTGAATTGTTAGGAAGTCATGAGCAGTTAGATTACACTTAGAATAAATAGTTTTAATTTTTCACATCAGCTGTTTATTTGATTTTCTAGGGATTGTATTTTACCATTAAGCAAAACCCATGCAGACAATGTGTGTTGGTTTATATTTCTGAAGATACTTTGGATATTCCCTTATAGAAACAATTATTTTTACAATTAATTTATATTTGTCATGAAATTGTTCTAAAATCATTGCATATCAGTTGATAGTTATGTCAAAGACATCTGAAATATACCAGCCTCTTTTCGAGCATCTGTGACTAAAAAGTCCCTGCTCCATGGAGCTTACACTCTAAAGTAGTTTTATACATCAGAGAGGAAAGACATCTACTCTTTAATATCACAGTTTTAAAGTGCCTAAAAGGAAGACTAAATAACATTGGTTTCCAATGGAGATGATTCCATTAATACAAGCTTAGAAATTCAAGAAAGAAGCTGATTGGAAGATAAATTTATTAAAACAATGGCAAAACCTACATTACCAAAAAGAGCTTACCATATTGCACACACTCTGTGTAGTGAGATGTTTAATCTAAGTCCAGTAGGTGACATAATACAGAACTTGACGTTTCCAGACTAAGTTTTATGCTGTGCAGTACAGACATTTTGTCAACCCAAACTCTCAAATATTTGTTACATTCATTCTCGTATTCTGAATTCATTACTGAAATTTTATTGAAAAAAATGTTATACTGTGAGAATCAACATCAACATCAAATTTGTACACACTCTGCCTATACCAAATATTAGAAAATCATCCATGCAGTCTTCAGAAGAAAAAAAATTAAAAATTCTAAAATTAGAACTGCTGTTTAATAATATTATTATAAATGAAAAACACAAAATTAATTAATCATTTAAATACTGATTTGAGTTTCAATTGTTTCATTCTTTCCTAACACATTTCTATTGTTATACACAATATCTCCTCAGTTATGATTCCACAGGGCCCTGGTGAGAAAAATCTTGGATTCTCATTGTTAGAATCATATTTGGAATCAGAACTCATGCGCAATTCAAGAAATACACACAGATATTTTTAAAAATATGTGTATAAGACATAAAATCAGCTTTAGCCTTCCCCCTTTGATGAAGAAAAAGTAAAGGAAGATCAGTTTAGATGCTGTGACCACAGGCTCCAGTTGTCTGTCGTTGATAGTTAACATATCCAAGTTCAGTTATCTCTTCCTGTTTGGAATAAAACTTACTCCATGTCAAATAACGCTGATTTATCTAGGTGGCATGCTTACAGAGGAGGATAACACCATCTAGAGAGATGTAGAACATTTTACATACAATAAGTGATTGTTTCAGGAGGATAGTAAGGACATGATTCATACTGCCTTGAAGAATGCGATCCTTATATGGGGAGAAGGAGTCCAGCTTCATTAGTTTCTTTTCTCAGGATGACAGCAAGGTATCACATATTTATCAGGCACATTTGTGACAACAGGTTTGGACACATCTCTGTGCCTTAATCTCAGGCAACAAGCAACTATTTGGAACAAAGATAACCTTGGGTTTTTTGCATTAATTATAAAATTCATGACAATTTTTAGACTTTTAATCCTCAGTTCTGGAACAGGTATTGACATATGACTCACAGAAAATATTTAGAAAAATATTTAACCTGAAGCAAACCAGGATATTAGCTACAATAATTTTCATTAAACATGGAAATACCTCATTCCATACCAACAAAATCACAGAATGATTGAGGTTGGAAATGATCTTGTTGGAAAGATCATCTGGTCCATCCTCTCTGCTGAAGGAGGTCTACCTAGAGCTGGTAGCCAGGGTGATGCCAGGATGACTTTGAAATACGCCCAAGGACAGAGATGCCACCATCTCTCTGGACAACTTCTACCAGTGCTTAGTTATCCTCAGAGCAAAAATGTGTTTACTGGTCTTTGGTCAAAGTTTCAGTATGTGACCATTACCTCTGGTCCTGTCACTGGGCACCACTGAAATTAAACTCGTTCCACATTTTTTACACTGTCCCTTCAGGTATTTGTTCACATTGATGTGATCCACTGTGAGCCTTCATTTCTCCCATGTGGCTGAGCAGTCCCAGTTCTAGCATGGAACTAGAACTATTCCCTTTCCTAGGATGAGAGATTCTTCAGTGCTTGTAGCCTTAGAATCAAAGATACTCATTTAATTCTGCATATAATCTTCTGTTGCGCATTTTCTCTGCTGAAATATAGGTGGGATCATTAAATACCAAATAGCAGTTGAAGAGAGCACAAGAGGGCTCTTGTGTGTTGTGCTGTGTTTGGGATATGTTGAAACTAGTGACTAAAGCTTTCTTGTCCTAGAACCAGTCAGACTTGTTTATGAGTGGCAGGTGCCCAGCATATAGAGGGAAAGATGAAGGGATACTCCCAAGTTCATCTGAGAATTTCAGATGGCATAAACTGGAAGAGTATTCTGGTCCTCCACTCTGTCTGATTATTCCTGCCTTGTCATGACCTCTCCTTGTGAAATGGTTTGAGAAACTGATCCATAACAAAAATTAACACAGCAAAAAATTTGAGCAGCTGAAAGTACAAAGAGGCAGGAGTAAATTCATTTTATGTCATGACCACACGTACTTAATATCTATTTCATTCTCACCTTCAGAAGTGAGATCTCAGGCTATGTTGACATTGGCAACACTAAACGCTGAATAAAGTTCTCAAAATATTTGAATAATAAAATTTGAACTTTATATTAAAACCTGTTATTTTCATTAACCTTTTGTCTTAGTTTGTTCAGAAAAAATTAGTGAAATTAATTAATATTAATTCATATATTGGATGAAATAACCTGTGTACTTAATTTTCATCTTTTTGCCAGCCTCCTAATTTTAAGGCTGACCTGATACTCTCTAGCTGCACAAATTGCACTGCTTAGATTTTGAATTAGGATCTCTGTCCCCCACTAGCTGTTTCCTCTGATGGAGAACAGTGTGGGATTTAGTTCCATCACAAACATTTGACTCTTGTAATTGAATAACATTATCTAGACTAAACATTTCTGTAATTCAGCAATTTTATCTCTAGAAAGAATTTAGAATTTACTATTCAATATTCCTGTGATAATTAATTACAGAAATTAGTTATTTCTGTAAGTAGAAGGTTGAAACATTTCCAAGTATTTTCAGCATTTAGAAAAGAAAGAACAGGGTCACAGCTGGCAATCATACTGCTCCAGAAGCTCTTGGGCTCCACATAGAAAAAAAATATTTCTGAAAAATCGCTTCTTTGTACAGAATGATTTTTTAAACATACTGCTCCAGAAGCTCTTGGGCTCCACATAGAAAAAAGAATATTTCTGAAAAATCCCTCTTTTGTACGGAATGATTTTTTAAGAAATGTTCAGTATGTTTCCTTTCAACAGTTTAGAGAGAGAAGCAGTATGTGATAATGAGCTAATTCACCTTTCAATGAGATTGAAGCCTGACAACCTTATCAAGAATAGGACCTTTTGTTTTCTGTCATAGCCACAACACAGATGTGTGACATCTGAAATGTCACACATTTATGCTGAAATTAGTGAAGCTGCAGTGGACCATTCTTCTACAGTCCTCTTACAGTTTCTGAGTACATCTGAAAAGTGATCTCTGTGATATGATACATTGCTGAACAAGGCAGATGGAAAATTATTTCAGTTTCTTCAACTGATTCCCTTACTAACAGAAAAGTTTTAAGTCTGTAGAAGTTGAATATTGACCAGATTTGTATATTTCAAAAAATACAATAGTTGAAACATTAATTGCTCTTGTTTTTGAGATTTTATACCACCAAATACGATGCACTGAGAAACTGATAAAGGATCATTTAGAAATAGATAGACATCCTTGAAAGTATTTTTTATGAGGTCTTATTTTCTATAGCTCAACTCAATAGAGGCGATCACATTTTTAAAATTGCCTTTTTTAGAAAATAAAAGAACAAGTTTATGGCTACTCATAAGGTACTTTGTGGCTGGTCTGTATGTCGTGATTTCTGTTCTAACATATAGGCAAATAGCAGTACCAAGTTCCAACACGATTACATATTCCCTTGGTTTAAGAATTTACTCCTAGGTTTTGTTCCAAACACATCTAATTTGCTTTGGTCTTTTGATAGTGCAAAGAATTTCTCCTTGCTGTTTTAGAAAGCCTAATTTACTTCTCTAATCCTCTGCTTCAAATATATTAAGGCACTGGTTCTATTGTTAAAACAGGTTGTGTTGTAAGAAGTGATCACAGTGGGAGGAAAAGCAAGAATGAAAAAATGTAGTGACGTCGACCAGGTGTCAGTGGCCAATTTCTTACAAAAGAAGCCTGTTCAAGGCAATGGTGAACCTGGTTTTATTTGCCACTATAGAATTGCTGGTTCAAGGTAGGTGTGTGTCCTACTGTACTTGTATGATCACAGTGGCCAACACAATAATCACAACGGTAAAATGAACCATTTACTTGGATGCTTGCAGGAGAAATCATTCATTCATAAAAATTCTGACTTGCTCTCCCCTTTCATGCTATAGGACAAAACCCAAACCAAAAGACATCTGTCCCACACCCAAAATTTTAATAAATATTTGCACTGGGCTAAATGCTTTTCAGCTTTTCCCACTTAGTTACTTCAAACTCTTTTAAAATGTAAAATAAATCAATAAAGCTATTCAGATGCACAGAAGATCCATGGAAAGGGTGGGACAGGATTTAAAAAAATTCATGCATAACTTAAAAAAAATCTCAAACACTAAATAACTAATCTTTTTAGGGTAAGCATCATAGGCATGCTATTATCAGTGCTGGACTGATAACATAGGAATGAAAGAGGAAAAAGAAGGCAAAAAGAATTTAGGAAAACCAGAACAGGATAATTAAAAATATTACAAGAATTGGAATCTTAGGGACTGGTGACATCTTTCATGAAACAATATGCAATGTAAACATATTTTCTGTAATTTGACTTTGCCAGTGTATATCATAGGGACATGATTTAAATTATGCTTATTCTATAGACTCAAGATTTTTTATCCAGAT
Organism: Passer montanus; assembly: GCF_014805655.1. Classification (NCBI taxonomy): domain Eukaryota; kingdom Metazoa; phylum Chordata; class Aves; order Passeriformes; family Passeridae; genus Passer; species Passer montanus. The sequence continues at coordinate 11,698,652 of NW_024356504.1, read as the reverse complement.
TAAAATAAATCCCAAATCCTGTTTATCCAGTCCATGCATAATTATGCGGAACTGTTTTTAACCAAAATACATTATGTAATGAAATATAATCAAAAATATGTAGAAATGGGGCAGAAGGAGAAAATGAACAAATAAACAAGGCCTCAACATATTTCATTTGTAGGTCTTTAAAGCTAATTTTAACTTTAACAATTTCAAATAAGCATACAGTATTATCTTCTGGTTTGCAATCTAAGGTGTAGAACTTTGTTTAAAATTCAAGTTTAGTAAGTTTAGTCTTAGTGCACAATTACTCCTGAGATTAAAAGGGTTTCTGTTTAATGTCCTTTTTTCATATTTTATTTTCCACTTTACCTGGATTCTTAAATATATTACTGAGGATAATTTAAAGCATCTTTTGAAATATAATCTCCATGTTATTTTATATATATATATATATATAAATATATATATATATAAGTATGTGTG